>NC_041403.2:43161928-43484012 GCF_900747795.2 Erpetoichthys calabaricus
TGTACAATGTAAATTTATAATGTGTTAATGTGGAAGTAGGGAAGTTCTGGCATATTAATAAAAGAACAGTTCATTTTTTATGTTTTTTTAACATGAACAGACCAAAATAGCTTGTCCTTTCCTCTTTGCTCAGTGGTTGAAAGATATTGTTTTTCAGGTCTGTAAGCTTTCATCTATACTACTTGGCAACTCGTGTAGTTCTCTGTGTGCAAAAACATTTCCGAAAATTTTAGGAAAAAAATTACTTCAATCAACTGTCTCTGCATTCCTCTTTGAAAAATACATTTTTAAAATAACAGTTGACATTTACCTTACTGGATCTCTTCATAAACGTTTCTATCCTGTTGCTCCTCAACTTACCTTTTCCTAAAAATTCGACGTTCTTTTTTTTATAGTTCTTGCCCTGCACTTTCATTTAGTTTTGTAGTTTTTTCTGCAAATGTTTCCTACTTGTAAAATGCAGACTGATACAACTTCACTCTCTGTCAGGATGTTCCCTCACAAATTCTTTATACAGTTTCTAGATGAGTAATTTACAGTATGTGTGAGCTGCTTTAAAAGTAAACATAATAAGGACCTATTTTTCTAGAAAACCGTGCCCCTAGATATACATTTAGATATTAATATTAATTTGAATGGTATACTTGATGGCATTTTCTATGGAAGGTCATAAGCTACAATATAAAAATAGACTGCATAGATACGGAGGACTTTTAAATACATCCCACTTTATAATTTGTCATATGATTACTTTTCTACATTTACCATTTAAGGTTTGAGGACAAATACAGTAAACTACTAAGATTGCTGCTGGATGAGGTGTTGACCTTATGGGGCCATAAAAGATCCCTGGGCATGTTTCAAAACAAGTAGGATGTTTCCCGATGTTCTGGGTAAATTGCCTAACACGGCCTGATCATTCTGGCCTTTAATTATCCCCTGTCCCTTATTGGCTAACTATCTGTCTTACCCCTTTACCACCTATTAGCTAATGTGTAGTGAGTGTACTGGTGCAAAAATGGCTACTGTTACATCATCTAGGTGTATACTGCATATAATCATGGAGTATTTTATTTGGCATTTTACAGAAGCTCTTTAAATAAATAAATAGGTTGATAAATAAAAATATATGGACACACACTATAGTCTGAACACACACCAGAATGACTAAAAGCAAAGAAAATTAAGAAGAAAGACAAACTTCAGACTTGACCGTCACAGTCACAATAAGGCATTATGCAGGCGTATTGCTATTGGTATAAAGAAACTACTGTAGTGTTTTTTTTCATGCTTCTGTTTTATGATTCATTAACTGAAAGTATTCAGTGTTAGTGTGTCATATAGATGTATGTAATATTGTTTATAATTAAAACAGTTTTGTTTTAATTCTCTCCTTTGCTATGACCTCAGGGTCTAGAGTATGTCCCATAACCGAGCCTGCCCTTTCAATCAGTTTGTTGATTCAGTGGGCCTCTCTTGAAGTGATGTTACCAGCCCACCACACCATGGCATAGAAAATCACTCTGGCCATCACAGAGTTGAAGGATGTCACATCCCACATTATAAGAATATAGTGTCCTAAGGACAAAGAGCCTCCTGCTCTGTCCTTTCTTATATAAATAATCTTTTGTATTATGAGACCAGTCCTACTTGTTGTTGATGTGGACCTGCCAGTGCTTCTAGGTGTGCACTATGCCTGCATCCACTCCCTGAATAGTGACAATATATAGAGACTGTTTGGTGCAGCCAAAGTTAATAATCAGTCCCATGGCTTGCATCAAGAAACAAAGTTCTCCACCTGACTACTATACCCTGTCTCATCCTCTTTATCAAAACACCCCATAAGTGCAGAGTCCTCTGAGAATTTCTGTGTTTATAGTCCAAGGTGTATAAAGTGAAGAGAAAAGGAGACAGGACAGTTCCTTGTGTTGATAACATCCATATCTGAAACACAATCCTTGAGTTACACTAACTGCAGTCTACCTAACAAATAGTCAGATAGTCCATAATTCAGGACACCATACACTGTTCCACCTTCCTATCTCTGAGTTCACCCCTTAGCAGAGATGGCTGGATGGTATTGAAAGCACTGGAGAAATAAAAAAAACATAATCATTACAGTGCTTCCAGCATTGTCCAGGTGAGAATAAACCTTTTGGAGCAGATAGGTAATTGCATCTTCCACGCCAATCTTTTGCTTGATAGGCAAACTGCACTGGGTCCAGTTGGTCTACCACAAGAGGACTCATATAGTTCAGGACTAGCCTGTCAAAAGTCTTCATTATGGGAAACATACAGTAAGTGCCACAGGTCTGTAGTCATTAGGTAATGAGGTGCCTGCCATTGGAATAGGGACAATGCAGGATGTTATCCACAGCTGCTGCACTTTCTGATGCTTTAGGGACAGACTGAACAGATGACAGAGGATACCAAAAGGTTGGGTCAGCACAGGCCTTAAGAACCAGAGGGCTGACTCCATCTGGTCTCTTGGCTTTTCCTGTTTATAACTTACTCAGCTTCCTTACTTGGTCTTCAGTCATGGACAACCCATACTGATTGTCAGAGGTGGATTCATCACTGGCTACTCCAGCTGATATGGTAGGAGTTGTTGATGTGGTAGGGATTGTGTGGGAGGGCTGGTCACAATTGGCACTGGGAGGGTAAATCTGTTAAAACATTTGTTCAGGGCATTAGCTTTGTCCACTTTCCCTTATAGCACCTGAGCCCTGGATTACCTGAGTCTAGTAATTATGCTCAGTTTTTTCCATGCATCCTTTATTTTATTCTGAGTGATTGTTTTCTATTTTAGCTTTGTAAGCTTCCTTTCCTTCACTCAGCTTTTTATTTAGCGCCTGTTGTATGTCCTTCAGAGCCTCTTTGTTACCAGATGTGAATGCTCTCTTTTTCTCATTCAGGAGACCCTTTAGCTCCTTACTACTCAAGGGCTTATTGTTTGGAAGGTGTTGCTTCGAGGATACCACAATAGTGATGCAAAAGTTAATATTGTCTGTGATGCAGTAACAGAGTCCCTCAATATTTTCCCCATGCGACTCATACATCATTTACCAATCTGTAATTTGGAAGCAGTCATTCAGAGCCATTTCAGCCTCCAGGCTCCACTTCCTCACTTTTCTGGTGGTAGCAGGTTGCTGTCTAATAACAGGTTTATAAATGGGAATAAGATGGATCAGGTTGTGGTCAGATCTGCCTAAAGGTGCCAGTAGTTTACACTTAAAGGCATCTTTAACATTTAAATAGAACACATCCAGCTTGTTATTTCCTTGAGTAGGAAAAGATATAAACTGATAGAAATTGGTTATAGTTCATTCCAAAGTCACATGGTTGAAGTCACTATAAATTTAAACCGCAGGGCAGAATTAGTTATCTTTAAAGTGTTGGTTAGAGAGTGAATCATATATGGTGTCCATCCATCCATCCATTATCCAACCTGCTATATCCTAACTACAGGGTCATGGGGGTCTGCTGGAGCCAATCCCAGCCAACACAGGGCACAAGGCAGGAAACAAACCCTGGGCAGGGCGCCAGCCCACCGCAGGGTGCACACACACACACAACATGCACACACACACACACACCAAGCATACACTAGGGACAATTTAGAATCGCCAATGCACCTAACCTGCATGTCTTTGGACTGTGGGAGGAAACCGAAGCACCCGGAGGAAACCCATGCAGACACGGGGAAAACATGCAAACTACATGCAGGTAGGACCCGGGGAGCGAACCTGGGTCTCCTATCTGCAAGGCAGCAGCGCTACCCACTCCACCACCGTGCCGCCCTCCCATTTGTGGAGGGAGAAATATTAAAGTTAATAAGGATGATGTATCTTATCTCCTTGGGGAAGTAATATGGATTAATTCTGATAGCCAGAATTTCAATATCTGAATTACAATCTGTAGTTTTAACTGTAATGTGCTTTCTTTTCCACGATTCCTCATTCACATGGATGACCAGTCCCCCTCCTGTCTTTTTCCAACACCGCACTGGATCTCTGTCTGTGTGAATAAGTTGAAATCCATCCAGCATTAAAACATTGTCAAATATATTAGGTTTAAGCCAGCTCTCTGAAAAACACAAAATGCCACTCTACTTGTGTGCTCCATGACCTGCTATAAGAGCAGAGAGTTCATTCATACATATTGGTGCTGGTTGAGGTGGTTCCGCGCTGTCAGTGAAAAGTGCTTTGAGTAGGTTAGAAAAGTTCTATATAAATATTATTATTATTATAATTATTAAATCTACATAACAGCACCTTATAATGGAAGAGGTTTTGAAGATTAACAGTGTGGGGTTGTTGTCTCATAATTTGTGCACCTTTGTTTAAATCTTGCTCATGCTTCTGCAGTTTCTTTAGGGTCTCTTATGTGCTCTCATGGCTCCAAAAAATCTGTATAGACTGTTGGTAGGTGTGTTTTAACTCTGTGT
Organism: Erpetoichthys calabaricus; assembly: GCF_900747795.2. Classification (NCBI taxonomy): domain Eukaryota; kingdom Metazoa; phylum Chordata; class Cladistia; order Polypteriformes; family Polypteridae; genus Erpetoichthys; species Erpetoichthys calabaricus. Next base: position 43,166,376 of record NC_041403.2, read on the forward strand.
ACCTACTAGTGTGTTGCCTTTTATTATGCAGTACCCTGCCCAGGCCAGAGTCGTAAGTTGAGCACATAGTTGGTTGACTTGAATTCAAGTCCTCACAAAGCTGAACTAGAAAAATCTTTGTGAAAATGGCAAGAAGGATTAAAAAACTGTGATTCTGTCATGAAACGTTTTTCCTTTTATACATTAATCAGAAGTTGCAAAAACTTTAGGAAGATATTTTAAAATGCCAGACTAAATTGACAATATTACCACATACCTCATGACTGCAGGATTGTTATTGATGTCATTAAAAGTACAGAATCATTATTTTTGTTATCATTTTGGATGGCATGATTTTTTAGTAGCTTAGCACTGCTTCCTCATTGATCCACTGTCCAGGGATAAATATCCTAAAACTGGTCTGTTGTCTGTGTGGGTTTTTCTCTTACTACTATGTTTTTCTAGCATATTCCAAAGATTAGCCTGTTAAGCCAGTTGGCAGTTCTAACTTGACCCTGTATGAATTGGAGAGAATGGCGTGTACATGAGTGAACCCTGCCATGGCCTAGTCTCCTATCTACAGTTTGTTTGTGCCTTGGACCAAAGCTTTTTTATTCACTGGCCACCCGAACCCCTGGATATTTTGTAATAATAAAAATAAGTAGAAATATAATTAATGTTTAACTTGCACTGCAAACGCTGGCTATAATAATTCCTATAGTAAGCAGAAAGGTGTGGAACACTACTTACTGTATGTCCTGTTCCATCAGAACATTAGATATGAAAGGCTTTTTGTAGAAAATCAATTCCCTTTGATCTTTGTTTCAGCATGATTGAGCATTTTGTCTTCCTCAACATGTCCCAGCTTTCATGCTGAGTGATACAGCTGTGTATGTTTGACATTGCTGAAAATAGGCCACTGTGCCTTGTGTGGCCAGATGGCACTTCTGTTTAGCCTAATGGCACTATACAGTTAATGTACAATGTGGGCCAAAAGATACACGCTATGTTACATTTTTGTAAGTTTTTCCTCATGTGAGAGAAAGTGATTGAAAATAAATATGAGAGCAGTCTTGGATTCTTGTGCAGAGAGTCATGTAGAATGCATAGAATATGACGATTAATGGGTATATTTAACAAAAAAGTGAATTCTGTTTTGAAGTATGTGACTCATGGCCTGATCTGTATATGGACTTCATCTTTCAAAATGTTTTTGTCCAATTTTTAAACACTTAGCAAACATAACACAAACCATATCTAGAACAGTACAGTACACATGTATTAATCTCCTAACCTTATGGCAGGATACGTAAGTCCAAATGTAAGAAACGGAGAAGAAGTGCCAGAATATGTGGAGGGAGGTGCCAGAGACATCCAAAGGACAAAAGTAACATAGTAGAACTGGTTTCAGATCCACCAAATCACACTTAATGTGGAGTAGTGTAAAGTGTATAAAGATATATAAATTTCAATTTGTTATAATTATGGTTACTAGAGCAATACCTAACATTACTGAAAATGTTTTCCCTGAAATAGGAGGTAGGAGGAGGAGAGCAGTCCCTGAGTCAAAGTTGGGCTAAAGGAGATGTTTGTATCCTGCCTTATACTTTAGAGACAGATCTCTCAGTAGGTGTGAAGGAACAAAAAAAGTCAAAAGGATGCATAGGCAAAGCAGAAGAAAGAGAGACCCCACATTTCTTAGCAATGATCAAAATTGTAGGTAAGAAACAGGTAGAATATGAGATTTTATCTTTAGGATGTCATTAAATAGGTCACCAAGTGTGCTGATTCCTATACACTGCCAAAGATGATATATATCAGGCAGGCAACCAAGGTTGAAGGCATTATTATAAAAAATAGTGAGTACCATTTTACAGGGTAACCAATACTCGATCTTTCTAGTTAATAGTACTTTTCTTATTGAACAGACTGTGAATTTCCCCTTGGGAATAATAAAGCTATCTATCTATCTATCTATCTATCTATCTATCTATCTATCTATCTATCTATCTATCTATCTATCTATCTATCTATCTATCTATCTATCTATCTATCTATCTATCTATCTATCTATCTATCTATCTACCTACCTACCTACCTACCTACCTACCTACCTACCTACCTACCTACCTACCTACCTACCTACCTACCTACCTACCTACCTACCTACCTACCTACCTACCTACCTACCTACATAGATTAACATACCTTCAGGCAATAATACCTCTATTAAACAAACTCATATCTATTGTAAACATCAATGGATTATATTACAGTAAATCAAAACTGGTGAAGTAAGGTAAGATAAAGCTAGTTAGCAGCAGAGGAATGGAAAAAAGAAAAACAAACCTAGCTGATTACAGCTCCTAGAGCAAACAACCCCCTGTGGGGCCACTGTTCCTGGGAAATATTTTGAATCTCCTACTATATTTCAGGTTCTATGGATGTAATTAAATTATTCAATGGTGTGACACTGGAATCTTTGACTGATGACACCCTTCTCTCAAATCCATTGTTATGTTTAATTTCAAAGCCAGGAATAAGTAGGTTTAAAGTATTATGGCAGGACAGCAACAAATAAAAGAAAATAGAAAAAAGTCAGTTGCAGCTAGTCATGGCTACTGCCGTTATTATGTTGGTAGTATTCTTAAGCCTTAGTGTCATTACATTAATTTTCCAGCAATTTTCAGTTACAGACTTCATTTACTGTACATAATTTTAGAGTCAGATTCAGACTGCACAATCTCAAGTCATGTAGTTTGACATCCTCAGCGACTCAGTTAGACCAGTCTATAACTTACCTCATCAATTCCATCAGGTCTGATTTTGTTTTAAGCCACAGGTGCAGGCCCGTGTGTGTGCAAGAGCTGACAATCAAGTGAGGTCCTGAGGAAAGTTTGGGTGTCTTGGACTGTGCAGTAGAACAGAGGTTCATTTTTTTGATGAATTGTGCTTTTAGTACCACAACAAAGTTGAAAAAAGGAAAATAAAAGACCAGAAATTGTGTCTGAACTGGCAATACCTAGAGAACCCTTCATACAGATACCGAGACTGTATGAAAGGTAGCACATTATTGGCTGTCGGAATGTGGCATGTTCATGATACTTGGAAATGTCAAACTTTGCTTGACAGTTTGCAATCAATCATTTAATTTGTTATCCCCTGCAGTTTCTAGTCTTGTAATCTGTCATCCTCAAGGAGTGACAGGATCGAGCAACTCCAATCGTTAAGTTTAAAATTCTCTCTAAGTCCTGTAATGTGCAACTGGCTTTACAGTTCTAGTATATTCCATTGTGCTGTAGCCTTTGACATTCATATTTTAGAGAATCTGTGAAATTGTTCAGTCTTTTGCTCCTACAGCTACTTTGTCAAAAGCATGTTTAACAGAAGGATTGTACTTGTATATTCCCATAGCCAAGTACTGAAACTCTCTAAATGTTGGTAAACCTTAAAGTAATGTTATTGCGTAGATTTGTATCAATCTCATTGTTATCAGTAAATTTAGCTTCAAATATTAAAGCAGACCAAATATACAGTAATTAATGGTGAATCTTATTCATATAAAATCCTTAACTCAGTACTTTGTATAAGCCCTTTTGGCAGCATTTACATCCTCACCTGAATTTGGGCAGTTTGTCCCATTCTTCCTACAAATCATATCAAGCTCCATTAGATGGGATAGGAAGCATCTGGAAACTGTCTCAGGCCTCTCCACAGATGTTCTATGGGGTTTAAGCCTGGGCTTTGGCTGGACCACTCAAGGGCAGTCACAGACTTGTCCGAAAGCCACCCCATTGTATGCTTTGGGCCATTATACTGCTGAAAGTTAAACTGTCACTCTAATCTGGGGTCATGTGCACTCTTCTTCATGGATCTCTCTGTATTTGGCCAAATCCATCCTTCTCTCAATTCTGACCAGTCTCCCCAATTCTACCATTGAGGAGCACCTCATAGCATAATGCTGCCATCACCATTCTTCATCATAGGGATTGTGTTAGGCAGGTAATGAGAAGTGCCTGGGCTTTACCAGGCAAAGTGTTTGGCGTTCTACTCAAAGAATTAAATTTTTGCATCATCAAGCCAAATAATTTTTTTCCTCATGTTCTCAGAGTCCTTTAAATGCCGGCAGGCAAAATGCAGACAGGCTGGCCAATCTACCATTAATGCCTTATTGAAAGAGTGTTGCTGACGTGCTGCAGAGGACTTCTGAAGCTGTTAGATTGACCATTTGGATCTTGGTCACCTCCCATACCAAAAATGGGACCATTCTTGCCTGGTTATTCAGTTTCATAATTATTGATCCCACACTGTTCCTCGGAACACTGAAAGCTTTTGAAATGGTTTTATACTCTCGGTCTGATCTATACCTCACCACAGTTTTATTTCAGAGGTCTACTGATAGTTCTTTGGTCTTCAAGACTTGCTGTTTTGTCCTCATATGAACTGTGAATTGAGGGTATTTTTAAACTATGTCCAGGCAATTCAGTTTACCAAAGCTGGACTACAATCAAGCTCTAGACACATCTCGTGTATAATAAAAGCAAATAGGATGCATCTGATCACAATTTGGAGTGCCAAAGCAAAGGATATGAATACTTACATGAATAAGAGATTTAAGTTTTTGATATTTAATAATTCTGAAAACCTTCTGAAAACGTTTTCACTTTGTCATTATGGTTATTGAGTGTAGATTGATGGTCACAAAATTGTAATTTTAGCTATTTCAAATTAAATCTACAACACAATAAAGTGTGCTGAAAGTGAAGGGGTCTGAATACTTTCTGAATCCCACTGTACATCTAGGTATCAAATCTTTCAACAACCAAACGATGATCAATTAATGACTTACCAGAGTGCATTTAAATGAAATGCCACCTTAAATGTTGCACTGGACTGATCAGAAAACATGGAGGAATATAATTTTGGCTGTGAAAATTAGTATGTCCAGCAGCTGATTGAGATCCCAGCCTAGAATTCATTCTTTCTTTGCTTCCAGTCCTGTTCTAAACAGTACTGCAATAGAACAGCATATTCAAAAATCAAGGGGATAGATGAGCTATGTATGTAAAGGTAAGACTTTTATTTAAAGTATTCCACACAGCACTTATCTGACTGTACTGTATTGTGAACTAGAGCATATAAAACAATCTCCAAATTCGATAAGGCCTACTGGGGATTTACAGCCATTCAAATGTTTATAAGCATTCACTTAAAAAATGCACATGGGGTGATTTAATCTTCAGAGGTTTTCACTTCTCCACTATCCTCATGATTTTAGAATTCTATGTGAGTCCAGCAGTTATTTCAAATCTGACTCATCATTCTGTTTTTTTTAGTTTTCATCTGTTCTTCAGTAGCAAGTACTTTGACCTTCTGACTTCTTTTGTTGTAAGCTTATTATAATGCAAGTTGTGTACAGTAAGTGCAAACAGCCATTTTTAAAAATCCAAATTCCCTATTGTGACTTAAGCAGAGGATTTTTAAACTTGGTCTATATGACAAGGAAATTACAATTTAAATTAGTAGAATTTTTCAATTCATCGGTTATATAGTAGAGCACTTGTTTATTTAAAAGTGCTTCCTTTGTGTCTTGGTCAGTCTGCTGCTTCATTTAGCTACAGGGGTCACAGGGGTTTTCTTAAGATGCCATTTCTTACATTCCAGATGAGATGTTAATAATTGATGTTCCTTTAGCTTCCTCTGTTTCTTCCGGCACAGGTTCAGTTTTATGGTGTACATTTAAATGGTTGCTATAATCGATGTTGCTGAGTAGTGATGTTTCGTGTAAGAGATTGCAGTTTTCATCTGTTCATACTGTAGGTAAAATTGTCTGCTTTATGATTAACATTTTGGCTCAGCTAGTTCATAGTAATTTTAAAGAACTGCTGGAATTTCATTTTTCTATTACTAAATGTCCCTGCTGGAATGTGTAATAGCCATACTCTGCTGGCTGCCACATTTCCAAATGCCAGGGAATTAGCTGCATGCTTTAATGACATTTTTCTCAGGTTTTTAAAACTTCATTAAACATGCTGGAGAGTACATTATTTAAACTTGTATTTTTAGAGTAAAAGTTGTACCAGTCCTAAGTACTGCTAACTTATTTAAATATACTTAGTCCATAAATTGTAATATAACATTTTCAAACACACACAGAGTTTGGGTGAGTGGGGATACTGGGGTTTAGACAGAGGTCATCCTGACAACAGTGAGAAAGAGCTCATCCATAGAGGGGCACACTCTTGCACTCACTTTAGAATTTTCAAGACCAAAGCTTGAAGATCTTCTTCTTCTTCCTCATCTTTCAGCTGCTCTTGTTAGGGTTCTCCACAGTGGACCATCTGTTTCCATATTTGCCTGTACTCTGCATCTTGCTCTGTTAGACCCACCACCTGCATGTCCTTTCTCACCACATCCATAAACCTCCTCTTAGACCTTCCTCTTTTCCTATTGCCTGGCAGCTCTATTCTTGGCATCCTTTTCCCAAAATACCCAGCAACCTGCCCAACATCTCTCCTTTGCACATGTCTAAAGCAACACAATCTCACTCCTCCGGCTTTGTCTCCAATCCGTCCAGCTTGAGCTGACCATCTAATGTACTCATATCTAAATCTGTCCATCCTCATTACACCCAATGCAAATCATAACATCTTTAACTCTGCTTCCTCCAGCTCTGTTTCCTGTCTTTTTGTTAGTGCCACTGTCTCTAACCTATATAACATAGCTGGTCTCACTACAGTTTGTAAACTTTCCCTTTCACTCTTGCTGATACCTGTCTATCACAAATCACTCCTGATACTCTTCTCCACCCTCTCCACCCTGCCTGCACTCTTTTCTTCAACTCTCTTCCACGCTCCCCATTACCGTGTACTGTTCATTCCAAGTATTTAAACTTATCCACCTTCACCAACTTTCCTCCCTGCATCCTCATCATTCTTTGGACCTCCCTCTCATTCACACACATGTATTCTGTCTTGGTCCTACTGACCTTCATTCCTCTCCTCTCTAGGGCATATCCCCATCTCTCCAGGGTCTCGTCAACCTGCTTGACATATCATCCTGTCATATGCTTTCTAGAAGTCCACAAAGACACAATGCAACTCCTTCTGGCCTTCTTTATACTTCTCCATCAACACCCTCAGAGCAAACATTGTGTCTATGGTGCTCTTTCCTGGCATTAAACCATAATGCTGCTTGCTAATCATCACCTTTCTTCTTAATCTAACTTTGACTATTCCTTTCCATATGTTCATGCTGTGGTTGATCAATTTTATCCCCTGTAGTTACTACAGCTCTATATCACCCTTATTCTTTAAAATTGGTACCAGTACACTTCTCCACTCCTCAGGCATCCTCTCACTTTCCAAGATTGCATTAAATAATCTGGTTAAAAACTCCACTGACATCTCTTCTAAATACCTCCATGCCTCCACAGGTATGTCATCTGAACCAACAGCCTTCCCATTTTTCATCAGCTGCATAGCTGTCCTTACTTCCTCCTTGCTAATCTGTTGCACTTCCTGGATCATTATCTTCACATCATCCAACCTCTTCTCCCTCTCGTTCTCTTTATTCATTAGCCTATCAAAGTACTCTTTCCATCTGCTCAACACATTCTCCTCACTTGTGAGTATGTTTCCATCTTTATCCTTTATCACCCTAACCTGATGCTCATCTTTCCCAGCTCGGTCCGTCTGCCAGGCCAATCCGTACAGATCTTTTTTTCCCTTAGTGTCTAGCCTCCCAAGCAACTCCTCATGCATGTTATCTTTAGCCTTCACAACCCCTGTCTTTTCTTTATGCCTTATCTCCTTGTACTCCTGTCTAGTTTCTTCATCTCTCTGATTATATCACTTCTTATTTGTCTGCCTCTTCCTCTGTTTACTCTCCTGTACTTCCCCATTCCACCACTATTTTTCCCTTCCTCCTTTCTCTGTCCATATGTCATACGAAGCACCTTTCTAGCTGTCTTCCTTACCACCTCTGTAATTGTCAAGCTATCTGGTAACTCTTCACTGCCACCCAGTGCCTGTCTTACATCCTCCCTGAAATTCACCTTACAGTATTCCTTTTTCAGTGCTCCACCATTTGATCCTTGGCTCTGCCCTCACTCTCCTCCTTTTGTTGTTCTTATATTTCAGAAAATAAAAAAGGGATGAAAGGATATAGTATGTTGATGGACTAATGTGTAAGTCAGCCCATCTAATATTTGAGAGATCAATACAAGTTTTGGGAACTTTGTAGAGTTAGGTTTATTATTTTCCAATTCTATTGTATATATCTTAAGTATATCCTGTTCTGTGAGGCTATGAGCAAATATTTCTTTTCTTGTACTTCTTTGCTTTTTACACATTATTTGTGTTTGTGATTTGTATGTAAGAAATACCTATATATGTGTGTATTTGGGTGATTGTTTATTAAAAACAAATTTTGTTCAGCTAAATTTCAATTAATTTTTTTTTTTTAGTTTTAACATGGATGAATGCATAGCAGGCAAGGCTGCAATTTCAGCCATTTGCGAGCTACAACACCTCATGTCACCACAGGTCTAGGATAGCAGTTTCTTGACTGACTGAAGTTCAGAAATTTTTGAAAACTGTAAACCACCTAGTGTTATTATTCTCAGAAATATAAAAGAGTTTGGTTTAAATATTTCCTTTTTTACATTTTAAGTTATTCTCAAAGACATAACAAAGTTATAATAAATACTAAATTTCTAAAATAACAAAAACATCAATTCAGCCCAAACAATGGCGGTGATATTGACATAGTTCTGATAAGACACTATTAAAACTTTTTTTTCATGCTTCTTGAAGAAAAATTAAAATATGATCTTTAATGCACAATAAAATACACTAAGTAACTAACATTTTGCCTGTAAACTTCCCACCAGAAACTGCTGTTGTGGCCCTTCTGTGGCTTGTGGTTCTGTGGCTCTGCAAATAGATGGCATCTCTTTAGCTGAATGGTAGAACCTGCCGCTTGTAATTCCAAATATGATAATTATTGAGTAATAGCTTCTAGGAAGGGAAAGTGACTCACCTAGCAATACCTCAGCAGAGACAGCATGTGTCTTATGGTGGTGGATTTTTATTTCATCATCATGCCTTTTCCAACTCTATAAAGTACTGCATCATTATCAAAAACTGTTGGATGTTCAAGCATAAGGTTGAGAAGCAATACATTCAGTTATTTGTTTTGTGATATAAAGTACAGCAATATTGTTTCACTATCATTTCATTAATAAGTTTAAAATGGTTTTTTTAAATAAGCAGTAAAGCACTCTGAATTTTTGCCAATATTTTTTTCCCTTTAATGAACATTTTCAAGTTCCAACTTGCATAAAAATTGGGTTACAAACTTCCACAGAAATTGAACTCGCTCATTCAAAGCCTGTTTTTTTTTTCTTTAGTTATATACACACACCTTTATTGAAATTTCAATTCAAACTTTTTAAAGCACTTGGTCACTGATGCAAAGGTCAGCCCACCACGACTGCAGACCCTTGCGATGATGCAGATATGCTAAGTATAAATGGGTCTTTAATTTTAACTAGTTACACCAACACTGCTCCTGAAACTGTGCAGCTAAACTGTACATTCAGTTTATCAAAGTAAATTTTAAAATTTTGAAGTATTAAGCCAGATTATTTCAACAAGAAGAAGGAATAATGTGATTGCACAAGTTTTTGCCTCAGGAATATTATCATGTATACTACCTGTGGCTTCGTGTGTAAAGCTGCAGACCTGTTAATACTTGGTGCGTCCACATTGCTGTGTGGATCTGCTAATGTGCTTGTGACATAAATGTTGTGAGTAGTTCTGGTACATGGACCCTTGCATTGGGTGACCGTGTGGTCTAGTGCGCGTCAAATGTGCAAGCGCTAGACAAGAAAACATTGGCTTACTTGAAAAACAGTTGTGCGAAGTATTCGTTGCTACCCACACCTATACAATCTAATTTTAAAAGCACACAGACAGCCAAATGTTCACATATTTATGCAGAGAAATTGGCCAGACCCTTGGGAAGGATGAAAGTATGTGCAGGTAGAAATATCTGCAAAAGTGATATGTAATGACAAAGAAAAACTTTGGAGGGGAAATCCCAGTGGATTTTGATATTGTGTAGTGTCGCACAGTAAATGCTTAAACTATAAACAGGCCAGGGTGTGCATCCTCTGTGCAATGGCACAGAGTACAAAATCCTTAACTCTAACCCGGTTAAGGGTTTACATGCCCAAAATTAACAGGTTTACTCATGGAGAAATTTACAACTGTTAATCTGGTTTCTCTGAGACCAATAACCTGATGTTAAATGCATTAATTGATAAAAATTCATCTTAAATGCTTACTGACATTCTAATTTTAGGTAGTAAGATGAGGACATGACATTTACCAATTAATGAACAATTTGATTTTTTTCCTAATTTGTGCTATTTTTTCCATAGACAACATATATATTTGTATTTTGTTGAGTGCTGTACTTTTTGTATTACTGTAATTCAAGATTGTGTCTACAGGATTTGGAGGATACTGTGGTAAATTATCAATAGTGCGTCCTCAGAGACTTGTTTACCTAGAGAATAAAATTGGTCTAAAAGAGGCTAAGTTGAAGTACTGCTATTCTTATGCCTTACTATGAAAGTTGAGAATGGGAGAAAATTTTAACATTCTTCGGTAGCCTGACTACAATAATAAATCAATTCAGGTATTAATTACTAGAATTTTGACTCTGTTCTAAACATAGAGTCTGTGTGTTCTCATTTTAGTTGAGTAATCAAGGGCTGGTTGCCAATTCTGGTGCAGTTCCTAAGGGAAGTGAATTTTAAAGCTTGAAATCAAATTGCTGATTTGGCTGCAGTTCATTGCAGAGGAGTATTAGGTGTAGAAAGTGGGTACAGATTCAACAAGGTATTTGTTTGGATTTAACAGATAGTGCTTAGAGATAGAGTCATCTGTTTTTGCTTTTTTATACAAATATCTAGGAACATATTTTTTGGAACAGAAAATGAGTTTCTTGTACCTTGAGTATACAAGTGCAAAGCAGTTTTTTGGCATAAAAACCTCATACATGTTAGTCTTAGGGTTAAGGGCATGTTGGGTAAATATATGTCAAGATTACAACTATCCCCACAATGCCCTACTGTTCTCCAAAAGTATCTGCTCCCCACACCTATTCTTTATTCTTATTCAAACATTTGATCTTCTACTTGTAAGCTTTGCTGCTTAAATGGTTTGCTAGGCCATGGCTGAACTGCAGTAGACAAAGAAAGCTGACAACAGTGTGGATTTAAAGTACTAAAACACAACCCTATAAAAGCCAATTTGCAGCTATTAAAGGCATTAGTTTGTACAAAAAAATACAGGAATTGACATGAGCATAAGCATGCTTTTGTCAAAAGTTAAGGTCATTAACAGAGGAAAAAAAAAGGGAAAATGGTATAAATGAAATACCATATTCCAGCAGCAGTGAATTGAGCCAGATCATTAAGTATCAACTTTAATTGAGCTTAATGATAATAGATGATTATCAGGACCGGTGCATTAAATCATGCAAAACAAGGCACATTTTTTTCCATGCCCACACCAGCCAATTATCCTTACTAGCTGTGAGATGATACACTTATCCTACACACACTACATATTTTGTTACAGGTTGTCACAATATGATACTGACATGATATAGTGCATCCTCGGAACAACAGAAAAAATAATGAGGAAAGCACGCAAAATAGGCATTAGACGTAATAAAAGTATAACTAATATAACTCTTCACCATTCTTGTTTCACCCTACCCCACCAAAAACTGTTTTATTGAATTTTACAATTGCAGAATTGAACTTGAATCTAGACCTGGTTGTTTTGCTCATCCTGTATGCTACTCTAAATAACTAGACATTTTCCAGCTCTGTCCTGCAAACTAGAAGGCGTCTGCCCCTTTCAACTAAACACATGCATTACAAACTTAGACATTTAACAGACATGGTGCATGTGACTAACGCCTTAATAACATTCTAGAAATTAATAAAATTTTACAAAATGACTGTCAGGATATTCACAATATAGTATGTGAAAATCAGGAAAATGTTCTTCCTATCACCTTTTTAGACCTCATGCTAACAGCTCTTGTGCTTTACTTGTTGTAGAAGGAGCTTAAAATCTTGAATCAATCTATTATTTTAATAAATGGATACCTTATATGGTGCATTGTGGTGGTTAGCACTGCTTCTTCACAGCTAAAGGAGACCGAGTTGGAATCCTGTGTGGAGTTTCTGCATTGGCTCCATGTATGCATGGGTTTTTGTCCATGTACTGTATTTTCCCTGCCACATTCCAAAGATGTGAGTGTTAGGTTGAGTGGAGAGTCTAAGCTAGCTGTGTTTGAGTGAGTTCTTCATGTGTCGAACGAGTACCTGCAATGTGCTGTTGGAAAAGGCTCTGGCTTCTGATGAGCAGAAAATGTCAGTATGCAAATCAGGAAAATGAATGCAATATCATGCACTGCCATGTAGCCCCTAAATATGCAAGGGTCTTTTTGATTCTTAGAAGCTCACAATGCAGCAAGGCAATGCAAACAGCATTATTTAAAATTTTAAATTTTTAAGTTGAAAATATTTCACTGTATTTTTAAAGGTAGTTTAAGAATAAGACATTGGATATTTATGTAATTGTTAAGGCTTATATTCTCTTCTTTTTTTGTGTTATTGTTTCCTGATGTTAATAAAAAATACTGTTGCATGAAACTGCCCACCAAAGTGCTGCTTGAGGCAATCACATGCTGTAAAAACTGCATGAAACACGGCCTAGAAAAGAAATACTAGGCTTGCTGAAAAAGGGTTTGGGGGCAATGCAATTCATGAGAATCATGTATTCATCTCTGTCATAATGTCCTTTCTAACAATATTTGGAAAAAATGTAATACTATGTACCGTATACAGCACTTGCTGTATTGCATGTAAGACTTGACATTGATTAGATAACACATCTCAAAGGTGTCCATTGTAGGATAATTGATGACTTTAAATTATCCTTCTTTCAGTGACGGTGATTTTCTGGATTAACAGTCACAGAAAATGTTTAAAAGATTAAACTTATTTTTTCTGGGCCGCAGTTCTCTTATATTCAAAGAAACAACTGTTGTCTGCAACTGCAAACCTGCTGCAGCACAACAATGCAGTTTGCCTTCTGTTAATTTCCTCTATTGATTCACATCCACATGGGCCATGACAAGAATTTTAGGCAATTTATAAGCTACAGATAGTCCTTTTGCATTCAGAACTGTTAGTAAGTTGATCCTCAGTTATAAGAAGTGTGAGACAATCTTTAGGCCAGAGATGTTTCTTGTTGTGTAATAACAAGCAAGTCCTGGTGAATAAATAGGCAGGTGCTTAACATTTGAACATTTTCAACCTTATAAAAATGCTGCATTTCATTAATTGGGAGGATCAAAGGATAATTATGTCCTTCTGAAAGAAAAGTTTCAGATGTTTTTCTATCATAACCATATTTAATAAAACTAGTTAGTAAGACAGCTTTGCTCCATTAAGCGAGACAATTTACGTAGTCTTGAATGCATCTGTCATGAGGAATGGACACACACAGGCAGTTCTAAGCTTAAGGCTGGGATGCCAGCGATATGTTTTCAAACCAAATAGGGATAGTGGGAAGCAGTTTGAGTTCACAATATAACTAAACTGGTGGCACATTTCAGTTCAAAAGTTTTGCTGCATTTTCTTCCTATCACCTTTTTAGACCTCATGCTAACAGCTCTTGTGCTTTTACTTGTTGTAGAAGGAGCTTAAAATCTTGAATCAATCTATTATTTTAATAAATGGATACTTTATATGGTGCATTGTGGTGGTTAGCACTGCTTCTTCACAGCTAAAGGAGACCGAGTTGGAATCCTTTGTGGAGTTTCTGCATTGGCTCCATGTATGCATGGGTTTTTGTCCATGTACTGTATTTTCCCTGCCACATTCTAAAGATGTGAGTGTTAGGTTGAGTGGAGAGTCTAAGCTAGCTGTGTTTGAGTGAGTTCTTCATGTGTCGAACGAGTACCTGCAATGTGCTGTTGGAAAAGGCTCTGGCTTCTGATGAGCAGAAAATGTCAGTATGGATAGAATTTTCTTGATTAACACTAGAATCCCTGAAGCCTAAGAAAAAACTCATAATCCTGGCCCACCTTAAATTCCTTTGCACCTCTCCATCAGCGTCTTTTGTTTTGTAAATGTGTCGATCAGCACAAGCAGCAAGTAACCTGCTATCCCATCCATACAACAGTAATATCTATTACTGAGATATCCAGTTTACAGCAAATAAAAGCAAGGCAGCAGTGAACTAGTAATGTTTCCCCACTTAAAGAAAAGATTATACTATATTAAGGTAAGCATTGCCAGTGCCACTGAGAAAAAACTTCTGGTTTATCATAGTCTCTGACAGACATAGTGGTGTATATTTTGACTTGATTATATTAATGCAAAATAATGCAGATTTGTCATAAATAATAAATATAGGATGTTGAAAAAACACAAAATGTTATGGCACATTTTCTCCAACACTAGATCTCTAGCCTTCATCTTCATCTCAGTTACCTTAGCTTTCATTTCAATGTTACTTTGCACATGGAAAATTGAATTCTCTGTTGCTGTTATGTTGAAGTGAAGGTGTAATCCAACTTTTGAGGCTATGTCTCCCACATTTAAATCTGAGCAAGTTGAGAAACACAAATATGATGTAACACAGTACTGTAATGTGAAGTCAGTGAAACAATTATTGTGCTCAGATGTAAGGTTTTGAACTGGTTCAATGTGATGAGCACTGTTGAGATACAGTATGGTGAATCTTTCACCTAACACTCAAGCTGTTAATGCATATGCTTAAAGTTGCGCTGGTCTTAATGTTACAGTTTACTTGAGAGTCTTTGTAATTTTCATTTGATTATGTTGACACTGCTGATCGTGTAAATAATTTTTTTATTTTAGCTCTGTAGCTGAACATTCATTAGTTCAGATATGTCTGTGACCAATTTTAAATCCAGCAGCCATCGGTCAATCACTGATTGGACATATTCTAATGTTTATACAATTTAAGAACATATTCTATTTCAGGCAACGGCTCTGTGAACTTTGCCACTGTGTGTTAGCGTACAGAGACAAATTTGAGTTGTTTGTCTCCTTCAGGTACAAATTAAAAAATACGCACTGTAAGCTTCTTGTCAGATTTGAGTACAGATTTCATAATTAAAATTCGTCAGTACAGTGTTTGCTGATGAATTATACAATACTAATGGAAAAAAATTCTATTTGTTTACACAATGCAGTGAATCTATTAGTGTAACCAACCATTGCTGGTGGTAATTGAAACAAGTAAGAAAAAGGCATTGTTTTGTTACTTTCCTTCTTTTTTTTTAAATTTTTTTTTAACTTTCTGATATTTTTTTCAACTTTTATCTTTCTTGTGTTCATGTGTGCTGTCTATGAGGTCATTTGTTGTAAAACTTTGACTTAAATGTATGCAGTGTTATTTCCTTCAAATAAAAAAGTTATTTAAGTCTTGTACGCAAACTCCATAAAAGCTTCAAAATTATTATATTATTGCAGGTTGCTGTACAATTTTACTTGTTTAATCAAACTTTGATACTTAATACTTTGTTTGCCACATCTGTACATTTTGGAGCTTGCGCCAGCAACACTGAGCAGAAGGCAGGAGACAAACGTAGGTGGGACACCAGGTCGTTGTACTGATCATTTACACATCGGTGTACACATCTGGCCAATTTAGAGTCTCCGGTTAACTTAATGTGGGCAGCTGCCATATCAAAGGATAAATCAAACTAGTGAAAATCAAAACTGCACTAAAGAAAAAAGCATAAGGATGGGCAAAAAATTGTATAATCTAATTCTTCCAAAACAGGATGAGGCCCATGCACAGGTAGACCACTAAGATATGCTGCTAAGCCAATTTCTGGTCATGTATTGAGGGACACATATTTTGCTATGAATTTAAGAAATATCTCACTATCCTTCGTCCATCCATTATCCAACCCGCTATATCCTAACTACAGGGTCACAGAGGTCTGCTGGATCCAATCCCAGCCAACACTGGGCACAAGGCAGGAAACAAACCCTGGGCAGGGTGCCAGCCCACCGCACGGCACACACACAAACAACAAGCACACACTAGGGACAATTTAGAATCGCCAATGCACCTAACCTGCATGTCTTTAGACTATGGGAGGAAACCTGAGTACCCGGAGGAAATCCATGCAGACACAGGGAGAACATGCAAACTCTGGTCTCCTAACTGTGTGACAGCAGCGCTACCCACTTCGCCACCATGCTGCCCTCTCACTATCATGTTAAAATAAAATTTCACAGAGAATGCAGTTCACTTCAGAGGAGAAAGGCTTGTCACGTTGAATCAAGATTAAGGAGATACTTGCCATTTTATTGTTGTTGTTGTTATTTTATATTTTTGTCAAATGCCTTTAACAAAGGCGACTTAAAAAATTAGGGTATGTTTCAATTGGTGACATTTTTTGTTACAGTATATTGGCAGAGGCGTAGCTAGGGTTTTCAGCGCCCGGGGACAACTGAAGATTTTGCGCCCCCTCCTGTTTGCCAAAATGCAATGGGGAACATCAATTCGGTGCCCCCTGGATGCTGTGCCCGGGGACAGATGCGCCACTGTATATTGGAGCATTGTAGCATTGGAGCAAGTTAAGTAACTTGTTTAGAAAGTCTGCCAACAGTTTACAACATCATCAAGCATGGAGCTTTCCAAGATTCAGTGGGTGAATAAGTACTGCACCACCTTATGCAAAAATTTAACCTAATTATGAGAAATTAACTATAGCTATGTAATTAATAAAAACACTCTTAATTCAATTCAGATTCTTCTTTTTAAGGGGTTGGGGAGTTTTTTGGGGAAATGGTGTCTAAAGCTTGTCCTGGCAGCACTGGGAGTCAAACCTGAATGGGATGGGAGTTCATTGCAGGGCTTTTACTCTGTGTCTCTTTCTCACACACACCACACTCACTAATCTGGGGCACACTTACAGGCACTTTTTAAGTTAATACACTTGGCTTGGGGATGTTGGAGCAAAATTAGTGTAGAAAGGCAGAGGATGTGCATAATTCATAAAGGTAGTGAATATTACAGGTTTTAAATGCCTTACACTGGATCTTTAAGGCTAGATCACTACCCACTGTGTCAGCATACTGCCTATATAGTGCATCATTTGTTAGGTATTATGCTTTAAACAGATATATTCTCTTTGGTTAGTCGTTGTATGTTTACTTTGATATACATAATAAACCACTTGTGATTTTTATGTTTCTTTAGATATATGCATCAAATCCATAAACAAACATCAACCAAATAAAATGTATGTGTTCTGTCTATGCACATGTTTGCCTATAAAGTGTTTGTTTTACTGCAATGTAAATCCTCTGATGTAATACATCACGATTGTGGGAAAAGTCTGTGAATAGCAGCCTTGTTCACCAAAATCACTAGACTTTTTTATTTTTCCCCACAGGGTTGAGCTGCAATGGATCTCTTTACTCAGCTGATTCTTGGAATCGCTGTGGCAAGTTTCTTTTTCTTTCAAATCCTCTTTCATTATATCAGCCCATGGATGTCCATTTATGTCAGCTCTGGATTCAAAAAGCTCAGTGTCAAACAGAAGATTGAATGGAATTCCAGGTTTGTACATATGTTTACAATTATTATAAGATATTTATTAAGGTCTGTCTATGGAACTAGTGTGGTGCTGAGGTGTCACCCATTGCATGGCTGCAGTAGGGTCCTAATCTAGGATCCTGAGTTGGTTTGTCATGTGTTGGGTATAACCTCTTAACTTTTGTCAAAGCCTGACAAAAGTGGCAGAAGGAAAAGTTCAATACTATATTACCAAACAAGTGAAAGGAAATTCTGAACAGAAATTTGTATTATTTTAATGTTTACTTCAGAATAATTGACATCCGTGACGTTAACCCTGAGCGTGACTTGGGCTCGGAATTCCGTGTAACTATGGTTAAGTCCAAGTCAGACTCTGGGTTATGTATAATGATCCACTTTATAGTGTTTAGTTCCAGTTACTCTTGGAACAGTATTCTGCTGTCATCTAGTGGATAAAATAACATCATGCAGCAGAAAATCATGAATATTTATATACGTTTTGCAACTTTATGGTAACTCTACGTTAGAGCTGTGCATATACTGGTACTGAAAAAATACAGGAAAAACAAATTTTTAAAACAGTACTCAGATCTCCAACGCAGCATAGACTCCACTGACACATTTCGAGACATTAGAGCAGTGTTTCTTAAACTACGGATTGTAAATGTTTATGATGTAAAATTATAACATTTAATCCAAGTGAGAATTCTGTACCAAGTGATATGCCTGCCATATTTTTTATTGCAGCAGTATGTGACACAACACCATTGATGCATCATGGAGAGAGCTTTTGTATCTGTTCATGTTCATGTTCATGCTCATTGATGATACTATTCCCTGATAATAGAAAGGAAAACGTCTGACTTGGCAGTCACAGTCACATGCCCTTCCTTTGTCCATCTGACCCAGAAGTGCTTCGAGGGTGTGCTTAGGTCTTACTTTAAAAGAGGTTGCTCCTCCACAACCAGGAGAGCTGGATTCAAGAGAATAGCAGAACAATACTTGCCTGCAGAGGAGGATGAGGAATTGGGAGAAAGTTAGAGACCATTGTCTGTGTAGAATTAACAAATACATTATCGAACCTTTATAAGAAGGCATTTTGTTACTGTAAATAAAAGAACTTTTTTGAACCAGAGACTTATGTCATTTAGCTGTGGTCTGGGTTTTTGAGTGTGAGACACCCCCTTTCATCCACACTATGAAAAGCCTTAATACAATCAGTTTGTCAAATTTTTAAACCACAATGACACGTTAGGCTTGGCAGCACTAATCAGCCAAATATAACCGTGTGCATGAGTGTTTCATGCCAGGATAGACTTTGTTCCCCTGAACTCTGGAAATGGAGTGTGTTGGTTTTATTAAATCATTTGGTGAATAGACAGATACTTCTTTTAGCAATGTAGCGTAACACAACTAAAGTTAAAGCTGCTGTGTTGCTAGCTTGTTTTCATGTATTCCAGTACATACAAAACTGGTATTTCTGTTAACAAATTCCTTTAAAATGTTTTTTTTCTGTAAAGTAACTAATTTGGCAAATAGTAATTTTTCTAATTTACATGTAATCAATTCATTATCATGTTGCTTATCATATTGTGGGCCACAGTGGCAACATGCTGCTCTGAACATACCAAGCCACCCTATCCTTAATATCTTCTTCCAGTCAAGACATATAATCCCTCCAGTGTGCCCTTCGGTATATACATTTACTTAGGTACTGTGCCAATGCTTATATTTGAGTATTAATTTTCAGTTCTGTTGCCACTCCTTGTTTTTGGGATTTTTCAAGTTAATGTTAGCTTTTCTCTTGTATGATTCTTTAACTTTGTTGAAGGCTTTAAATATTTAAATTTTAACAGCATCGCTTCTTTTGATTCTACAAATAGAAATGTACCTAAATTAAAAAAAAGTAGAAACCACTATAAATGATTGTAGACCCATCCATTTTAACTTAATGCCTGTTGGACTAGAGTTGAATTGCCTCTGTGTGACTTAAGTTGTACTTTAGGAAGTTTAATTTATTTCAAGTTCATGGAAAGCCTGTCTTCATCAAACTTGTAGATTTTTGTCAAAAGTCAGCTTTTATCCTATAAACAGAGCAATTGTTGTAATGAAGATAATATTTCTCTTACTCTGAAATATAAATTTTGTAACCATTCTTCCTACTCTCACCATAGTACAGTGTACTGTTGATGTGACATCTAAAAAAAAACCATTAATTTACAAAGCTGCTGTTTTTATTTGAGTTTACAGCAGATGAGTAGTACTGCTTTCCTGTGTGCCTGGTTTAAGTTAGCAGATGGAGTGTATCATATATGTTTCTCTATGCTTGAACTGAGGTTAGTGACTTACTGTACAGTAGATGTTTCATGGGTCATTGAACTTGTTGATGTATTCTTCAGGATTCTTGGCAAACTGCATGATAGTTAATTGTTTCCTTGTGAACTTATTTCGGGGAGAGGTTTTGTTGTATAATATATAACCAACAAGGGTCTATATTGGCAAGTTTACTTTAGATATTTCCTTTGCTTTTTACAGTATCAGTCAATCTTTATATTTTATATTGTGTGCAGAATAGGCTACATCATACAAGGCAAACAAGAATATTTGCACTTTTCTTAGTAAGTAGAAGCATTAAATGCAAGACCTTTCAGTGTATTCTACAGAAGACTCCTTTCTGCATAAGTAAAGTTGAACTGATTGGACTAGTGGAGTAGAAGAAATGACACTGTCATCGAAACAGAATCAGGATCTTGTTGCACATGTAATAGACTTCCAGGTAAATTATATATAAGAAAATCTTTTCTTTAAGTGAAATTTGAAAAAGTCTGCTCATGGAACTACACTAAGATACTTAGGGAAAGAATCCCCAAGACTAGAAGCCATAAACCTAAATAGACATTTCTAAAGAGTTCAGTATAGCTTACATAGTAGTGCCTTAAGACATGCAAAGGTAAAGCATTAGTGGCCTAGCCAGGTCCCTGTTATTGGGCTTGGCAGTTAAAAATAAATAACAACAGGATTATACTTCATAGCTGATGTATTACAGCATTATATGGTGTGCCTACACTGACTGCCTCTTTGTTTCTCCCCCTCTTAGCTAAGTCCTACTTGCCGCCTTGTTATCAGACTGCCATTTTTTGGTTTAGAGAGAAGAGCATTATGGTCAGATCTGGGCAAACAGATGTAATTTAAAATCAAAGCTGCCTTATGAAAAATAGAGGAAACACATTAGGCTTTGGTTATGGGAGATTTTACCATAGTCAGTTGTAAGTTATGCTACAGATTTTCTTTTTATGAGTACATTAAAATCAATAACCTTTGTTTTGTATATCCATTTTACTTGCATGCATCTTTAAAATGTGGTTCACAGAGCATGAAGGATTACATTTCAGTTCCTAGTGTGGAAATTGTTAAATAGAATAAAACCATATTGTCAAATATGAATAAAAAATATTTAGAGATAAAGTGCCATTTGAAATTGTTTAAATTAAATGACATTTGCATATCCTGTTCTACTCAGTATTGCTATTGTAAAGTCACATGGTTAAAAAAAAGTTTAAAAATAAACTAAAAAATGATCTAAAAAGTAAAAAACTGAAAAATGCAGCTTGTGTAAATACAGTACTCAGGAGCCAAACATTTGCATTAGGTTGAGCTACTATTTACCACAACGTCACCTGTTAAGTCTTTTAAAAGTAGGTGTCAACCCACTTGCCACACTGTTCACAGTGAGTTGTATTTGGTTCTTTTCTCAAACAGTGTTACTTCCAGATCCTTCACGTTTCTGAAAGAGCTTGCAGTCTCTGTTTTCAAATCATATCAAAGATTTTCAAATGGTTTGATGCTTGGTATTTAAACTGAACTAAACTCTGTCACATTCCTCCTTCTGCTTTTGATCTTCATCAGCTTTGCTTTGGACCTGTGTCTGGATTCGATGTTCTGCTGAAGTTTCAGTCTTTTCCTGAGCTTTAGTTTGTTAGCAGACTGAAAGGAGCTCCTTTTGTAATATGTTCTACTTTTCTTCTTCCATTTTTACTTTACCAATGTCAAGTTACCACATCTCTAATGATGACGTGCAATCCTGCGGTCACCACCATGCTCTAATGTAGAGAACTTGAGAATGAGCAGTGTTAGCTTCGTTCTATACACAGTACCCTAAGTTTTGGTCAGAATGTTTAATCTTTATTTTAAGGAGTTTGAAATACAGTCATTTTAAATTTAAGTTGATTGTAGCCATTCATCAGCAGACTTGGGATTTCTGTGCCAGTGAGAAATTAAAGACCAAGTCCGTTCATTTTAAGTGCTTAGGATATGGATGTAATGCATTTTGAGGGATTAGGGCATTTGGTAGCCCGAAAATATTTTCCAGAATTTGTTTAAAACATTTAATTTTTTTTCCTCTGCGGTGGGTTGGCACCTTGCCCGGGATTGGTTCCTGTCTTGTGCCCTGTGTTGGCTGGGATTGGCTCCAGCAGACCCCCGTGACCCTGTGTTTGGATTCAGCGGGTTGGAAAATGGATGGATGGATGGATTTTTTTTCCTCACAAAGTCAAGCATGCAGAGATTACTGGTAGCTAAAAACTGCTGTCTGAATTTCAACCAGAAAGACGTAATATTTGTAAGAAAAATTTCATGTACTGTATATGTCTATTTGCATTTTTTTTTTTTTTTTTTGCAATAATCTGTTCATGCAGATTTATGATGTAGTTTGTAGGAGTTAGATTTCAGAGATATAATTTATGGATACATTGAGTAGGTAATTTAAGCATTATTTAAAAAAAAAAAAAAGTAAAAGAATTGAAAGTTGAGCATTTAGGGCATTATGACAAAGGGGCTTATGAGTAACATTAGAAAAAATCTGCAGGATACCAATTCTTAAAGCTGTCCATATAAAATGATGCATAAGCTGATCAAACAGTTAAAATTTTATGCACAGTATAAAGTATGATATCTAGAAAAAGAATAGGACCAGTTCATAATATTACAGCCGAGTTAATACCGAGTAAAGTTACGTAGTTCTTCAAGGAAGAGGAAAGATCAAAATATTTACTTTTACCTGAATACGACTCGATATGAGCATCATTCATGGCACTGTAGAAGTAGAAGGGGATGTTGAACCTCTCTCTATTCTGTCATTGTATAGAGTTATGGTTGCTATACAGTAGCTGTGGCAGCTTCTTCTACACAGGTGGTTTATGCCATTGATATTTGTTCAGGGTAAATAATATATAACAGTATGAAATATTGAATACTTGGGCAATTTCATTGCCAGAAGTAGATGCTATGTTGGTATTTTGGCTGGTTTGTGAATGTAAATGCTACTAATATCTAAAAGAGTATGGGAAGTGGGGATTTCCCTTCCTGTTTCCTTACAAAGGTGATGGTGATTGGTTTAGTATTAATTTATGTTCAAAGTTTGTAGTGGTTATATTCTTTCATGAACACTGGAAACCTTGTATGGAGTGTAAAGAAATAAAATCAATAATATAGCATTATTGCATTCTATTCTGATTAAGGGGTAAACAGCATTTGAAATTTGATTTTCCTGGTCGCCTTTCATATTCTGTTGATTACATTATTTATGTAATTTTATTTCATTTAGCTTTATGTTTCTCAGCTTTTGAAATATAAAAAAATCACCATACAGCTGAGTAGGAGTGAAAAGAGGTTTGTCCATGTCTACTCTGGTCTTCTTGGAAGTTCATTCTTATTCTGGGCTTACATGTCCTATGACTTTACATGTGATGTACAAGAGGGCTTTGGATTGTTTGTGTAACTGGCTCTGTGAAATCACAATGTAAATTAAAAGTCAATTTATTGGCATTTTCAGTTTTAAGAGTAAGCATTGTTTTCTTTATGAAGTGTATGGCTTCCAAAATCAGAGACACTAATAAACAGATGGACATTTATTGGTTGTTTATATATGGTATTTATACAGTATATGTATTTTGTGAACCCATCTATACAATTCAAGGTCAAAGAAAGTTAGAGGCTGGGTAGGTCACCAGTTTATCACCAAGCACAGTCATTCAAACCAAACCAAAAATACATCTATTAAGCAGCCTAACCTTTGTATTTTTATGATTTGAAAGAAAATTGGAGTACCTTGTGAACATTTATGTAGAGTTTACAAAATCATTTGTGTGTGTGTGTGTGTTGTATACAAAGGTGTGTGTGTATACACAGCCTGCTTTATATTAAGTATTTATTCCTATTAACAATAACAAAAAATATTGTATATACAATATATTCATCCTCTCACTTTTGTATATCCAGTTCTGGGTCATAAGGAATTAGTTCAGGTGGTACAAGGAAATAACACAAAGAGGGGATATCAATCCATTGCATTTCAGGTTGTTGTCACACTCACAGGACCATTCTAGAATTGCCAGTTATGGAAACCTGCACCTTTTGGTCGGTAGCAGGTGAGCTGGAGCACCTGAAGAAAAAAAATGGGGGGAGCATGGCAATTCCACACAAAAGTGTTTGATCAGGAATTTGAAACCAGGATTCTGGAGATTTGAAGCATCACATATACATATGCAGATGAATATATAATTTTTTCTGACCTAAGAAATCTAGCAAGAACAAAATGCAGTAGTAACATCATTTCTATTTAATGGAATCTTTTGTGTCTTTTAGGACTGTTTCAACTCTGCATGCCTTGATTGTTGGGATATTTTGTTTATACATATTGATGTTTGATGATGCAGTCAATGAAGACCCTGTCTGGTAACTAAAATTGCATTTGCTTTTAACATCACTATTTAGTGCATGCTAATTTAATTATATAACAGATAGAAAACTTATATTTTTAAAACATCCAGAACTGTAACGATTTAGAAGGAAAACATTTATGAAAAATAAATTTATGCAGAATCAATTTGCAGTATTATTACAGTATGTAAAATAATGATAATATAGGACCATATCAGCCAGTTGTGTAATTATGTACCAATTTGCTTTATTTGAAGTATTTATTCCTAATAACCATGTGAGGGCTTATTTTTATTTTGTTAGGGAAAAATGTTACTTAACATACCAAAGTGGCAGGAGTCTATTTTTTTTAGCATAGTTTACTTCTGAAATATTTTCTAAGGCACTTCTTTTCACAGTTAACGAAATGTTATTATAGCTTTTATTTCAGAATATGTCAATTATAGAATAACATAATTGCCATGAATGTTTTGTTTTTAAAAGATTGCATATGTGAGTAACCAATATGTTATATGACCTCTCATGCTGAACATCACACTAAAATAATTTCATAATAGTACAGTTTGAAGAGTTCATATTGTTATATTTTGCATTCAGGTGGTTTATAAACCGGCTCAGGGTTTGGTTATCATCCTGGGAATGTTGTAGACCCGCAGTGTTCTTACTTTTATCAATCATACAGATAATGTGTTTTCTGAAAAGATCCCAGGTTTTCTACTGTGGTACAGCCATGTATAAGCTCAATCAAGTATGTGCCTGACTGTCTAGAAGAATTTACAGTTTTTAGATGTGTGTGGCACTTTACAACAAAGAAGTGAATGGAAAAATGATTAAGATGTATCAGGGAACATCAGCAGAGAAATCAAAATCACCACAAGTTTAATTATAACTGTGACACCAAGTAGTACAAATTTTGTCTTGTCCCTACTCAAAAGCAGAAATTACTGTCACTTTGCAGAGACTGAGTATGGTGCTATGAAAATAACCAATACACTTAATATACAGTACCTATAGCAATACTAATATATATTGGGAGAAAGTCACTCCAGGTTTCTGCTTCATGTAACGTCTCCAGAACTTACAGAAATTCATTTTCATGTATTATATTCAGAGAACAGGCAGGTTATATGATTTGTTCTGTATTATGGAGCAAAGCGATAGGGAATATGACCCAGCAGCCATATATATTTTTTGTCCATTGGATCCCCACCCCCCCCCCCGACCGCATAATCTGTGTAAAGACCATAAGTATTTACTAATTCAATTTGTATGTTAATAATTTAGAAACAATTTTTTAGCTCATATTAAGGTTCAGAAAGCTCTAGACTTCTGTAGCTTTTTGATAGTGGAATATTTTTTGTTTAATTATTTATGCACTTACTATGTTCACATAGTAATGATTCTTGTTTATAGGGGAGATCCCACGTTGGTAAAGCTAAATGTTGCTATAACCACTGGCTACCTCATTTCGGGTGAGTGTATATTTGGATAAATCTTGCTTTAAAATTACAACTAATAGCTTTGTGGAAAAATGTAAATAGAAGAAAACTGTGTGGTTAAAGGAATACTCCACCCAAAATGATTTTATCTTCATCATTTACTTCCCCTGTGTTTTTGTAGTGATGGCAGGGAAAAACAATAATGTCATTTTTTTATAGAGAACAAAGATTGCAAAGTTTATGACGCTGTGGGCCTTGATGAGGAGCCCACAGGGTGCAGATACAAACAGCAGCAAACAATATTAAAACAAACAAAAAGCACATGCAAATAGGATTGACCTTTTGAACTGAAGACAGGACCCTTCACCTAGGGTATAAGGGTAAGAGGCAGATCTTCAATTCAAAATGCTCAAACTTTTTTGAAAGTGCTACTGATTTGTTATATATATATATATAATATGTAAAGTGGGTATAGAAAAGAATCACCCCCTTCGAAATATTCCCATTTTCTTTGCTTTACAGCCTTAAATGAAAACACACAAACCAATATTTTTTCCAGCTTTACTTTCTCAATACAATCTATAACATCCAAGTGAAAGATATCACAGCTACAGTTCAGAAGAATTAAAAAAAATAAAAAACAAAAAATACTGAGATTAATAAAGGATCACCCCCCTCCTAAACAATATTTGAAAACTCAATCAGGTGTAAGTAACCACCATTTCCATTGCAGACCATGGTTACTGGCTTCCTTCCACCTGTGATCAATTGTAATCAGTGTGATTAGTGAAGCTGTTCCTTGAGTATTCATTCCCTTGCTTGGTAATGCAACTGACAGCAAACAACTGGCTATGGGTGGCAAGCCACTTTCAAAAGATCTCAGGGACAGAGTTGTGGACAGACATAAGGCAGGAGATGGATACCAAAAAATCTCAAAGGCTTTATCAGTCCCAAGGAGCACAGTAAAGTCCATAATAAAGAAGTGGCAAGTGTTTGGTACTACTAGGACCCTCCCTGGATTCAGTTGTCCCTCCAAACTGGATGGAAGAGCAAGGAGGAAACTGGTAAGAGAGGCTACCAAGAGGCCAGTGGCCACTTTGAAGGAGTTACAGGATTTCATGGCAAAGAGTGGTCATTGTGTGCATGTGACAACAATTTCACAAGCACTCCACAATTGTGGATTGTTCGGGAGGGTCACAAGGAAAAAGCCACTTCTCAAGAAAGGCCACCTTAAGGCCTAGCTTTGCCAGAATGCACCTTGAAGATTCTGATGCCAAGTGGAAAAAGGTCTTATGGTCAGATGAGAACAAAATAGAACTATTTGGTATCAATACCAAACGGTACACCAATGCAGCTCACCATCCGCAACACACCATACCTACAGTAAAGCATGGAGGTGGCAGCATTCTGTTGTGGGGGTGTTTCTCTGCCACAGTGCCTGGGCTCTCATTAAGGTAGAAGGAAAAATGGATGGGGCAAAATACCATCAAATTCTTGAGGAAAACCTGCTACCCTCTGCCAGAAATTTGACGATGGCAGAATGTTCATTTTGTCAACATGACAACAACCTGAAGAACACCGCAAAATTGACCACACAGTGGCTGAAGGAGAACAAAGTGAATGTCCTTGTGTGGCCCAGTCAGAGCCCAGACCTAAATCCCATTGAAAATCTGTGGAAAGATTTGATAGCAGTCCACCAATGCTCACCATCCAATTTAACCGAACTTGAACAGTTCTGTAGAGAAGAGTGGGCAAATATTGAGTGGGCTTAATCTAGATGTGCAAAGCTGATAGAGAAGTATGCCAACAGACTCAAGGCTGTCATTGAAGCAAAACGTGGTTCAACAACATATTGACATTGGGGGGTGATCCTTTATTAATCATCATTATGTCTTGTTTTTTATTTTTTATAATTTTTCTGAAGTGTAGCTATGATATCTTTTACTTGGATATTATACAGTAGTAAAGCTGAGTAGAAATATTTTTTGTGTGTGTTTTCATTTAAGGATGTAAAGCAAAAAAAATGGGAATATTTCGAAGAATATATATAATATTTTAACAGCATTTTAGCTCAAAATGCATGAGCTGTGAACATTGTGCGTATACAGCTATGTAAATGACATGCAAATTAAATGACTCAAGTAAGTTGAGATTTCTTTCATGGATGGTTTAATACTGTTTGCTGTTGTTCAGTATTGTTCCTCTCCCTGGGCCCCCATTGAAGCTGTTGTATCACATCAAGTTTCTGGTTTTGTTCTCCATGAAAACATGAGATGAAGTGTTTTTCTTGGCCATCACTATAAACAATGCATGGTAAGTAGCAGATTTAAAAAATGATCATGTTTGGATGGAGTAGTCTCTGTTAGCACATTTCACTGTGATGAATAGGATCATTTTCTATCTGTCTTCAACATGTAAAATGCATTATAGGAATAGAGTGCTAAACTGGACTTACAAATGGGCAGGACAAGCAGAAATCAGGTCAGATTATGTTATAGAAGACAAATGAATTGTCATTTCTTTCCATTAATGCAAGAGACTAGTGCTTCCTGTTTGTTTGCAGTAGGTGCTGCGTTGTACAAACATGTACCTATTAAGAATCTGATAACGTTTGTCAATGCGAAAATAATAACTGATTAAAGTGTCACTAGATATTTTTTTTCATTAGTTGGAATTCAATGAATAATTAGTTGGAATTTAATGAATAAAAGAATATGCCCACTTATACTAACTTGATTATTAAAGATGTGTCAATATTTTCCTTTTTATATTGAATAAATTAATATTTTCACGACATATTTGAAGGACTATATATTGTGTGAAGATTCCAAAGCTCTGATCCAGTTTACAAGTAAACGTTTTGAACTAAATGTATTTTTGAGAGAAAATGTATTGTAACTTTTGAGAATAATGCCAAAAATTGTGTTTTTGTGGTATAAACATATTCTAAAAGTAGATGGAAGGATAATTATTGTGGGTCACCATTAGTTGCTTAAGAGAGTCTAATGTTGTGTGTGGGTGTATTTTCCTTTTTTGTTCCATTTGCTAAGTTTTAAAGAACTATCATAGAATCAGTTTTAAACAGTAACATTAGCCTGTTTTGCTTTCCAGATTTGCTGCTTATTTTCTACTATTGGAAGGCAATCGGAGACAAGTTTTTTGTAGTGCACCATGTTGCAGCGCTGTATGCTTACTACTATGTACTGGTGAGTGCCCTATTGTACAATAGCAGAACATGCAGGCAGGATGGGAAGAAAGTTGACCAAGGGTAAACAGCGTAGTTTGGCACTAATTTACAAGAGAGTAATACACACATAGATACAAAAAGAAAGGTGGAATTGGCTGTCTTAGAAAAGAATATTAGAAAATTCACATATGCTAATGTCATCACGTATGTATATCATCATTTATGGTTTTAGTAATATAGTCTCATTAGAAAATAAGTTCTTAAATTGAAATATTCTATTTGAGAATCTAAAGTAAAAGCTGATAACACATTATTTAATAGATGATCCAAAGTCATTTGTAGTAGGCAACCAGGTTCAGAGTTGTAGCTGAAGAACAGCGGCCAAAAATAAATCCTGTAGTAGATTTTAAACCAGTAGCCTTTTAACTTGATTTTTGCCCAGATTTATGACAACATAGCCAGAAAATATATAGATATGTAAACAGTTTATGCTCTGTTTGATTTTGTGTCAACAACAACAAGTTTTGAACTGAAAGAAAATATTCAAGAGTAGGGTATTGCCGTGTTTTTAATGTTATTCTTCCCTATAATTACTCTTAAGTTTACAATATACAGTATCCCTATCTTAATAAATTTTATTGAAGTACTGCAGGCATTGGACCACATTCTCTAAGGATAATGCTTCACATAAGAGAGACTCATTTATGTTCTAGAATATATTTGTGAATTAGCTCAAGTAGCCCACTAATATTTTTTTTCTGTTGATCATTGATGTAAAACTTCAGATTTAGTGCAGGATCAAATTTGTTCTGTTAAACTAAGAAAATGGACTTTTAGACAATTGGTAATAAAAATAATGTATAGCACCAGTTGACACAATAGATAATGCGTGAAAAACTGGATTAGCACAAGTAAAGCATAAAAATGATATGATAAAACTGCTAAGAATAATGAAACCATAACAAGGTTCCAGAAACCTGCTCTCATACTCACTACTAAAGTTCAGGTGCTGTTCACTCTTGGTTCCCCTAATCTGTCACTCCTAGTTTCACAAGGATTTCTGACAATAACGGTATTTTTTGCATGGAATGTTGAATGATAAGTGTAATACACAGGATTTTAAAGATTACAGTAACAATGTTTCTTGCTCTTTCTGTATTCAACTTGCAGTAACAGCTTGTGCATGTTTTCTTGTGTGAAATAATTAAATGTTGTGCATGCTATAACTCTTTTTTTTGTGCCACAGCTGAATATTTCCATTTATTGCAAGTTTCATTTCCACAATAAGCATTTTATACTTTTCTCATTTTGCTTCTACTACATGAAGAAAGGTCAAAAGTAAACAAAGTGTGTATTAATTATTTCCCCAGAATGTTGTGTACTGTACTACTGATGTCTGTCAGTATTGCAGAGCATTTAACCCAAAGAGCAGTGAGCATACTGAGCATGTGAAGGGGGATAACATTCTGTTCTCACATAAGTGGAAATATATCACTATTCTGTAATACTGATGAAGAAGATTCACTATTACAGAAAATTTAAAAGATGTTCAACAGCAATGAAATGTTTATTTGTGAATTGCAGCTTCTATTATGAGAACTGAAGGAAAAATACTCTCCCTGTTTTGGTGCAAGATGGACGTGGTGCATTCATGTTGAAAATGGGGATGAGATCAACACTAGGTTTTAAAAATCAATCTTGCCCTCAAGCATTATATCGATAAAATGAACATCAGCTCTTCTAACAAAGTATATTTATTGAAGGTTGTTGAGGAGAAAGAGGGGGTGATGGGTGGCAAACACAAAGTCAATGCATTTTTGAAGATGCTACCTGCAGCCAATTTTTTCAGTGTTCTTCCTAAATATTGAAGTGGGCAGCATTGAATAATTAATAATTTAGACTCATCCTTAATTTAAAATATGATTACCACTGAAAACCTAAGTGAAGTTGACGTTAATGATCAGAATTTTCAGTGCAGCCTATTTTGGGGAAGTAAATTATATGCACAGTGATTACTTTTTGGCATATTGTCACAGTTTATATTAAACCACAGAAAGTTTTATTTTAAAAAGTGCTTTATCTGCCCGAATATACCAATGTACATATACTGTACATTCTAGGATATGTTTAAATAAATAAGATATAATTAGTACATGCATTTTTAAGTATCTTTTACAAAGGCAGGTGCTAAACTTTAAAATAAAATCAGTGTTTTCAGTTCTGTGGCACATTCTATATGCTTTATTAACTTGCCTTAAAATCTTGTCTTTTTGTGACATTAACAGTGTGTATGGTGAGCACACTGTGAAGTGCAAAAAAACAATTTTACTGCTCATCTTGAACATGCAGTAAAACAATGTCTGCTGATTTCTTTTTTCTTCTGCTGCTTTATATCTTCACCTCGTGTTTCATGTTGTTTCCAGTTGTTGAAATGCTGAAATTTCAAAATTGTCTGTTGTCCCAAACTAACAACACACAAATGCAGCTAGTGAAGAGGCCATACTGTCACTGGACTCTGTCATCACTGCAGATGTTAACCACTGACTTTGCTTCACCTTTCAAGGATGGTTATGGACTGGCAGAAACATTAATGAAGAAAGAACTATTCAGCAACAATAATAATAATGACATTCTAATATATACTGTATTTTGGGTTTCTGTCAATGTTCAAAATCTGTAGGAAACTCCATTATCTTTCCTCAAACTCCCTCCAAATCTTCCCCAGTATGTCATTTGTAAAGTCAAGTAAATATGCAAGGATACAAAGTCAAGTGACCTCGAGTGATACCCACATGGATGATTATGGCTGACAAATTTCGAACTTCCAATGTGTGCACCGCTTCACATTTAATACCACTATGTAACTAGTGTACACTTTTTTCCCCTGGTTTTATTGTAAGGAGTTTTAATCAGAAACTAGCAGCATTTAATTCTTAATGTGTGACCCAGCCATCCCATGCTTTTTCTCAGCTCCTGCATAAATATTTTAGATCTACGGTTATTTAAATATTGAAAGGGTTGAAAATACTTTCCATAGAACACATTTAAAATAATGGTTAACTTGTAGAGTGGAGGAGAAACAAAAATACTTGGAATAAAAACGTTTCTTGCTGCTGGACACACATTTCTTCCAGGGAGGTGTTGGAATCTACTGCTTTTTATTCATTTTGTCTTAAGGTCAGTACGACTGCCCTGTTTACAATTCTTTAATTATTCATACCTCTCCAGTTGTGTTCTGTAGTTAGTGATGATTCTGACATTTAAATAATTTGAATCATCATCTGTAAAAATTAATGGCATTTGAATAATTAAGCCATAAAAATGATATACACAAATCCACTACAGCAGACAAAAGTGCATATATTAGTAAAAAAGATGATAAAAACATTCAGTTATAAATCACTATTTTATTAATTCAGGGTACTGTACAACTAGCGTATATCAGAAAATGTTTAAAAGAAACACATACATTTTCAAAATCCAAGGACATTGTCCTACATACCTTGCTATGAAGAAAATGATTAAATGATTATATCAAAAATATACATTAGATCATGCTTTCCCACAATCAGGGGATAAATAACTATTGGAATATGGAAAGACATTCTTTAACAATTGCCTGTTTTGGATCTTCTACACTGGTACTGGAATCTGTGAACTTAAAACCCAAAAATAAATTTTCATTAAATCCCTTCGGTCATCTACTACATTTAATGTATATACAATATTACACATAGGAAATAGAAATGTTAGATTTGAATGCACAGTGAGAAATCTAAAGCTTGAAAGTATACCTTAAGAGAATGATCTAGGAAACATCATGAACGCATTAATATCTACATGTAGACAGTGTAAAGATGGCTAACAGAATGTTAGGTTACGTCGCACAGTGTGTGCAGTACAAGTGCACAGAGGGTATGCCGAAGCATTATAACACACTACTGAGGCGTCACCTGGAGTACTGTGTATGGTCTTGGTCTTCATATTATAAAAAATGATGTGGCAGTGCCAGAGAAAGTCCAGAGAAGAGTGACTAGGCTGATTTTGAGGCAAGGAGGTATAAACTATAAGGAGAGATTAAAAGAATTGAATCTTTTCAGTTTAAGCAGTTAGGAGGTGACATGATCAAAGTGTTTAAAGTAATGAAAGGAATTAGTACACTTATCTTTCATTCAATGAAACATACACACATAGTATAATTTACCAAGTAGTGTGGTGGAGAGTAGGATTTTAGGGACCTTCACAATCACCATCTTGTTGAATAAGCTGGACCTTCAAAACTCCACATGATGTAGTTTGTTATAACTTACGTGAATAGAATTGATGACTTTGTTAGACTGAATGGCCTGTTCTTGTAGCATATGTTCTAAGTTCTAATTATCCACGGACAACAACATCTTCCTTATTTAAATTACAGATAGCATGAAGTGTTTCTGAGCTTCCAAATCACAGTCTATATCCAATCTTATTCATGTATCATCATCACTGGTTGTCTTTACACCATCTAGTGGATGAAGAGTCAGTCATCCTCTAATAAAAAACGTTCACATACTGTAGATATCCTCATGGTACTGTCTGTGTTCCACTTGTTCTGGCCTGCAATCCAGACCTAGATCTCCTTTGCTTGTTTTTGTACAAGCCATCATCAGATTTTTTCATTTGGCCTCACCTTGATAGGTCTTGGAACATGGAGCTGGGTCACCAAAAGAGAGCATCTTTTCATGCATAACTAGAACAAATTGTTAAAAAAAATAGGATGGTTAAATCTAGTCACATGGGGGGAAAAAAGCAGGCCAGGGTCACCATGTAGAAGGAAAGAGTAATCGATCACTCAAATTACTCACAACATACTGATACTAAACATATTATAGTAATTTTATTTAATAGTAGCTCTGTTCACAATATTTTACTAATGTTTTAATAACAAACAAGTCAATGGGCTTTATTGTCATACCATCCATACACAATATTGTAACACAAAATAATGTTCCCCAATGCAACAAATATACATAAGCACAGGACAAGTGAACAACTATAGTATAAACAGATAAATAAATAATAGGTAAAAGAATATATAGTAATACATTGAAACAGATTGTAATAAATAAATAACAACAAATAATAATAAAAACAGTAGTAAAAAATGTTCTGTATATCAGTAACCTAATAGGTGCATATTGGGATGCAGTTCAGAGTTTAGACAATTAAGGGGTAGAAGCTTTTTCAGAACCTGGCAGAACTGGTTCAGATGCTACAGAACCTTCTGCCAGATAGAAGTTTGACAAAGAGACAGTGGTAGCAGATCTCCACAATGCAGTAGGCTTTGCAGATGCAACACTTAATAAAGATATCTTTAATGGAGAGCAGAGAAGGCCCAGTGATCTTTTCTGTTATATGCACTTGTGATCAGAGACACTGAATTTCCCAAACCAGATGGTGATACAGCTGGTCAGAACACTCTGGATAGTGCCCCTGTAGAATTTACTGAAAAAAAAAAAAAAGTTGTGCTCATTATTCTTAGACACAAGGTTGTGTGCTATGTGGTGTGGATTACCAATGTTATTTTCTGCTAGAGACCACCAATTAGCCACTGCTCTGAAATGTTCCCATGTTTCCTATAAGCAGACTTCATGAAATAGTCTCAAACTTGTTATTCTTTGGCATGCTCTTAATTTCTTAGAAGTAATAAAACAGAAAGCATGTTTAAAAGATAAATGGAAAACACTTAAGACAAAGATAAAATAACAGAAGCAGTAAAATGCATGAAATCTTGTTTACAACATTGGATAATCGAGATATGTCAGAATTTATTGCCCTAATTTTCTGGCAGGTTGGTGATTAACTTTCACTACATTTCAACATCAGAGCAGGTGTGGTCAAGACAAATAAGCACAACTAACCATGCTTTGTTTTACATAAAAAGAAAGGCTTATATTTTTCTGCCTTTAAATAATTGTCAGAACACCCTTAGCAATTCTGCTTAACCATCATAAGTTCTGCCATATTTATATGAGTGATGCTGACATATAAAAGGAATAAGACTAATTTGGAAATTTGCTACCTATCCCCTACAAAAGCACATTCTAAACTATAGAAAGTAAGTACATTTACAGTATATGACATTAGAATGTATACCTTTAGACATAGCTGAAATTCAACAAGAAACTAAGAGGTGATATAATGGTATGTGTTTAAGATTCTAACAGTAAATGGGAGCCATTAATTTACAGAATTTTAGAAGGAGGTTGACTAAGAATAAATTCACAGATAGGTTGACAAGTATGTCTTCACAAAGATAACCAAAGATACATGGAATAAGATAATTAATTGAAAGCAGCACCTTGTTGACCTTCAAATAAATAAATTAACTTGTTAAACTTGTGTAATCCAGTTGTAGGGTCACAGGTAGCTGTAGTGTATCCTGGCAGTATTTGGAACAAGGCACATGCTTATCCTGTAGAGAGCCATCTGTCCACTGTAGAAATCAGCACTCTGGCTAAATTCAAGCTTAATTAAATCAAAAATACAAATCTTTAGGACATGGAAGAAAACACAGGCCTAGCAAAACTCCTACATTGACAAAGGGAGACCATTCAAACTTCTTACAGGTAGTTACTGGGCAAACCCAGTCTCTTGGGGTCCTGAGGCAGCAGTAATAACCAGCACATAACTGTGCTACCACATCTACACATCTTGATTCAGCAATATTGTAGACATGTTAAAGTTAAAATTATGTTGTACTGAATGGCCTGTTCTCATCTTTGTAATGTTCTGTGGAGGGTATTTTTTTAGGTATTGCCTGGGATGTGACGAACCTGTTGAATAAACTTTATGCTTTGTTTCTTGTACATTCACATTCTGAAACCCACTTACTCCTGGTTCATGGGAAGTGTAACCTAGATTGACACTGGGTAGAACGTGACTCTGGACAGCATGTCAGTCCATCACAGAGTTCACTTACACTCATGCTCATACTGGACCAGTTTAGAAACATTAATTACTTAACCACATGTATTTTTAGAAATGGAGTTTGAGGTGGGAGCTACAGGACCCTGAGAAAACCTCACACAGAAATGGGGAGAGGATGCAGACTTGGCACATGTTAGTTTTACAGTAAATGCTAGATTTTGCCTTGAGCAGACAGCTTACTGTATATTTCTAAAGACTGAATCAATTAAAATGTTTGGTATGTTCTGTGAAACTTACATGGAGCATGATGACTGTAATGCAACAGAATATGAAGTGGTCTTCTGGGGACATTTTGAGACATAGTTTATAATGACACGGTGAGGATGTTCTTTTAAGATGAATTTTTCTAAACGAGGTTCCAAACTCCTTTGCTGCAGGGCTAGAGTGGCTGTGAACTTTTTCTTCATACCAACTAATCTGATGGCATTTCTTGCTGTTACTTTTTTATTTGAAAACCTTGACCTGCAGATATTTAGTTGGGTTACACATTTTTGAGGAAATGAGGGGTTATTTTTATAAACTGGAAAAAAATTGTATGCTTAAATTCCTCCTTTTATTTGTTTCTAACTCTTTTAAAAAAATAATTAATTCATGATGAAAATATTTGAGGCACATGATGCCAGGTTGACTTCTCCACTGTTGGCTGCTTAAGTTCTTAAGTGGTCCTTATTGTTTCATTAAGACTAATTACGAGAAACAATTTAAAGTTGAAGATTTCTACAAAGCAAGTTAACTAAAATGAAGCACAAAGTACAGTATGTAATGATTGACTTGGTTCATGTAAGCTAAAAACTACTAATATGATGAGCATTGTCCCTAAAGTTGATTAAGAAGAGAAATGTGGACTACTGATAATATCAATTTGAACACTGCCAGGAGACATATTTAACTAACAGCTCAAACCGTTCTCAAATTTATGCAGAGGCATAAAGATAATCTACTTCCAAACCTGATTTGAGTTTTATATAGTATTGATCATACTTATGCTGATCATAAATCAGGGTGATCATGCAGTTATGCTCATGTGAAACTGCTGATAAGAAGTACAGTATTTAAATGTGACATAAATTGTGGTTGCCTGCATAAAGGCTGCCTTATAAATATAAGTGGAGTAACTGTCAAATCTTTTCGTACTGATTTACATTATGTTGTTAAGTTTAACAGCACATATAAAAACTTTTATGACTTTATATATTTAGACATTCAAGGCTCTCTAAATATCATCTTTTCTAATTATT
Organism: Erpetoichthys calabaricus; assembly: GCF_900747795.2. NCBI lineage: Eukaryota > Metazoa > Chordata > Cladistia > Polypteriformes > Polypteridae > Erpetoichthys > Erpetoichthys calabaricus. The sequence goes on from NC_041403.2 coordinate 43,203,586, forward strand.
TTGCAATTTTCCGGAGTAAGTTCAGTCTCATTACTGTATTTTCTTACAAAACAACCAATTCATGCCACTTTAAGTCACAGTTCTCGTATTGTCTCTTGATGCCCGGTGTACAGCAGACTTATTTGCCATTAACTGAGAAAATTGTCCTGTTTTGAAAAGTTTGGATGATGAAAAGTCTGTGATTTCAGAGCAGACTTAACCTAATCCCTAAATTCATTCGTCTGGAGACTTCTGTCTCTGTCTGAAATCACCTGTTTTCTTTTTACTGGGAACATTTCCAAGTTTGTGTAAATCAGTAACCAGGTGACATAGGAAGTAGTGCTCATTAAAAGACTGAGTTGCAAATACAAAGGCTTTTATGCAAGGAACTTTTCAGTCAAGGTCAGATGTGGATTTGTGCAGGGAACTGTGCTATGCTGTTAATTTATGTAAATGATTTGGATAAAGATATAAACATATATCCACCCACCCATCCATCCATTTATAACCTATTTAAGCTCAAGCCTGTGGCCATATAAATAACAGGGTTTATACAGAAGATAACTTCAAACTAAGTTGGTTACCAGATGCCTTAGAGGTGTCAAAATCCCTACACCAAGTCTTGGTTTATATTTAAGTAGAACAAGGTTAATGAAAATAATTAAAAATCTTACACATAGGAAACAAGATTACAAATAATTATATAATTGGGTTGGAGGTTTGGAGGTATAAAATACAACTTTTGTGGTAACATTTGAATCCTATTAGAGTAATAAATATTCCTCTAAATATTTGCAACCAGTGTACTGAAGCGATTAAGATGGTTATTAATATGTTGAGTTATGGAATGCCTATATTGTGTGGAGCATAAATCAATACCGGTTATGCTTAAGCTGTACAAGACACTTATAAGGCCTTTGGAATATTATATTTAGTTTTGGTCTTAGTGTTACCAAAAGTGGATATAATAGCGTGAAAGAAATCTCAAAGGGAAGCTATAAGACTAATTTCAGGACTGTTGTATATGCTATCTAGAAAGGTAGCAGAAATTAAAGGATAAATTTGGTTACTTTGAAGCTGAAGTTATTTTTTCCCCCAATTATGGCAAGCAGTCCTTTACCCTAAAAAACTTATAGGCTTTATGGGGTCATTGTTGTCACATGTATGGCATACAGTGAATTTCTTACCTGCATGTACTAATCAACATTGAAACGTCACTCTCTGGCGCCATGATTTAGTGAGTAGAACTACCTTACCTTGAAGCTGTGTCTTCGTTACCTGAAAAATCTCAGACATTTTTCATTTTCGAGATTGAGTCCAAGCCTTTAAAATGTATCTATCATTTTAATATGCTTGAACCAGATAAACTTTTGTCACAATATCTTCTCAAAAGAAATTTGAAATCCACAAGAGTAGATATTGCCAGCAGAATAACCATAATATTATTCTTGCAACCTCCTGCACTCCTTTAGACTTCGACCCTACTCCACTGCACATTCGAACTCAACTGCCTCTTAAACCATGGCCCTGAAGTACTAATGTTCATTTTAGAGTAACCTTTGATAGAACCTCTGGGTTGAACAGAGGTGAGCAAGGAGGCTTTCCACCAAGAGCTCTCCCTCAGTGGCCTGAGAGGTCCCCAATAAGGCAGCCCAAACAAATTACACTTTCCATGTAGCCCTATAGTGATCCAGCCTGGGATGGTGCTGGAGGTTTGCTGCCACCTAGTGTTCTAGGGCAGGGGTCCTCAAACTCAGTCCTGAGGGCCCACTGTGACTTCAGGTTTTTGTTTCAATCAGATTCATAATCGGTGACAACACTGATCTCATTTAATTAGCTGGTATTTTTTTCTCTTCTCTTATTCTACATTCAGAAAAGCACGGCAGCATGATTTTTACATTTAGAAATATTTCTATTTTTGCCATAGATTTAAATGCTTAACTCTCTTTTGTTGATTTCATTATATATTTTGCCCTTTCTTTGTGCAGTTTGCTCCCTTCATTGTGTTTTAATAATGATAATTGAAAACGAGCAGAGCAGATACCCAGGCAAACAACACTGAATCGTGAAAGGCTGTAACTACTTTAGCATCAGACCCACTAATTAGTAAATAATGGATTAATTAAACAATTAGAACACCTGGAAAAGCAGAACGAAAATCAAGATTAAAATATTGTTAAAAAGAAAAAAAAAACATTGTCCCCATATAACTACTGTACTTCTTACATTTTAATAAAATTGGTTTTTTTTTTGGTTTTTTTTACCAAACTTAGTTTTCTAATTTCTATATTGTTTCCAAAACATAATCTGGGAAATAACAGTTCACTTAATAAGCCCAGGAGTCCAATTAAAAACAGAAGCTGGTTGCAATAAAAACCTGGTCCCAGGGCCGGGTTTGAGAATCCCTGTTCTAGGGGACTTTATTACCCACTATTCTTCCATTATGGCTTCCCATCTTGGAAGAGTACAACCTACCTTGCTGGTTGGGACCCAGCCCATTAATTACAACACACTTTGTGTCGTTTTGTGAAGCAGTACTTGTAAATTTGAACAAAAAAATGCATCCCTCCCAGAGGCTTACAGTTGTGGTTTAAGGCAGGGGGTCTCCAAGTCTGGTCCTGGAGGACCACCGTGGCTGCAGGTTTTCATTCTAACCCTTTTTTTTTTTTTTAATGAATGCCCTGTTTGTGCTGCTAATTAACTTGTGAATTAATTTTAATTGAATTGCTTTTTTAAGATTTGTTCCCCTGAATTTCTTCTTTGTTCCTCTTAATTGCTTCATTTCTTTCCTTAAATGGCACCCAAACATGTGTGAACTGAGGGAGCCAACAGAAGACCAACTAAGTCAGGGCCTCAAACTCCAACCAATTTCACTCCAACCAGCTGCTTAATGAGGTGCCAATTCTTGTCATTAATAAAACTCATTCTTTAACTTTGTGGCTTGTTGCTGTTCTCATGGTGCATTAGCAGACATTTCCAAAATTGTTGATGTTCTCTTTCTAAGAGCACAGTTAAAATGTTTTGGGGACCTGAGCAGATTGACATTCCTGAGACCTTCATCTTTCTTTATTTTCAGATATTGTATAATGGACACCAGTTGTTTCGGCTCATTTTGGATCTCATTATTGTTTGACTGATAATTAAGGAAAAAGAAACAATTAAGAGTCTGAGTCTTCAAGAACAAGTCAATTAAAATGAATTCCAAAGAAGTTAATTAGCAGCAAAAACAGGTCATGCATTAAGAAAAGGGTTAGATTGAAAACCTGCAGCCACGGTGGTCCTCCAGGACTGGAGTTGGCAATCCCTGGTTTAAGGGGCACCAGACAAAAATGGGAAATGAAAGCCTTAAACCTACTGAATATGTTCACATTGGAAGAAAATACTGAACTTATCCCTTAATTTAGAGGTGACATAGTTAAAGTGTTTCAAATAAATGTTTGTTAGATTCAAGAGACTATTCTACACATCTTTATATATACCTGTAGTAGCAATGGAGAAAATAAAAGCCATAATAAATGGAATAGGCCAGTAATCCCAGCATAGGTCATCAATTTCTATTTGCCAAAGCTGTTCTTAAGTAGTCAAAAAAATATTTTTGCCACTTTTGTAACATTCTCAGACCCACTTAATTCCAGTTCAGGTTTATAGGGACCAGAGCCTATCACTCCCACCATTAGGCAGTTCTTTGTAGGACCCACTCACACACAATTGTAACTGCCAGTTAACTTAACATGCACATCTTTGGTCATATTAGAGGAACAGCGAGGTACCTGGAGAAAAATCCATGCTGACACACAGAGAATGTCAAACTCTACAGTACAATGATTAGGCATGAGATGTAGCTAAATTTTTTGCCAAATATTAACTGCATTCTAATTTGTCATTATTTTTTATTTGTATGTGGACCTATAGTTTCCCACTTCTGACACCACACCCTCCTATCCCCACCTTTTAATTAAAAACATTTATATTGGAAAGAAAAAAAACAAAACAGAATATTTTCACTTTTCAAAACCCTTGTGTGCAAAATTCCACTAATGCTCTTGTCACTGCTTGAAGGAAAGCTATGAGGTATCCTAACAGATATTGCACATTTGACATACCTTGTACAAGTCAGTTGTAAATGCATGTAGTATTACTTTGTTGTTGTTGTTGTTGCTTTCTGCTGCCAACTATAGTTGCACTTCCTTTTCAATTTGCTCTTTCTGTCCTTGCCTAATGTGTTTAAACAGTAATTACAGTCCCGTATTTACGGGTAGAAAATGGTAACATGCAAAAACTACCAAAAATAACAAAAGGAAAACAAAAGCAATAGACTTGATTGACCCAGTTGGCTTCCATTCCTATCTTGTCTGCAGTTTATGCTATTGCTGTACACTGAGCAGTTGTATTGCCCAGTAACAGTATGGACTTACCAGTATCTAGAGGTACTAGTATGCAGTTCTGGGTTGTTTCCACTGTGAACGTGTACTTTTCTTTTTAAGTAGCCCAAGCTAAGGTAAGTATGCATTCTCTGTAACATTTTAAAGCATGGTGTTCAGGTAAGCGCCTGTTTTTAAAAAGTTTTTCAAACAATTTGCAATTACCACATACTGGTAGGTTATATACAGTACACTTGGGTAGACAACCCTGATCAACATATTCTGAAGAAAGAGATTTTCTCAAGTTGTATAAATCTCTTACTTAAAAATGAGCAAATAGTAAATTAATATTGTTTGTTGTTAAACTGTTAAATATTCCTTTGGTGCTATCTTGGAGAGCTCAGACTTTAATTTTCTTAGCAGGCACAATCAGTTGATACTTGTCTGATAATTTGCACCTTATAAAATGTTGTAACAGGTTGTGTATTTTTTACACAAACCCATTTAAGAGATAATAGACACTTCCAAAAACATTTTTTTTAAACTGGGAAAACACAGCGTGCAGAAACATATTCATCAGAGCTGAAAATGAAATGGAATCTTATTCACAGTTTAGTCCAGCAAATCGCACTACATGAACAGAAAACATAGAATGTTAGTCCTTGCTGGCTTTGATTGTAGTATAAACAAAAAGTCACACAATTTTTACGTTTTTCAAGTATGCAGTCTAAAATGTACATATCACAATAGAAAAAAAGTATAATTTACCATCTACAGAAACATGTAGCAAAACGCACACAGGGGTGTCAATGTTGCTTACAAGGGGACAATGATACCAGGACATATTTGAATCAGTTTGGTATGCTATCCAGTTAAAGCTGCTTTTTGAAAAGTAAATTGAAAGAAGCAACAGCTGCACATATTTAAAAGAAGAACATTTTAACATTTGGTTAATCAGAAAACAGTTTTATTTCAACATATGTCCAAACATAATGAAAAGACAACTGAGTAACAATGAATCAAGATGAAGGAAAATAGAACAATCCATACATTTTCCAACCCGCTTATCCATTTCAGAGTTATGGGGAGTCTGTGCCTGTCCTAGCAGAGCTGAGTGCAAGGCTGAAACCAACACTAGATGGGGTGTAAGCCCACTGTAAGGAATACAGACACTCATATTTTGAAAATGTACAGTTGCTTGTTTGCTTAGTGTTTCAGATAGTGTGCTTTTATGAAGTGGAACTAACGTTTACACATTTTTATGTTTTTTTTGCATGCACAGTGGCTCCATACAACATTAACCTTTGCTTTAAGTAGTAGTAGTAACATACCAAATTATTTGAAATATGGATTCTGTTCTATACAGTCAAAGATGTAAATCCTGTTAACTTCATTTGTTAGTATGATTTGGCATCTTTCTTGCACCTGTTTAGATCTCCAGAATATAAGATATAACTGGAATGGACAGAAAAAGTTGAAACAGGACTCCATATCCAGGAGCTACTGTCCATCCTCAGTTGCAGCCCTCTGTTGAAGTCATACAGCAAGAATAACTCCTATCAACAGATTTTAATTTGTAAATAGTTTTCAGATTATCTGTTTAATGTTTTTAGATGTTTTGACTTTTATGTTTAATAAAGCATAAGAAAAAACAACCAAGATATAAACATTTGCTCAGTTTTGACCCCTAAATAAAAATCAGCATTTTTGATATTTTGTATGATAACTGGGATTTCAGAGCAAAAAACAGACATCTGTAACATAGACCAACCTAAACTAAGTTAGTATGTTACCTTTGCACACGTCAAAGATGCAGACATAGTGATTTAGCTTGAAATACCTCCTACATTATATTCCTTTGCACTTTTGTGATTTCTGTGATTTTAAATGTCAAAATTAAAGCATTTCAGTCGTACAATCTGTTATCTCCATATTGTTTGCATTTGGTATAGTAGCATGACTAACAATGGATGCTTTATGGTCTGTGTAGTTGCAAAGTAATGTGTCTGACCTTGTGCACTTACAATTCCATACTTTTATCTTCCAAAATTTTTAATTTACAAAGAAATTAAGATTAAGTGTTATATAGGAAACAAACACCACAGACAATTAGACTTCACAATATTCTACATACATTCGTGATTTTCTGCTATATACCAAAAAATAATCAATAAAATGACAAGATGGTGGATTAGTGTTAGTGTTTCCGATCCTGTCTCTTTTTTCCCTCCAAGTAAGTTTATTGTGGCAGAAAGTAAATGTAATTGAAATAAGTATTTTTTTTGAACGGGTGTTTAATTATCCTCTGTGCTACAACGGTTGAGGCTGTATTCTTTTGAACATGTCCCAGTAAACACAATAAAATGTCCTTAAATGTGCAGTAAGCGCATAAATAGAAAGATGGGTTCCTTTGGTGGAATGTGTAAAGACCTACTAATGTAAAATATTAAACAACATTCATTAAAGGTTAGTAAAACAATAATGTATGAAGAATGTTGTTTCTAATGAGGCCAGTGTCTCACCAAACTGTGCCAGTTCAGGACCTTCATGGCTTGATTGTATAGGTCACACAATTTTTTCTGTTTGTAACAATTTCCACCTCTGCTCAGTTGTGCTATATAGTTATCTACCTGATCTCGCCTGATATCTTTGCAATCTTTAGTTAGCTATTCGAAAGATATCCTTCTGTGCTTGTTTGTGAAAACTGTCAAACTAGTTATTTTCATCACATACATCAACATTAGCATGTTCTAAATAAAAGTCTTACTAGAAATTCATCCAGAGCAGTTGTGTTGATTTTCCTTCAGTATTTACTTCTCCTCCATCACACATGCCCTCAAGTTGGAAATTTTGTACAAAATTCCCAAAATATAAGAGTTTGGTCACTCATTATATTTTTTAGGAAGTCCAGTATTTAAGTGACCTTGCTTGCAATCACATCGGTTCAAACATTTTACAAAAAAATCCAAATTATAAGTTTTTAGGAAAAAAATGTTTTGAGTCATATGCTTTTTAAAATTGGTAATGTCAGTCATACCTCTGTATTTTCTAATGGGTGGCTAGCAAAGAAAATCAATATAAAGTGTCTTTTTAGCGGCTTGGTTTTAAGGATTCTGATAAAAATATGGGCACTCTGATATGAAGATTAAGAGAATTCTATCCCAGCAATGCTTTATTATAAAAATTGTCTTTACTTTTTCATTATCTGTTTCCAAATTATTCTTCTAGGGTCAAGGATTCTTGCCTTATTTTGCTAACTTTCGTCTGCTTGCAGAGTTTTCCACACCCTGTGTCAATCAGCGGTACGTACAAAGAGTCCAGTTTCTTGACATACACCTTCCCTGAGATTGCATAGCATGCTAACAAATAATTATTCTAATTAATAGATTCCTTTTGTAAGTATTTGAACGATTGATCATAAAATGATAGGTTAAACAATAAGCTCCCAAAAAGTGGATTGTTAGACTGCAATTATTACAGCAACCCTAGTGGTCTCTTGAAGTTAAATTCCTCGTGCCAGAGGAAATACTGCATTAGCCAAATTGTCTCAAGCTACGGACCCTTCTGGGTATAATCATTGTAAGACAGAGTGCACACCCCCTTCCTTCAAATACTTAAGGACATCATGTGCAATTGAAGTTGATAGTATAATATGGCATGCTCTGTTTAATATGTTATTTCTTTCCATACTTAACATTTTGTATGTGTTTTTAGCTGGTTCTTTGAAGTCCTAGGTTATCCCAAGTCTTCAAAACCCAACATAGCAAATGGAGTGATGATGGCAGTGATTTTCTTCATGGTGCGGATTGCTGTCATGCCCTTGTACTACAAAAAGATGATTTCCATCTATGGAACAGAAGCTTTCTACAGGCTGTCTTTTGGGGGTCGTAGTGCTTGGATTTGTTCAAGTATTTGCTTGGATATTATGAACATTATGTGGATGCACAAAATAGCCCGTGGTTGCTATAAAGTTCTGCGTTCTAGCAGAAAATATAAGGTAGACAATTAAGAAAATGGTAACATTTACTAATGAAAATATGATTACTACTGATAGAAAGGAAGACTTTGGATTCTGAAAAGGAATGCACCTTCTCTGTTATAAATATTTCCATGAAGTGCTTGTCCATATGAAATGTTACTCCACTCATGCATCTGCAAATATTTTGTCATTTGACATCCAGTGCAAGCTGCTACATGCAACATTCTTAGTCAGTTTAAAAAAATTAAAGTATCGATAATTTTGCTTAAAATGTTCAGCTTCAATTCATGGTTGTGTCCTATTAGTTGAACTACAACAGAACAGCTGTTTTGCCCCTAATGATACTGCAGCCGATTGTATGATTGTAATTCCAGAAAAGATGGGGAGAAAAAGCTATTCATTTTTAAAACGCTTTGAGATGAGTTTCTCAGGTTTTATTTAATGATGAACCAAAATAATATGTTAGCTATATTATTACTGGTAACATGCTTTATCACAGATACAAAACTATTTTTTCTTTCTTCTAATGTGGATGTTTAGTTCCCTGGGAACAGCTGTCACATTTCATGTAGTACTTTGACATTGCTACACATTTAAAACGATGAATTTCAGCAGTGTTGCTGTTTTAAGATGTTTTAACATCCTAAAGCCTACCGAATTGCAAAGGAAAACACAGAATCATGATTCCAGTTTGAGAATAATGCAGTATTGCTAAGAAAGGTTTGTTACTTTTAAGAGTTTCCTGTTTTGGGGATCTAATTGGATTTCCAGATCTAGGACACACTTATTTAAAATGCATTTTATATAATTAAAAAAAAAAAGGCAACAACATGGTGATTCCATGTGTCAATTAAGAGTGCCAATCAGCAAAAGAAGCATATCAAGTGCAATAAATTGTATGCAGATACTGATGATGTAAACTTCACTCAATGGTTTTGGATTATCTGCATTCTCTGAAAAGGACTTTCAGCTTTGTGATGAATTCAGGCCTGCTGATTGGCTGCTTGCTTGTTCTCAGTGGGCAAGTTTCACTCCCTCTGCTGGTGTAAAGAAAAGGTGATTATAAAAAAGGCTAATTCTGTGTGTAGGGATATATCAATATTTTTATACTTCGTTTAACTTTGGAGTTTTAATGGAAAAGGGACTAAAAGTGCACTTATGCTTCAAATACATCTGCTTTACATAGGAAATTTAGTTTATTAGGCTTTCTTGAAAGTTCCTAATTGTCATCAATGTGCATTAGCTACATTTTTAATTGGAGTAGCACTGATGACAAAGTGATAGATAGATGGTAACTTTACCAATAACAAGGGTACATTCTAAAGGAGGATTTTTTTTTAAATACTTAAGGTCTTACCCTGTATTGTGTAGCATGTTTGCATATGTAGAGCATCAGCAATGACCTGTATGTTGATCTTTTACAGACACATCAATTCATGTATACAATACTATTAAAATGCTGTATTCTTACTACAGTTTATGTATAAAAGTGCATGCTGCAATATTTTCTCATTAATAAAAGTGTCGATGGCAACTTTTTACTTTAAGTACTGTAACTTGTTAATGCATCAAAGACAAAACCCTATACACGTTGTAATTTTTGTAAATGCTCCCTTTAACAATAGGTAAATTATATGCACAAGGCCTTCTGTACAGAAGGTGGAATTTTCTTCTTTTACTTGATTACCTCATTCAGTATGTTAATGACATGCACCTAATTTTAAAACCAGCACGTCTGCATTTAATACAGAAATGTTGAATCTATTTATGGATCTGTATGGTATGAATTATAAATATATGGTTCTGATGTATGTAAATATTACTTCTTAGTAAGAGATTACTATCAAAATATACAGAGGCTGTTAAATTATGCTTATGATTTTTTTTCACTTTGGATAATTTTAGTTGGAATTCATGAGGTTTGAGTCTTCTTTTAATGGGGGTAAACTTTCTTACATAATGGGTACAAATCAGAAGATTTAGTGTTTGGCACATTCACTTAAACAACATTGATGCCTTAATTGTATTCTATTGTCATTTCTTCTTGTGATTTGCCTTCACCGTGAACATACGTAACACAAATTCAGGAGCATGGGTATGGTAAACATTCAAAGTGCTTTTGTTTTTAAAATTGTTTTATGTCCAGTTTTCTGATAGTTGTAATTAAACAATTTTTTATTGTCAATTTATCTTTTCTGTGGTTGTTAGCAGTGCTTCTGCCAAGTTCTTTTAAATGTAAATCTAGAGAAGAGCACTACTTTAGAGTTGATATACAAAGCAGTTTTGCTTTTATTTTTAGATTTATTAGGTAACTAAATTGTTTATAAATTGTCACCAGCGATTAGAGTTTTGCAAGCAACGTTTGCTGTTATGGAGACCATTTCTATTTCAAAAAGTAAGCAATATATCTGTTGTTTTGCATTGTATCTACTAAAAATATTTTGCATAATTAGATGCAAAAATATTTTTTTCCTAATTAAAATACTAACTGTATTTGAAAGCACAAGGTTTAGTTACGTGTTATTAGAATTTTACGCTTTCAGATATTTTTAATGCCCCTTTCATTTCATTGATTTGATTTGCCTTGTTTTGAGCAACATTCCGTTCTGCATACATGTTATACTATAAATGCTTACATATGTATAATACAGTGTACTCATACTGCATAATAAAATATATTTGATTATCTACAAACGTGGTAAATTAAGTTCAAATCACTTTCAGAATTGCGTCTTCTTCTGCAAGCCAGTACTAAAAAATTACTTTTTCTTACTTTAACCATCAACCTTCTTTACATTCTGGTGAAAGAAATTCAAGAATGTAGAAGTGAATGTGTATAGAATTTTTATTTTGTGTTGGTTTTTCTCTGTATTATTAATTCCTACATACTTGGCCTGCAATAAAGCAATACATTCATAATTATGTGTAATTGCAATAAATGAGTCTGTTGCATTTTTCTGTATATGTTCTAATGCTGTGTTAAGTTCAGTTCAGTACAACATCAGGTTGTAAAAATTGCTTTTGCAATTTGGAAATAGTGTATTGAAATACAAACTATGTTCTTCAAGCAAATCACAGTGCAGTAGGAGTGAAACTGTAACAACTAACTCAATACCATAAAAAGATCTTATTTGCTTTAGTTTTAGATGATCATCTTGGAAGGCGCAATAGTACAACATTTTAAGCTATAAGCTAAAATAAGTGTATTTTCTAGATAAGTCAGAACGGCATGTTGAGCATTTGAAATGTAATACACTGAAACCTATAAGAGCAGATTGCACTTTTCCTTAATTGTGTAAGGAGCTGAGCGAGTGCGTATAGAAACCCCAGCTGTGTATTTGTCAAAAAGCAAGGCCCACATCTTTAGGGAAAGACTGGAAGCTAGCAAATAGTATATGAAAAAGGTGAGTGGATGTTTAGAAAGCTTTTGATATGGTGTAACCACAAGGGGGCACCACTGAGCTGCAAACCACAGACACAATGTCACCCAACACAACTTTGGAATAATATAAAGGATTTTATTTCTCGGCAACACCTTTTCAAGTCAACACTGCCACAATACATAATAACAAATACAAGATTCTTCTGTGCCTTCTGCCCTGCTGGTTAGTGCCACCTGCTACCTCCCGGCACTGACTTTTTGAGGTAAGGCTGTGGGCTTCTTTTAAACTGCACCTGGGACTGCTTCTGGTATTATGCCGTTGATCATCTAAAACACTTCCGGAACATGTGGAAAGCAGGGAAGTCCTTCCCCGGCAGTACCCAAGGACATACACAAGGCTGTGCTTCCAAACTTCAATTCCCATGCCACCCTGCATTTGTTGTCCGTGTTCCTCTGGGCAGAACACAGTTACATGTGTTGTGTGGAGAAGTGAACTGTTCCCAGCATCCATGTTTGCCCAGTTCATCCAGTATTCTTTGGCATTCTGGCTGGATTGAATTACTACTCCTGTCAGCCTTCCATCATGGCTAACTGGCAAGTAATTATCCTCCATCCTGATCAGGATGCCCGTCCTTCCTCTAGGGCACATAAGATGCTCATGTATTAAAGGTTAGAGATCAAAGTTAAAAACATGGAAATTAAGGGTGCATTGCGTAGATTGGTGCAAAATCTGATTGAATACTGGAAGAAAAGGTTTATGTTGTGTGGAACCTTTTCTAAATGAAGTGATGTTAAAAGTGGTATCCCTCATGGATCAGTGCTGTGGCTATTGCTGATTGTAAAACAAAAAAAAAACAAATTAGCTTAGTAAAAATATAAATAACAATCCGGTTAAGTTTGCAGATCTTACTAAACTAGGCAGAACCATGGATGATGTTGAATCAGCTAGATCTGGCCGCTAAAATCCTGCTTTGGAAGCTCAGGACTACCTACAGCACATACAAAGCTTTTATCTGACAATTGGACTGGATTAAACTTAAAATAAAAGTATAAAGATAGTTTTACAAATTACCTGTTGTAATAAAATGTCTTTTTTTCTAAGTATATATTTTATCATATTGTTACACCATCCTCACGACAGTAGGACTTTAGGGACCTTCAAAACTCCACATGATGTAATGTTATAGAAGATAGAAGTGATGACCTTGTGGGGTTGAATGGCAGCTCAGATACTCAGAGAATATGTGCCAGTCCTGGAAACATTGAGCATGACAGTGCAGGACATTTTCATACTCATTCATACAAGCCTAATTATGAGTTCCAAATTAACCTGATATGCAAGTGTTTGGGATATGGAAGGAAGCTCATAGGGGCACGGAGAAAATGGGTCTTCTTCTAAGCCCAATGTGGTGTATGTAATTATAAATACAGGACAGTTAAACCACAGAACCAGGTGCAATACTAACACACTATGTAAATACAAATATACTGTATATCCAAATGAAGGTTGTACTAAATGTAACGAGCATGTTGCAATTACTAAGCAATTCCAGAAATAATTGAAATGCATGGTATCATAACTCACAGCTACGTCTATCATCTCACTGCTGCATGAAACAGGATGCTAACTTCTTCAGTCTTGTGTTCATAGCACCTTGTGAGAAATACTATATGTCTTTGCATTTGGTATATTTATATTCCCAAACCAGATCAAATCAGGATATTTTTGCATTTGTGCCCTGGACAGGATTCCAGTCCATTGCAGTGCCCACTCACACATAGCCCATCTATAGTCATTAAATAGGCCAAGCCAGCACGTCTTTGAAGATATGGGAGTAAAACCCATGTGGACATGAGAAGGAGGTCATTCAGATTCCACATAGCAAGCAACCAACTGTGCAGTTTAAAGCAAGAACACTGAATCAGTGAGGTCTTAGGGCTCCCCATTATGTCACCAGGGTGTGTGATTATATATGCGTGAGTGTATATATATAATATATATATATTCCTGCCAAAGTCTTAAATGAATTCCAGCTACAGCAGCAACAGTTAGTCATCGTTCTAAGAAAACTAAAACAATGATGGCAAGAGTGAGAAATACATTGACAATCAGCACAGGTATTCATAATGGCAACAAATTACATCTTTAGGACAACGTAATTAAACATTTTATTGTAGAAAATTATCTCCCATACTAACATGTACATTTATTGTAGCACTAGCGACTGGGAGCCCGATCGAATCGGGCTACAAATTCTATGTGAAATCAATACTGTCTCTGCAAAGAATTACTTGTTTTTTAAGTCCCTGGAATGATTTTGTTCTAATATATAGATTTGAGCAAATTTTGATGATTCACCCACTCCGGGGTGCAAGGGTCCAGATTGATGGTATATTTGGCCATGTATTCTGTAACAATATGGACCATGGTCTGGAGGCAGGGATATTTGTGCGCCCATGGATGCACAGGCTAATGCACTGTTGTACTTTCTGATATTTTCCAAGAACTGCTTGGAGTTTGGGTCTAAATATGTTAACAGGTTCTTAAACCTGTCAGGATATCTGTAAGGGTTAATTCGAACTCGACCTTTATGGAAGCAATTGTATTCTCCACTTTGCTTGTTCTCACAGGTGAAGTTGAATGAGTTGCAATGTTTGCACAGGTTGTCAAATGCGCCAGAGTGGTGCTCTGGAACTTCGTCCTCAATAATATCTGTGTGACTGCACATGGCAATGCTGTGCCGCTGAGCATTTTCACGCGGCAAGGCACGGGCTGCTCGATGTCTTTCAACCCGTGCTGCATTTGCGGCTGCTCGAGCTTCTTCAGTCGCTTGTGCACGGCTGGCACGATTTCTTTCAGCGTTAGTAGCATTCTGTAGCGCACATTCTTCATCTGTCCTTTGTGTCCGATTTGCACGATTTCTTTCAGCGTTAGTAGCATTTGTAGCCACACGCTGCTCATCCGTTTGTTGTGCATGTTGTGTACGTCTGGTCACATTAGCAAGTCTACGTTCCTCGTCAGGCATGTGACTTTGTTTCCTATGCATCCTTTCCGCGGCGCTGCTGTTGTGGTTGCGTTGCGATCATCACTCATTTTAGATTTGAGATTGGTTAAAATTTAAACAATGACCGTTGTTAATACCCAGCCGTCATTACGCATACTTCTAACTTGTATTGCGTCAAGGTATTGACGCGAACACCATACATACAGGGTATTGACGCGAACACCATACATACGGGGTATTGACGCGAACACCATACATACAGATACTATCAAATTATATATAAGGTTTATAATGACTACATATTTATCCTGAGATCAAAATGAGTACACAGAGCATTCCTGAGCTTTAAGTGCACCTCTCTGGTTAAAATTATTTGCTGGCTGCCTTGAACTCATGGCTGCAATGATGCCATCAGATGTCAATATTTTCAAAGCACCTGGGGCCTCATGCATAACGCCGTATGTAGAATTCACACTATAACATGACGTAAGCACAAAAGCGGAAATGTGCTTACGCACAAAAAAAATCCAGATGCATAAATCTGTGCGTTCGTCAACTTCCACGTTCTTCCGCTACATAAATCCCGGTCAGCGTGAAAAGCAACGCACGTGCACGCGCCTGCTGTCCCACCCTGTCTCCTCCCCGAATTACGCCTCTTTGAATATGTAAATCAATATAAATAGCCCTTAAGATCAGCCTTCTGTGAAAAGACAATGGCAAAACCACGAGGCAAAATAGAACAATTTCAGCGAATACCAAGTGGAGGCAAAGAAAAACATACTATTTGTTATTTTAAACAGTGGTATAAACAACAAAAGGAAGTTGATCGAGTGACATAGCATGTAGGAGAAACTCGAAAGCTCAAGTTCACAAACTCGCACAGTGCCTGAAATAAAAAAGTTGTCACATATCAAAGTCGCCGTGAAAAGCCAAGTCGTAGCCCACCATCTGAGTTTCATATGAAAGCTTATTAGGGTACAGAGAAAAAAAAATAGGTACACAGTGGGGAAAAAAGCACGAAATGTCAACTTTAATCTCGAAATTTCCACTTTAATCACTCAGTTTATTTTGTCATTAAAGTAGAACATCATAAACTTCATTTTAAAATCGTAATTTACTAGTTTTCCAAATCCCATCATAACTAAAGTAGCACGTTAAATGCTTTGTTTTGTATTTGATCTTCTGTGTGCTCTATGTGTGTGAATCACTACGTGCTTCTGGGTTTTTTCTTCCTCCGACAGGACACAGAATCCATTACATTCGTAATATTACAGCTCTCTGAATAATTAAAATACTGAGATGTATACTTGATATCATTTTCATGATGATAGGAGTTAAAGCATGTTATTAAACATGGGAACACGGTGGCGCAGTGATTGTGCGCGACCTCCGATGAAATTATTTATTGTAGCAGTACTGTCTCTTTCAAACGTACTGACCTCCAATTCCTGTCCTTACCTTTCTTTCTCCAAATACCCAATCGCCACACAATCAGCTCTGTAAAAGACGTTAAGCCATCTGTAAGCTTATAACGCTGATTATTCAAAACTTTTAAGGAACACTGAAATATCTTCGTAGTACATGTTTAATTATGCTATCCTTCACGCCAGTCCCAGTGAAGCATACTGTGCAAGGCAGGAACAATCCGTGAACGGAGCGCCAGATCCTTGCTAGCGTAGCGACACTGTGTCCTTTAATTATTAACAATATAGATTATTTAAATGAAGTTAAAGTTTTATCTGTATAATATAATAAACATATTTTGCTGCATTTCATCTTTAAAATGATATCGTCATCATATGTAAATACGCGCTTTTTAATGTGGCTCTGGTTGTGCAGTATTATAATTGCAGTGCAAGTTTACAGTGAGGTGATTGTACTTATAAGTCCAAACAGTTCTACAAGGAGCACTTGATGGACTGATTGATTGCGTTTATAGTTCTTGGGATGAAACTCTTTCTGACCCGCGAGGTCCGTACAGGAACGGTTTTAAAGCGTTTGCTGTATGAGAAGTAGTTCAAATAGGAAGCATGGCTGAGGCAGCGTGTGCTTGATGCTGTATACCGATAATTCTCTCTCCGATCAGCTTCTCCGAGTGGTGCAGTGAGAGTAATATGGAACAAGATGATCCGCTGTGGCAACCCCTAACGGGAGCAGCTGAAAGAAGAAAAAGAAGGTGCAGTGAGAGTAACAACGCTAAAGCAGCTATGGTATTTGGAATAGTTTGACCATTCCATGGACCATTATATCGTTACAGGGTAATTACAATCAGATGCCTTAAACTAAAAAACAATATGCAGTTAATTTCAGTGTATTTATTAAGCCGCGTCAGGGATGTGGATCTGAAAAAGAAAGGGTAACCACACAGGAACAGTAGCACTGCTTTGACACTGGGTGCCGCCAGTCTGCAAAACCGAGCGGAGAACTTGCGTACGCCAGGGTATGAGGTAACGTGGAAATGTGTGTGGCTTTACGCTAAGTTTTATACATCGCGATTTGAACGTGGAAACGTTCTTACATTTTTGTGCGTATGCACCGTTTATGCATGAGGCCCCTGATCTTTTCTCGGCACAATCAGGAAGAAGCTTCAAAGGGCTTTATGGGCCAGCCCATCATTAATTTTATGGCACAGGTCTACAGAGAGTGCCTTGAACTTCATGACTTGGTTTTGTCCCGACATGCAGTGTGAATTGTGAGAACTGACATACAGTACACAGGTGTGTTCTCTTCTAAACCACGTCCAATCAATTCAGTTTGCCACAGATGGACTCCAATCAAGTTCTTGACACAAATTAAAGCAAACTGAATGCACCTGACTACAATTTGGACAGCAAAGGGACTGAATACTTCTATGAATGAGAGATTTCAGTTTTTCATACATTTGCAAATATTTTGCTTTGTCATTATGGGTTATAGAATGTTGGTTTGATGGGAAAAAACTGCAAATTTATCCATTTAAAATTATATGTACAACGCAATAAAGTGTGCAGAAAGTAAAGGAGTCTGGACACCTTCTGAATCGACTGTAAATTACAGCTGGCTGATTTTGAAGAACTACAGGATAAATGATGGTACTGTTAAAACATCATTTTCCACCATCCTAAAGAACTTCACAGAATACTTATGCAGTCCACTGAACAAACTTCTTTTTCTGCTCTCAGAGTTCAGCATACTTGGGCCTCCCCATATGCCTAAAAGTGTATAAATACTTCATGAGAATTTAAAAAAGGAATCATACTACTGTAAGACTCTGTAAAAACAATGAATTATTTATAGTACTAATGACATGATAGAATAATAAATAGTGAGTTTTATGGTAAAAGCATTGTTGTTTTGAAGTTTTTTTTTATTTTATAAATTTTAAATATTTAGATAGATAGATAGATAGATAGATAGATAGATAGATAGATAGATAGATAGATAGATAGATAGATAGATAGATAGATACTTTATTAATCCCAAGGGGAAATTCACATAAAAACTCTTGCATGTGAATGTTTTTTACAATTGAAATATTTTTGTATAACCAATAAATGATCAGTATGTCAGATGTAAATATAATCCTGCCTGATTCATGCCAAAGCACTGAACTTGGATATTCTGAGGTGATGTGAAGAAACCATTGGTTGTACTGAAAGCTATAATTGACAGTTAACTGCATTATTTAATATTCTTGCATTTATAAATGACGGTTAACTGCATTATTTAATATTCTCACATTTGCTCATTGAAGTTTGTATCCAAAGCAGGTGGCACAATGGTACAGAGCTCAGCCTCACAGCTCAGGGACCGCATTTTGATTCCTGGCCTGGTGATTGATCATCTGTGGATTTTGCAGATTCTTTTCAAGTCTTTATGTGTTTTTCTGCGTTCATCTTGAATCCCAATGATTTGAAGACTAGTTTGATTATCAGCTCTAAATTTGCTCAGCTTGAGAGAGTATGTATGCCCTGAGTTTCAAAATTAACAAATATAATGAAATAAAGCATAAGTGTGCTTTGGGACTGTGGGGTGAAAACCATTTTAATTCTCTTACATTCATTATTTTCACAATATATTGTTTATTACTGTATAATGTTTTTCTCAGAATTTTAATCAAGCAGCATGTTGTCAGATAGGCTATTGCTGCCACTTCACAGTACTAGGAGGCTGAATTCAGAACCTGGCATAGTCAATGTCTGTGTGGAAATCAGCCCTGGATGAGGTGCCAATCAATTACAGAGTCTGTTAATATTGTTTTAAACATTGCAAGACATTTTAAAAACGATTATGTTGTTACCAAAAGGCACATGTTATACATTTACTGCACATTTTTCACCTTATTTATATATGACTTAATTATCATTGGGTGACACATTAATGATGTTGGCTCTTGGATTTCTGAGCTTGTATGCCTTACTGTAGTGGAGTGTAAAAAAATGGGTAATATAACATATAGATTGATAAATATTTTGTATATTTTTATTTGTAGGATTAACTTTATGCATGCACGTTTGCATGTTCTCCCCGTGTCTGCGTAGGTTTACTCCGGGTGCTCCAGTTTCCTCACACAGTCCAAAGACATGCAAGTTAGGTGGATTGGTGATTCTAAATTGGCTCTAGTGTGTGTTTGGCGTGTGGTGTGTGTGTGTGTGTGTGTCCTGTGGTGGGTTGGCGCCCTGCCCTGGGTTGGTTCCTGCCTTGCACCCTGTGTTGGCTGCGATTGGCTCCAGCACACCCCCGTGACCCTGTGTACGGATTCAGCGGGTTGGAAAATGGATTGATGGATGGATGGAACTTTATGCATGTATAATGCTTAAAGAGCAAGGAAGTTGGATCGACCAGTGTTTTGTAACCCCAGAGCTTTATTGATAAGAAGGGAACCATCAGGCTTAATTGCATCCTTTCTTTTTTTTCTTTTTTGGAACTACAGAAAATGCTGGACTGGGGTGTTGAGTTTGCTTGAGTTGTTTCATTAGTGAACGCTACACCACCACACTGCAAGGCAACTGAACTGGGGTAGGGTTGAGAATACAAAAAGAGGAGTCTTGCAAAGGCACGTCTCTCTATATCTGCCATTTCTCATCCTGAAGAGAGTTGATCAGAAATAAGCTAACCACAAAAAATCGAGTGTAACTACAAGTTTATGAGCCATCTGAAACTACACATCTAGTGCTATCAGGTGGTATTGGTTTGAAACTAACTCTCATTGTATTCTGTTTCCTTATAATTTGTGCATATTATTAAAAATACATAAATAAATGTGTATCTTAACTGCTGCTTGAAGTTATATATGTAAAAGGGAACGGTGGTGGATATGCTGAACTACAGATGCTGCCAGTGTGGTAAGTGTATGGGATTTGATTCATTCTGGTAAAGTCTACATAATAAAGAGTATAAAAGCGGAAAATAGGGTCACCTAGGACCCTATCACGACAGCACACCAGAACATAACACTATCTAACCTGCCTAATCTAATTCGGGGTTGTAGGGACATTGCCTATCCCGGCAGTACTCGGCACAAGGCAGAAACAGGGCATCCATCCACACAACCGTACTCATACTCACACACAGGCCAATTTACAATCACCAGTTAAACTAACATGCATGTCTGTAATGATGTGGCATGAAAACTCGCACAGAGTTTTCAAATGCCATACAGACAATGGCAAAGCATGGAATTCACACCCAGGACATTGATCTGTGAGGCAGCAGCACTACCCACTACCCACACCACTGCCCATCCTCTCACCATGTTCTATCAAATTTTTTTAGAGAACTCTCAGAGCTCCAAAGTCTTGGATTTAAATCCTGACCTGGGCACTGACTGGGTATAGTTTGCATTTTCTCTCTGTGTCTGCATATGTTCTCTCCTATATCCCAATGTCATAATGGAATGGCATCCTATCATTTGTTCAGTTAATTATATTAGGATATATTACAATATACTGTATCTGGCAGTTTGTGAATACCTTTTCTTTATGTTAGTTTTTTATTTATTCATTTGGGGCATTTTATTTGATTTGTGGTTTTGCTTTATCATTCCTTATCTCTTGTCATTATACGTAATGTCATATTTTGCTTTACATTTTTCCCTCATAGCTATTTTTTAATACCAACATCTATGCAATTCATGTCAGTCTAGGATGTTGTTTTGTTTCATCCTTTCATTCCGAAGCTTGATATCTGTAAATCACAGTTTGAATGGGTATATTTATCTATAGTGATACTATTACCACTTCATTAATATAGATGTTTCATTTACATATTTGGCTGAGATTTGAGATACAACTGGTTTCATTTCCTTTGTTTTTCCCAAATGGAGCACAGGCAGGTGAAGTGACTTGTTAAGTGTCAATAGCAGGGTTTGAATCCATAACCTCAGGGTTGGAAGTCCTTCAAGTATACACCACACTTCCTGCCTAATAATTCTCTATTTCCTACCAGCTACCATGAGATATAACTAAAGCAGAAACCTTGATCAGCTTTAAAAAGTATCTGGTTAAGCTACTGGGGCAGATTAGCTATCAGCTAAACTAACAAGCTTGATGGACTGAATGGTCTCCTCTCATTTGTCAAATTTCTCATGTTCCTGTTTATGTTATGTCCTGAATCCACTTTATGTAATTTAAGATCATAAGAGCCAACCCCAGCATTTTTACGCACATGGACAAAATCAGTGGTTGCATGGAAAGCAAATTTATCACAGGACACACTAACTTAAAAACAATTTACAGCCAGCTTTGTTAGAGGAAAAATCCACAGGAGGAGAATGTGCAAACTCCACATTCTGCAGATAGTGAAGGCATCTAGTTGTGACACAGCAGCATTAACTATTGCAGCAACCCAACTGCCAATTATTGAGATTTTCTTGTTTTGTTTCGGCATTAGTTTTGGTTTGTTATTATTTTTGAATTATGAAAATACTAATGTTAAAGAATGTCTTAGTTCTCCAGTACATATTTTATGCTAATCACGAGGACTTGTGTACTATCTTGGCAACGCTGGACGCAGGCAATCAAACTATCAAACATCCACTCCACTTGTTTTCAGGGTTATTTTTACCTCTGCATTAAAAAATCCAAGTGTTAGATCCACGACAGAAACAAATACCGTACTCGGGCAAACAGACGCCCAGTTCATTTCTCTCCGATTATCCTTCTGCTGTGTTTAACAGAGCGCGGCCTTTATTACCCCTTCTCAACTTTTTTGGTCGTAAAAATGACCAAATGGTGTGATATTAACGCTTTAAGCGACACATAAGACATTTACTTAACATATAATCAAATCAATAAAATAAAATACACATTGAGTAAACAACGTCTGCACTTTAGAGTGTTCCGGGTGTGTATGTGCACCGATAATTTCAATGCGGGGACATCTCGCCCACTTGCCTCTACTCATCGTGTGTGAAAGTAGACACGACATGCGCCATCAATCTGAAGACATAATACCAGTGACGATGAATTCAAGGGTCCTGTTGTTTTAAGGTAAGTTTCTCAAAGTATTTTTCTTGTTTAAATATTTAGATTCGTTAAAACCTGGAACGCGTTATTTTGGTCAGTTGCCGACTCAAAGATTCCTCGACGAGTTTTATTTATGATGAAGCATTTATTTACCCGAATACGGTACTAGTCAGAGAACATTAACAAACACACACACTCATATTGGCCCATAGAGCTAAACTTGTTTCACACGTTAATATCCCTTAACAAAGCTCTGTGCCACCATGCGCCCCACTTGTAAACTGAACCGAAATGAAACAGTGCAAGAAACTGTTATCATTGCAGGTGCAGATTTATGTGATTCAGACCCTGTGTTAGGATATGGCGGGTTGGACAATGACTGACTTTAAAATCCTGTTATCGGACGCATCACGATTCATTTATCGTTTTTATTATGTCCAATCGTTGTCTACCGACTCGAAACCATTCCGAATGGAATACTGGTTAAATTATTTAAATATTAAAAAAGTATCGCAGATTATAACTGCCATTTATTTCAAATTAACCGCTGTCAACGAGAGAGCACTATATAAACGACCAATAAATCGTTATCAGAAACGTTTGTAATGACGAGATTTAAACTTTTATAAACTGAAACACGAAGGATGTTCATAGGATTTGTTCTGATTGAGCCTGCATTTACCAACCAGAACGCGCCGTTCTTGTGACGTATTTATTGGGCGACGAAAGAAAGTGACGACATTTATTCGCGTTCCACATGTACTACCAACCTCTCACGGATTGTTTGACATTGGTGGTGGTTGGTAAGTGGAGAAATGTTTTTGGTATGTAAACTGTGAGCGGTAACAAATGTCATAGTTTTAGTGAACGGTGTTCTTTGTAACGAGCGTTATTTTAAAATATTGAAAAAAAAAATGCATTGTATTTCCGCAGGGAGTTCAGAAGACAATTCCCTAACTTATTCTCGAGCCTGATCGGTGTATATGTCGTCAGGTGAGATAATGAAAATGTACGATTTTTTTTTAGAATTTTGAAGGACAGTTCTTTAACCAATTTTACACGGAAATTTAAACCGAGACAGACATTCTAGAAGATTCCACGTTTATTGGTTAATGTTTAGTATTGTAGCTTTAATTTTGTATTAGTTATGAACGTGACGTCGAGATGTTAACTTTTACTGAGAAAATCTGAAATAATTTCCCGAGATGGAGATATTATATTGTAATGCTTTAGAAGCACGCAATTGGTTTTTTTTTATTTCAAAGAGTCGTATTTTTGAAAATGGGGTTACTAAACTATTAAGTTAACTGACGTTTGTAGAACTCTTGGAATTACGTGTACCCGATATTGTTAAGGACATTGAAGACCTCTTTGTCGGTTTTAAACGATCTTTCTCTGTGAATAAGAGTTATAACTTTAAGAGTGAACCATTCTTATTATAAGACAAAAAAAAAACGCGCATGGAAATTTTATAATAGAACGAAATGGTGTTGCACAAACATTGTAGAGATTAGATAACGGGCTACAGTAGGTATGCAAACATAAAAGATTGTCGCATATAAAACATGAAACTCAGAACTGGATAGTGAATGTCTTTTTAGTCTTTCTGGTTCTTTCAGCCAAAGAAATGTTTTAACTTTATAAAGCAAAGAAAAGCATTTAAAAACGAGTTAAAGACCAGATTTAGAGATGGCATCTTTCTCTGTGTGACAGGAAGCTAGAACCTGGCATCTGCATTTTTTTCCCTCAGTTGCTCAAATGTGTCTTGGTATGTCTGATGGATGTACTGGCTGGCATTCAATCCTGTAGATTTAAGGTTTCCCTCCACCATAGATACATTTTATGATGATGGGCTTCTATTAGATGTAATCCTTTGTGACGTCTTGCCTAGTGCGCACACCAACATTTATTTATATAGTACATTTTCATAAGACAATGTAGCTCAAATTGCTTTACAAGAAAACCAAGGAAAAGTTACAAGAAACCAATTAATGAAAGGCAATAAATTTTGAAGAAAAAAAAAAAGTACAAAAAAAGAAAAGGTCAGATGTCACGGAAAACAAAAAAACTCCAGTTAGACTGGAGCCCCACTAGGCAGTCTACCTAACATAAATGTTTCTTAACTCAGCTCTCTTAGTTTTCATGCTTCACATGGTGAAGTTGATCAGGTGGTGGTGGAGTAAATCACCACCACAGAAGAACCGGGAAAGACTGCAGACAATAGTGGGGATTTGCACAGATTGTGGATCCCTGAAGAATATAATTCTGTCCCCATACAGTCGATTAGGAATACAACTAAAAGGTGGTTATGAAAAAGTCGTATTCAAAAAGTGGGTTTTTAATAGTTTTTTAAAATGTTACATTAGCATGGCAAATTTCTATAGGTAAAATATTCCAGATATTAGGTGCATAGCGTCAAAAAGCTGCCTCACCACTTCACTTAAGCGTGGCTCTTGGAATTATAAGCAGACCGTTTGAAGATCCAACATTACAGCTTGTAGTGCAGGGGGGCAAGATTATTTAAAGCTTTATAAACCAAGAATCGTATTTTAAAGATAAATTCTAAATGACATGGGTAACCAATGTATCCGCTAAAACTGGTGAAATGTGCTTGGATTTTTTTTTTTTCTTTGGGTGTATTCGCACTAGGCACGATTTATTTGTACCATGCCAAAACACAACTGTCTCTCTTCAAGATGCCCCACTCACACGTTGGCCCACACTCAAACTGTGCTTTAACTTTCTGGGTATACTTTTGTCCTCGCTGTGTGACTTCATATAAAGCAAAATGAGATCCGAACACAGAGTGACTACCTGCATGTCAAAATGATTTTTCTTCATTTGTGTTTTTTTTTTTTCCTTTCCTTTTTGGGAATCATGTATGGCAGGATAATTATCTACCTTCATACAGATTGAGTGTGCGGTGCAGAGTTTTGTTGTTAATTGAGCTCCACATATTGTACAAGATTTTTTTTTTTACGGAGACAAATGATGAATTTGCAGCTTTTCTTGCCAACTACAATTCACGTTCATGTGTAAGGTGAGAATAAAAATCTGCTTTTAACTCAAAAGATATTACATGAAATGAGAATTGCAGTATCTACATAGTAATAAGACTGGTCACGTCATTGACGTCATGTCTGTGTTCCATGCTGTGGCACTTTTAGTGATCACACTATTCCTGAATCTTACTGAACCGTGCCTGTGCCCATCTCTTTCAAGCAGGTCAGGGTACGGTACGGTTGGCCCAGCATGGAGCGATCACACTAGCCAAACAAACTAGACTTTGGAGGGTTACATGCAAACAAACATGCTCGGGCACGGAACAAATTGCTAGTGTGAGTACACCCTTAGTTAAGATAATGGCTGCTGCATTCTGCACTAATTGCAACCAATTGATATCTTTCTTTGGTAGTCCCATTAGGAGTGCATTACAGTAATCCAATTGACGAAAAACAAAAGCGTGAATTACTTTTTCAGCTTCTTGTAAAGTTATAAGAGGTCTAACTTTTGCTATATTCCTTAAGTGAAAAAAATGCAGTCTTAGGCTGGTTAATATGTGATTTAAAGTTTAGGTCAGAGGCAAATGATTACTCAAATTCTTTACCTTTGCCTTGACTTTTAAGCTTAAGGGATAAAGTTTTTTTCTAAAACCCTTGGTAGGAATAGATCCTTGTGGTACATCATATATAATACAGTGATCCCTCGCGGCTTCACTCCATCGCAGATTTTATATGTAAGCATATTTAAATGTATATCGCGGATTTTTTGCTGGTTCACGGATTTCTGCGGACAATGGGTCTTTTAATTTCTGGTACATGCTTCCTCAGTTGGTTTGCCCAGTTTATTTCATACAAGGGACGCTATTGGCAGATGGCTGAGAAGCTAGATTGCTTACTTTTCTCTCTCTCTTGCGCTGACTATCTGTGATCCTGACGTATGGGGATTGAGCAGGGGGGCTGTTCGCACACCTAGACGATACGGACGCTCGTCTAAAAATGCTGAAAGATTATCTTCACGTTGCTATCTTTTGTGCAGCTGCTTCCTGAAACGACATGCTGCACGATGCTTCGCATACTTAAAAGCTCGAAGGGCACGTATTGATTTTTGACTGAAAAACAAACTCTCTCTCTCTCTCTGCTCCTGACGGAGGGGGTGTGAGCTGCCGCCTTCAACAGCTTTGTGCCGTGGTGCTTCGCATACTTAAAAGCCAAACAGCCCTATTGATTTGTTTGCTAGAGATTGTTTTCTCTATCTATGTGACATTCTGTGCTCCTGACACGCACTCCTTTGAAGAGGAAGATATGTTTGCATTCTTTTAATTGTGAGACAGAACTGTCATCTCTGTCTTGTCATGGAGCACAGTTTAAACTTTTGAAAAAGAGACAAATGTTTGTTTGCAGTGTTTGAATAACGTTCCTGTCTCTCTACAACCTCCTGTGTTTCTGCGCAAATCTGTGACCCAAGCATGACAATATAAAAATAACCATATAAACATATGGTTTCTACTTCGCGGATTTTCTTATTTCGCGGGTGGCTCTGGAACGCAACCCC
This sequence comes from Erpetoichthys calabaricus, assembly GCF_900747795.2. Lineage (NCBI taxonomy): Eukaryota > Metazoa > Chordata > Cladistia > Polypteriformes > Polypteridae > Erpetoichthys > Erpetoichthys calabaricus. The sequence goes on from NC_041403.2 coordinate 43,230,291, forward strand.
CGCGATGGAGGAGGGGTTACTGTACCATGTATCTCTGAGGTACAATCAGCACAACTAATCAATAATTTTCTACTTGTTAAATATGACTGAAACCAATTTAAGACATTGCCGGAACAGCACACCCATTGTCTAAGGCGATTTAGAAGAATAATATGGTCTATGGCGTCAAATGCTGCACTCAAGTCTAAGAAAACAAGTACAGATATATGGGCTCTGTCCGCATTAACCCACAAATCATTCACTACTTTAACCTGTGCAGTTTCTGAATTTTGGTTTATTCTAAAACCTGACTGAAACTTGTCAAGCATAGAATGTTTATTCAAGTAAACTTTTAGCTGCATAATTTGTGCCTTTTGTAGAATTTTACTTAAGAAAGGCAGGTTAAAAATTGGTCTAAAGTTGTCAAAGACAGAACAGTCAAGATTATTTTTTTGAGGAGGGCTTTAACAACTGCAATTTTTAGATAGTCAGGGAAGACCCAAGCATGTAATAAGTTCACTATGTCAAGTACACTATCAATAAGGACATCAGAGACTTCTTTAAAAAAGCCTGTTGGTCCTGGGTCAAGGTCAGCAGAGAAATTATTGTACATAGTTTGGCTTGATCTGTTCTATTGAAATAATTTAGCTCGCATAAAGGTGTGTACTGGGATTCAATTAGATTAACTTTAGAGCACGGGTGTCGAACTCCGGTCCTGGAAGGCTGCAGTGGCTGTAGGTTTTCATTCTAACCATCTTCTATATTGACCAGTTTTTGCTGCTAATTAACTCGTTTTGCCTTAGTTTTAATTAATTTGACTCTGGGCCCCTTAGTTGCCTCTTTTTTTTTCCTTAATTAGCAGCCAAACAATAATGAGACACAAAACAAGCCGCCACATGACTAGCTCACCTGTGCCCATCACACAGTATTTGGAAAGGTGAAGGTCTCAGTAAGGTTGATCTCTACGGTCACCAAAACATCTTGACAGTGTTCTTAGAAAATAACAGAAAAACCAACAGTTTTGGAAATGTCTACTGTGGCAGAATGAGAGCAGCAACAAGCCATGGAATTAAACAACGGGTTTAATTAACAGCAAGAATCAGCTTGTCATTAAGAGAGTGATTGGAGTGAAACTGGTTGGAATTTGAAATCCCAGTTGAGCTGCTCTTTCCAGTTTGGCTGTCATTTATTAAAGAAAGGAATAAATTCCGAGGACTGAATCCTTAAAAACAAGACTATTAAAATGAAGGGAAAAGAAGTTTTAGAATTAGCAGTGAAAACTGGTCATTGATTAGGAAAAGGGTTTGAATAAAAACCTGCAGCAACTGTGGCCATACAGGCCCAGAGTTCAACACCCCTGCTTTAGAGGGATGTACTATATTATTTCTGATGCCATTTACTCTGTAAAAAATATACCAAAAGCCTCAAGTGTAGTAGTATTAGGAGGCATTCCATTGAGTGAGCTGGGTTCAGAAGACAATCAATAGTTGAGAATAAAACTCTTGGATTACCAATATTACCATTTATAACATTACCTTTGTAGTTGCAGCACAGCTATCCAGTTACACCCAGCCAGTCACTGGTACCGACTTTCTTAAGTTTTCACTTTACAGAAAGTCTTGCAACTGGAGAATTTGGCATTTGCTGTTAGCCCAGAAAACCTGCATACTTGGATTTTTATAGGTACACACATCTACCCACATGTGACGAGTTGGCATTGTGATTGCTCACCTGAGGTCAGATTTATAAAACCTATGTATGCACAAAAAGGTTTGAAACCTGCATATGCAACTTTACACTCCAAAGCTGGGATTTATAAAAGAGTATTTGACAGGAGAACTTGTACATATTTTTCGGCAACTCTGACCCATGAATATGAAACATTTTGGTGAAGTTGGGAAATAATGACACCCTTGATCAAGTTGAGAAATGCAGCCAAACCAGCTAAATGATGACTTGTGCATATGATAATTCAAAATATTGAGCTTTTATTATAATGTGGGTTGGCATGACAAACATATTAAACCACAAATGTGATTATTAATATAATGTTTAGATTTAATTTTTAGTTCCCTTTTAAAGGGGGGGGGGGGGGGGGCTGCATATTTGCACTGAAAAACTTTTTTTTGTGTTAGTTTGAATAGGCTACCTGTTGTTTCTTCTCAAAATTAGAAACAAAAATGCGGTAAAAACTCTGTTTACTAAAGTCTATAAATATCAGAGCCCATAAGAGCATTGAATCTTAAGCAAAAATAAGATCATATCATATTTTCATTAACTATACCTTGTTGTTTATTTTGGGTAATATGGACCATCTTATTACTGAGGGTGATATAAGTATCTGTTCAGGAGCATCACAAAGACATACGCAATACTAGTATACAGAATGTTTTTGTAGGATGTGCAAATGTGGCTCTGTGAAGGGGCAGGGAAGTTAGCAGTGAGCAGCCAATTTGTACTTTTTAATGTTTGTCAGTACTTGAATTTAAAATGTTTTTTTTTTTTCTTTCATATGTCCACACTTTCTCATGTTAAATCATGGGGCTACTTTAGTTTCATATTTGACAGACAAATTTGATAATTTTTTGTTCAGTGGTAACTAGTGGGAATTCTAACATATTCTTATCCTAAAAGCATAAGAAATCCAATTGACAAGAAAGGGCCTTGTGTTTTATCACAACTATTTGATTAAGTAAATACTGTAATTGTAATATCTAAAACAGCTGTTTTTTTCTTTCTAAGTATGTAATGGTGTGTTCTCACTAAAACTGAAGAAAACTATTTTTATCCATGCTTTGGGTGGAAAAGCCTTGATATTGTAAAAAGCAAACTGGTTTATTTGATAAGTGGTTGTCCACTCCAGTTTATTGAAAATACACACAATTTAGTTATATTTTATTTTTGTTACATTTGCAGTCACATAAATCCTGTGCCAACATTTTTTGAAACGATGGGTGCAAATGCTTCAAGTTCAACCTCTGTAGTACACACAGTAATGCCTTCAGAGTCAGTAAGTGCACATTCACCATCGGCTGCTTATCCAGTGCAACAGGAAGAAGGTAAATCTGGTAAGAGCACATTCCTCTTGTCTGTTGTGCAGTATTTCTGTATTCATGTTTTTTCATATCTAAAAAGTTTAAGTTTTGGTTTTTAGTAATATTTTCAGTAGTTAATATGTGCTAATTCTTTATACAAATGCTTTTCAGTCACTCCACCAGCAGGGTGCCCAATGCACCAAAACAAAGGATCCTTGTCACCAGAGAAGAAAAACAGCCCTGCAGTGCCAGCTCACCAGGAAAGGGCCTATGAATTTGTGGAGTGTCCTATGAGAGCAGCAGCTGGAGGAAGTACAAAACCAGATGATATTGACCCAACCAATATGGTGCAAAAATTATGTTTATCTAAAGTGTACTTAAGACTACTTAAGGTTACTTGTAGTTTTAACATTTTTATGGAATACTCTTCTCCCCTCCCCCCCCCCCCCCAAAAAAAATTGTTACTTACCTCATGTGCTAATAGTCGTGCCTGAGAAAAAAATTCATACAGAATAGAAAGAAATCAGTTTGTGACATAATATAAGTCAGTAGTGACCAGTTGCTGTACAAAGGTCAAGAGTCTTGTCTTCAACTCATAAAGTCTTTCCCATTTATGTTTCTTGTTTGTTTATATGCAGTAACTGTTTAACACTATTTTAGCAAAAGGGTATATGTTTTACACATTTTAAGCATTTGATTGGCTAATGGGCAAATGAAATTTGCTACATGATTAACATGTAATATTTTTTTCCATGGAATTTTGACTTGTGTTATAAACCTTTTTTTCCTCCATTCTGCACAAAAACATGACATTGAAAAAATTTCTCACCCACCATTACAAAGTACATGGGGCAAGTAACAAAAAAAAAACATTTTGGGCAGAGTATTCCTTTAAGAATTTGAGACAGCATATTTGAAAGGATATATTTGTTTCTTAAGATGCCACCGCCAAACCAGCAACCAGCTCCAGACCAACCTTTCCCATTATCTATGGCAAGAGAAGAGTCTTCCATTCCCAGAGCTAACTCGGAAAAACGCTGGGTCTATCCATCTGAACAAATGTTTTGGAATGCAATGTTAAGAAAAGGGTAAGTCCAAAAAAAAAGCATTGTTTATGTTATTGATGAATTTGTTGTAGTGGGTGTATTTTCATTTTTGTTTATTGAAACATTTTTGTTGCACAAGAATATTTTTATACATTTGTAGAAGACATTATTTATATGGGTCCCAGAATACACAGTATTTTTTACCTTAGCTTTATTCTGTATACTAGCTAATTAAGATGGAGTAATGTAGGTGTACAGAATGTTTATTTTTAAATTGAATATTTAATATTTTATCTACTCCACTGTCAGTTCAACTGCAGTGCTATTTTGGGGATATTTTGTTATCCATTGTACAATAGATTTGAGCTTGAGCACACTAGAGTTGGGTCTGTTTTTGTCAATACATTATTAACTGTTGATATCCATATTCCAAAAAAAAAAAAAAAGAAAAATCATCAGTCTGTGTTCTCCCTTTTTTTTTTTTTTTTTTTTTTTTTATAATTAGTTCCTTTTGCAGTCAATACCAGGCTGTTGGTGTGTTTTGAAAGGTGCTTTCTACCTGTCCACACCCCTTTTCACTTTAAAATGTTGACCCACAGTCAGTTTGTGCTAGTGTGTTCTTTAAGTTGCCCTATGCATTATGACCTTTAAATTCTACTGCTGTTCTACTTGCCACCAGGTTGCTAGATTGCTTTGAAAGACACTAGTGATATACTCTCCAGCTGTTATGGATAAAGGGATGATTCCAAACTGACATAAATAAGTTTACAGAAAGTGCTTATGTTTAGTTTATTGATTACGTGTCTGTATTTTTCATTGCTACATCATTTTTTGCAATATAAATAACATTATCAGCAACCTGGAAAGTGAAGTAAATCACTAAGCTTTTTATCATCATTCTCCGGTTCTCTTTATATTTTTATCCTATCTCTTCTTTTTCCAAACAATGTTCATAGACAGATTGTTTCACTTCTGTTGACTGTATCACAATTCCAGTGGGTCACAAGTTTACACATACTTTAACTATGCCTTTAAACAGTTTGGAAAATTCCAGAAAATTATGTCAAGCCTTTCAGCAATTAGACAATTAACTTCTGGTAGCCAATTAGCCTAATTGGAGTCAACGTGTGAATGTATGTTAAGGCCTACCATCAAACTCGCTGCCTCTTTGCTTGACATAATGGGGAAAATCAAAAGAAATGAACCAAAAACTTAGGAAAATAAAAAATTGTGGACCTCCACAAATCTGGTTCCTACTTGGGAACAATTTCGAAGCGCATGACGGATCCACGTTCATCAGTAAAAAAAACAGTAATACGCAAGCATAAACGCCATGGGATGCATTCTGTCTCTTGGAGTCCAATGTATTTTGGCACGAAAAATGCAAATCCATCCCAGAACAAAAGCAAAAGTCCTTGTAAAGATGCTAGAGGAAACTGGTGAACAAGTATCCATATCCACAGTAAAACAAGACCTATATCAATCTAACCTAAAGGGCTGCTCAGTAAGAAAGAAGCCACTGCTCCTAAGCTGCCATAAAAAAATTGTAGATATACTACAGAAACATTTCAAGACCTCAGAAAGGAAGTTGAAGCTCAGTTGCAAATGGGTCTTCCAAATGGACAATGACCTCAAGCATACCTCTAATGTTATGGCAAAATGGCTTAAAGACATCAAAGTGAAGGTATGGGAGTAGCCTTCACAAAGTCCTGACCTCAATCCAATTGAAAAATTTGTGGGCAGAACTGAAAAAGCATGTGCAAGCAAGGAGGCCTATGAACCTGTCACAGTTACACTAGTTCTGTCTGGAGGAATGGGCCAGCAACTTATTGTAAGAAGCTTGTGGAAGATGACCCAAAATGTTTGACTCAAGTTAAACAATTGAAAGGCAATGCTACCAAATATTAACAAAATGTATGGAAACATGTGACCCACTGAAATTGTGATATACAATGGTGGCCAAATGTTTTGAGATTGACAAGTAGTGGTTTTCACAAAGTTTGCTGCTTCAGTGTTTTTAGGTCTTTTTGTTGGATGTTTCTATGGTATACTGAAGTATAATTACAAGCATTTCGTAAGTTTCAAAGGCTTTTATTGACAATTACATTACGTTTATGCAAACAGTCAATATTTGATGTGTTGCCCTTCTTTTTCAAGACCTCTGCAATTCACCCTGGTATGTTGTTGAGCAATTTCTGAGCCAAATCCTGACTGCTGGCAGCCCATTCTTGCATAATCAATACTTGGAGTTTGTCAGAATTTGTGGGTTTTTGTTTGTCCACTCGCCTCTTGAGGATTGACCAGAAGTTCTCAATGGGATTAAGGCCTGGGGAGTTTCCTGGCCATGGACCTAAAATTTTGATGTTTTGTTCCCTGAGCCACTTTTGTAAATTAGAGTTTTTGTTTATTTTATTTACTTACTAGGTGGCGATGGAAAGAAGATGATCTCCATCCTGCTGACATGTCAAATATAATTAAGATTCATAACCAAAATAATGAACAAGCTTGGCATGAAATTTTGAAATGGGAGGCTCTTCATTCAAAGTATGGTTGATTTTTTTTTTTTTATATTATACAGTATATTTTGTGTGGTATGGGAAGGATTATGCAGATTTAAGGTTTATGCAAATGTTAAGTAAAATGGTGTATTCAAATGTGGCCTGAAAATGGCACCAATCAAAATGAAAAGTTTGTTTTTCTAAAGATGCATTTGATTTCTAATTATAGTCTTTGACATACTGTTTTAACATTTTTCCAGTGGCTGATCTGGAAATTCAAACTGAATTGTGTAAAACTATATATTCAAAAAAATATTTAAAGAGTTGGGTAATTACAGTTCTAAAATGCAATACTTCAAATATAAAGAAGTGGTCCACTTCTCCTGAATTTTAAAATAAATAGCACCATTAAGCACCAACAGACCACTATATAGCAAACAACCCACCTTTAGAAAGGAAAAGGCTACTCTTTCCCATTGGATGGAAACCCATCTGTTTCAAATATGACAATGGAATTTATTCAGCTTACCAGATTTAAAAAAAAAAAAAAAAAAAAAAGTCAAAAGGGATCAATTACAAAAAATATCAGTGTTTGGCCCTGTGCACTTTGCTATGGCAGTGAACAAAAAATAAAAGCTGCTTCATAAAATATTACCTAGAACAGGATGTCTTTCAGAACTCTGCATTCTGCCATCAATTGCATTGGAAACCCTACAGAGGCCATGCTAACAGAGTAAAGGTGCATTATTTGTCTTTATCAAGAGCTCTTCATCATTATAATGGCCTTGTAGAGTTTGCCAAAAAGCACAAGATTGAACAGTCTTTTTTTAATAAAAGCATTTATGGTCAAATAAAATTACGATGGAGCTTTATGGACAAACCTCAGAGATTTACACAGTACACAATACAAAACTGATGCTGTCCATGCCTTCTGAAATACTGCTTCTGTAGTAAGGTTTCTTTTATTAGCAGGGGTTGGATAACTTGTTAACACATAAGAAATGATGCCAAGTGTTAAAATTGTTCACATATGGTGCCAAGATGTCATGTATAAGATTAATATTGGAGTATAAATGAATTACATTATCTGTGAACTTGTCACAGCACTTGGCACAAACAGTACATAAATAAATTATTATTATTATTAATTACTATATTCAGTGAAGAGCACTATACAAAAGAAAAACCTGAAATTAATTCACCAAGGTTTCTACTGTGATTGTTGCCCACATTTTCTCTGTCATTAGCCTTTCCTCTTGAAATGCTTCTGGTTTTATATCATACACCAGAAAAATAAGTGTACATAATTTTCAGAAACCAATATATTAAAATGACACACACACGGTGTGTATGTTATTCAGTGCAATTCTGTGCTTCATTGCCATTGTAATTATAAAATTTTACAGAATTCTGAATTAATCACTGGTAAATAGCCACAGTATATACGCTAACTTTCACTCTGCATTTAAAAAATAAGCAGTTGCATAATTTTATATATTGATTTGTCCTTGGAGGATATGCCTCTGTGAAAACCAAGAATTTAAAGTGTTAATCTTTCTATTCTTTAGGGAATGTCCATGTGGGCCATCTTTGGTTCGTTTTGGAGGCAAAGCCAAAGAATACTCTCCTCGAGCCAGAATCCGCTCTTGGATGGGGTATGCCTAATCATTTATAACTTAAAAAATGTATATATTGCAGTATGCCAGTTCCAAAATGGAAAATATCCAGCATAGTATGGAATATTTTTTTTTATCACTGTAAGCATCTGAATCTAAATCCATTTAATTGTTTATGTTTGGGCTGTATATATTATTGGATCAGATTGTACTGTTAGTGAGAGTAGTGTCAGGCAGTTTAGTCAGTAATAAAATTATTTGGAGAATGTATCTAGAACTGTTTGTTTAGATAGATAGATAGATAGATAGATACTTTATTAATCCCAATGGGAAATTCACATTCTTCAGCAGCAGCATACTGATAGAAAAATAAAAGTAAGCTTAATGAAATATTTCTGATCAAGCTGATCTTGTATCCAAAATGATTGTAAATTTAAAAAAATAACCTAATTTGACTGTTAATACAATTAAATGAAAATATTGCACTGACTATTAATGTACAAGAACTGCAGCTGTGCAAAGGGCATGTTTTGTTTATATGGTGTTTAAGATAGGTTGTAACACTAAAGGGGTTTAATAAGCCCATATTAGCATGCACTTCCTCTTTAGTATTATACACTAACTTTTTTTTCTCCCCCATTTAATTTCTGTAGATACGAATTGCCCTTTGACAGACATGATTGGGTGGTTGACCGCTGTGGGAAAGAAGTACGCTATGTAATTGACTATTATGATGGAGGAGAAGTTGATAAACAGACCTACCAGTTCACTATTCTTGATGTGCGCCCTGCTTTTGATTCTTTTCAAGCAGTATGGGACAGAATGAAAGTAGCTTGGTGGAGATGGACATCATAGCTTTCTGTACATTAGATCAAAAGACACTGAAAATTTTTACTTTAGTTTTTAGGTGTTTTTCATCTCTATTTAAGCATGATTATTTTCATTTACTTCTGTTAATTTGATTTACAAACCCACAACTGCAAATAATGTAACATATTCCATGTTTCAAAATGCTATATAGTAATAGCACAGACAAGGTCTCAAAGAATGAAGGTTTTTTGCAGATGCTTAGTGGTATACCAAATTCAAAGAAGGCAGTGGCATCCGTGTGTATTGAACAAAATGAACATGAATCTAATTTCATTTCTGCACTAATTTGTTTGTTTGTTATGCTTGTCTTTGTTTATGTAGCATATGTATAGTACAGTGTATTGCCTTATTTCTGTTCTTATTGTATTTTTACAAGTCTTTTTTTTCTGTTTACACTGCTGGCAGTGTATAAAAATGAAAAAAGTTTATTTAGTACAACAGTCGCAACATTTGTACTAAAAGGTGAATAGCATCAGTATTTAAAATTGTGATTGACAATTTTTTTCTATCCCCGAAACATCCATCTTCTTAACTTGCTTAGTACAATACAAGTTTACAGCATGCTACAAGAGGTAGACCTAATTATTGTAATTAAAAGTGGCAGTGATGGCTGTAGAATGACTAGTGTTCGGTATCCTTGGCACTACTGACAATAAAGATCTATAAAAATTAAGTGTTTTGCCAGTTAATTTTTAAATAAATGTTAATTATCTTTTTTTTATATTCATGTGTAGTGCTTTTCTGAGGTTATATTTTTATTTATATTGATTCCTGTCAGATGTTTTTGTTTTAGTGGGTGCTACTTTCCTAGTGAAAGTTTCAAGTACTATTCAAAAAAATCTATTCATTGTCTTGAACCATGTATACAGGGCAGCTGGAGCCTATCGCAGCAATCATTGGGCACATGTCTTTGGACTGTAGGAGGAAACCCATGGGGGAGAACAAGCAAACTCCATGTTAAGAACACAAGTCGTTATTGGCCCCTTTATTGTGAGGCAGCAGCACTTCCACTGCTCCACCATTCAACTTGCTATTCACAATAATGAAAAATACAGTTACTGTAATTTTACATTTTCCCAAAGAGAAAGGGGGACGGGGGACTTCACGTCATGTTTAATTTTTGAATATATTTTGTTTATTGCAAAATATTTTCATACCCCCTTAATGCAATTCAAGGTAACAGGGACCTATTCTGGCACATTTGGGCACAAGGCAGGAACTAAAACGGGCATCACCGGGCTCTTTTACCCACATTCAGACAGGGTAACGTAGAATCGACAGTTAATCCAGCATTCTGGGTTCATGTTCCATGCCTGTTCAGTCTTTAAAAATTCTTTAAGTGTCTGTATCAGTTAGTCCAGGTTATGTTATTTTTATAGCCTCTTAATTCCTGGATCAAACCTTTTGTCATTAGTTATTAGTAAGATGATTACAAAAAGCTCATATTCTTGTACTTGCCCATTCATTTTTACACTCTAATACAATGGGAATATTTAGTATTGCTATTTAACCTGGCTACTTCTTCATCTCTTCCTGCTTCTTTGGGGAGAGTTGATGTGCCTGATCAAACCTCTCCATACAGCTTGGTCCTGTACCAACTCATACTTCACTCTTCTTCCTTCAAATCTTATTTTACTTGAACCATCCACCTTTGTTTTGGCCTTGCCTCACCTTCTCTTTCTCATACTTTTATTTCTATTACTGTTTTGATCACATATTCATGGTCTGTCTTCTTCATTCCTTTAACACTTTGACCGACTTTCCTGTACTTTTAGTTCTTCCCTCATACTTTGTTGTACCTCTCATTGTCCATCCATCTTCCAAATACACTTTATCCTGAGCAGGGCATCAGGATGCCGGAGCCTATCACAGCAAGCTCAGGGCACAAAGTAAGAACATTCCCTGTACAGAAAACTGGGCGAGCACAGAACCACATGCTAGGGCAAATTAGCATCGCCAATCCACCTAACCTACATGTCTTTGGATTGTGGTAAGAAACCTACATGAACCCTAGTCTCCTTGTGGTGAGGCAGCAGTGCTACCTCTTCTTAACTAATTTATTTGTTCCTTTTTGTAACTCCACACATCCATCCCAACATTCTAATTCCTGCCACATTCAGCTTCTCCTGTAATCTGTTTACTACCCGTGTCTCGACTCCATACATCACTGCTGGTCGTACTGTTGTCTTAGAAATCTTACCTTTAACCATCACCTTAATTTTTTGATCATGCAATAAATAGATAAAGCTTTTTTTATACCCAGGGGGAAATTTGGCTTTTTACATAAGCTCTTTAAATAAATAAATACGTAAACACACACCTAATCTGAATACACACCAAAATGTCTAAAAAACCTGTTCCTATTTATCTTCAATCCTCTCTCTTCCAACGCCCTTCTTCATTCTTCCAGTTTCCACTCTCCACTTCCTCCAAGTTAGTGTCAGGAAGGGACTCTGCCGTTAAACTTCAGCCAAAACCTTTAACAATGGAAACATGTGACAGCGTCTTTATACCTGTTGTAAACTAATCGAGAGCACTGATGATACCTTTCGTAATCTTGCTCACAAAGTTTTGTAGTGAAGAAAAAAGACGTCATTTAAAATAACTCTTCTTGGAGCTTTATAACGTGTTAAATTGTAAAACTAATACATTTAGAAGCAATTTAACTTTCAGTATACTGTCATTTCCCATGATATTAGATGATTAATTTAATGTAGTCTATAAATGGTCTTATTTAAAAAAGCAGTAATCTTTTACATTTTAGTTACTGTCCAAAGTTCAGCTATAAAAGATAACCCGCTTGTATCCTTGTCACGCATTAAAGCCTGAGTAGGATACGGAAAGAAACAGTTTGGACTCTGGTTGCACGTCGGTTGAAGTGTATGACGGACTCGTCCTCAGTTTAGCGAAGAACTTTCGAGTAAGCTTTCCGTGTATTATATTAATGGCCGAAGCGGTAGCTGAAGAAATATCTGCGCTGAGTGCCATTTACTGTGATAAGGATGAATTTGAGTTACTCGAAACGTCAGGTAATACGACGACAATGTGAATTCCGAAGTCGGAAACGCACGAATGCCAAGCACCATGCAAAGTTTAACTCAGCGTAACAAAAGATTACGTTTATTGTAAAACGGTTTTGAGTAATCAAATTTTAATTGCCGTATCTGCCTTTTTGTAATATTACACGACAATGTTTTTAATTTTATGTTGTAGTTTATTTTTTTAACATCCAGACTGAACAGATGCGACGTGTGTGTAAAAGCTACAAAGAAATTGAAGCTTTGAGTATGTTTGGTTGGGTTTTTCTGTGATACATGCCTTTACCAGATCATCTAAAAAGAAACAAACGTAAAAGTAAAACCTCTCAGCCCACCTTCACCTTACCTTAGCTTAAACCTCGGATTGCATTTTTGGATATAAGTCGAGATGCATCAACCTTTAAAGCCACAGCACCATACGTCACCGCAGGTCATGTCTGCAGTTTCAGGGCGTAAGTGACATCATCGCATGGCTAGAGCAGCAGTTTGGTAATAAACTTATTTACGTCGTCACAGAGCATGCTGATTGACACGCTAATCTTTACAAATCTAACCCTTAACCTTAACAAACCCCAAGCCTTTTAACTTCTGCCCTATAACTGCTGGTGTAGACCTGCGGTGACGTATGGTGCTCTGGCTCTGCAGTTGGATATAAATGGAGACAGATAAGTACTGACTAAATAAACCGTGATCAGGCCATACGAAGAAATGAAACAAATATAATAGAAAACAATACTCAAAAAACTACTGCAAAGCAAGATTTGATCAGACGTAACCCAATTGAACTGAATTGCTGGAGGCACCATTAATGTGTAATGCAGTGTAAAAATTAAATTATAGAAGGAGGACTGTGAATTGTCCACATTAGCGTGCTGAGTAGCCTTCCGGTGATAGGACTGCAATAGATTATTTTATGTTGATTTAAATTTCTCAGAAACATAGACAGGTCAAAATGAGGGGAGATTTTAGGTTAAAGTCGAGTTTTTATGAGAATGAAGAGAAAATAATAAGTGGCATGCAGTCACTGACCAAAATATTTGGAACACCTGTACACCTACTCATCCATGCAGTTATCTAATAAGCCAATCATATGCAGCAGTGCACTGCATAAAATCATGCAGATACAGGTCGGAAGCTTCTGTTAATGTTCATATCAAACACTAGAATGGGGGAAGAAAATGTGATCTTGCGCACACGCTCTTCAAAACTGGACAATTTAAGACTGGAAAAATGTTACCTGGTCTGATGAATCTCAATTTCTGCTGAGGCCCTCAGATGGTAGGGTCAAAATTTGGTGTCAACTGCATGAATCCATGTACTTCACCTGCCTTGTGTTAAACGTGCAGGCAGGTGGTGGTGTAATGGTGTGGGGAATGTTTTCCTGGCACACTTTGGGCCTGTTAATACTAATCAATCATCACTTGAAGGCCACAGCCTGTTCAAGTATTGCTGCTGACCATGTGCAACCCTTCACAACTACAATTTAGAAATCTTCTAGTTGCTACTTCCTGCATGATAATGCATTATGTTGCAAAGCAAAAGTTGTCTCAGACTGGTTTTACAAACATGAGAATGAGTTCAGAGTTCTTCAGTGGACTTCCCATTCGTCAGATCTGAATTTCAATAGAACACCTTTGGGATGTGATAGGAGATTCGCAACATGAGTGTGCAACTCAGAAATCTGCAGACGTTTTTCAGTGCAATCATGTCAGCATGGACTTTCAAAAGAATTTCTCCATCATTTGGTGGAACCCATACCACAAAGAATTGTGGCTGTTTTGAGAAGCCAGTATTAGTATAGTGTTCATAAGATGAAAAGGAAAATAATGGAGGGCAGTGTCTGAATTTGTGGGGAACGTGCCAGGAATACCAAGGGACATAACATAGCCCATCAGATGGCACTTATGTGGAGTAGAGTTAATTTAATGCAGAACTCTGAATTGGATTTGCCAATACTTGGAGTTTCTGGAAAATTATCTAACATTGGAGAATGGGAAAGATCTCTGGAGCAAAGTGAAGCAAAAGAGATATGATTATAAGATGCCTTACATCAGGGATCCTCAATCACGGTCCTGGAGCGCCGCAGTGGCTACAGGTTTACATTCTAGCCAGTGTCCTAATTAGAACTCAGTTCTTGCTGATAATGAAAGTTGGTGTTTAACTCAATGCCTTGTTAGTGCCTTTATTCATCAAAGACACATTTTAGTTACTTTGTAGATCAGAGGTCCTCAATTACAGTCCTGGAGGTCTACTATGGCTGCAGGTTTTCACTTTAACCAATTTCTTAATTAGAACCCTTTTAGTTACTATTAAAGCAATACATTTTTTGGGGTTAATTTTAGTTCTCTTGCCTGTTACCATTCAGAACCCTTAATTGTGTATTTTAGATTTTAGCAGCTGCATTTAAGTTTTAATTGTTGCCTGTTTTCTTAATCAGACATTAGTTAATAATTACATGCAGATAGCCAATAAACCAGCAGCTCTCCAGCTGACATGCTAACCATGAAGTATCTGTGATAAAAAATCTTTAGAAATGAATGAGAGGGGAATTGGAAGGACCATTAAGTTTAAATCTATTCTGGTCCACAAAATACATGGATAATGTTCTTACAGAAAGAAACTCTACAGTGCAATTAAAATTGCTCTTGGATGAATGCAAGCATTAACAAGGCAAATAGTTCAATACCAAGTTTCATTATCAGCATGGACTGCTTTCTAATTAGGAAACTAGTTGGAATAAAAACCTGCAGCCACTGCGGCCCTCCAGGACTGTGATTGAGGACCCCTGCCTTACATTACAATAAGATGAGGGTGGAAACAGATTTATTTATTTTTTGTAAGAGAGATAAAAATAGAGTAAGTACAGAGGATGAGTTGGTAAACATTTAGCTAGCAAACCCGCATGTGCTTAGCACTGATTAGAACTGTCATACCAGGAGAATTACAGTAAAGTGAACCTGGAAAGACTGGTATGCCATGAGCTCTGAGCTATCAAACAAATTCTACAATACACTAATCCATGTTTGCTACCAAGAGGGAAATACACATGGCTGGCCACCTATGCAAAGAGTAAAGTTGTGGATTATAAGGTTGCGAGTATGCTGTCTTTCAAAGGTGCAAGAAACATTTACAAACAGTTGCGGGCATTTATGGCAATCGACAAGATGAGTCCCAATGAAGCTTGGTGAGTTTAGCCTTAAGAGAGGTCAACAAAATACAACAAAGGTGAAGTCTATAGTGAGGCTTGAAGGCTGAATGGAAATGTGTCCATGACCAAATAGGGCGGTGGGTGAAGGCTGAATGGCAGTAGTCTAGGCCAGGATGTGACACCCCAGTGGCCAGTCTGTCTCAGCCTAGAGGTAAGTGCTTAAGGTTAGAACTGTTGCCATTCTGCAAAAACCTGAAAATCAACGACCAAAGTATATTGGGACAAGTTGATTGAAAAAGCTGAACCATTGCGTCTGAAGTGGGCTGGCACCCTGTCCAAGTTTGGCTACTTACAGTAAGTGAAGACCCAATAGTAACGATGAGGTCATTTCTCTTGGGTGTGAAGTCTTCTTCAGTCATTTCTTTGGTAGTGTTGAAATTGCTCAGTTGAGGTATTTTTAAATTTTCCTTTTCTTACAAAATTCACTTTTAAATTAACAAGCCATACATTGGCATTATGTTAGGACAATATTTGTTGAATTTCTTGAATATTATTGCTGACAGTAAACAACTTGGATCCATTTATTGGTACAAAGTGAGTTTCTTTCCATCTGATTGGTGAATAGACACCAAGCCCTTGCACATAGTAATGTTTCCACTTTCAGGTACTTGGCTTGTCCAGTTTATATTAAGATCTATTAAAAATTGGTAATAATACTGGGATCCATCCATCCACCTACTAACTGTCTGAAGCCTATTAGGCCAGCATTAGCATCACAGTATGTAATGATTTTACATTTTACTTTACCAGATCTAATAGGTAACTAGCTAGTTTATGTGATATTCTTTCTTCATTTTGAGGGTTGCATAAGGATGGTGGTGTGTTGCTTAGTGTTTCCTCCTGGGTTCGAATTCTGCACCCATTCTCTATATGGAGTGTCAATATTCTCCCTGTGTCTGAGGTAATGTTTCTTTTCAGAATACTCCAGTTTTCCTTTCAAATTCCAAAGAAATGTGTGTTATGTTAAGTGAGGCTTCTGAAATGGATTTTTGTGTGAGTGTGGGTATGTGCAAGAGTGGGGCCTGCACTGGGCTGGCGTCCTGTTCAGGGATAGCTCCTGCCTTATATCCAGTGACTTTAGGATAGGCTCATGACCGCTACAACCTTAAATTGCATTGAGTTGGTTTTGGAAAGGTTATTCCTAATTCTGTGCAAAGGATACTTTGCTGTTGTATACATACTTTCATCTGTCCATTTTCCGAACGTGCCAGAGACTATCCCATGAGCATTGTACCAAGATATAAACTCATGTTGGATAGAATACCAGTTTTTCATGTGTATGCACGTCCTTTCACTCCTATCAGACATTTTTAGCATCTTCATTAAAAGTCTGAGGAAGGAAAGTTAAGATCTTTTCTGTGTAGGCACTTTCCAGTAATGTAGTATTTGTTTTTTATTAGATTTTTACTGTTATAGTATTATTTAGATGATACAGTAATATTGTGTTAATGTTTTCACATTACATGACAAGCATTCTAAAGATGGCTTTAGATTTACAAAGTCATTAGATGTCTAAAACAGTGCATTTGGTCAGAGCTGAAATCCAAATGAATTAAATATTCTTATAATGTTGAACTATTCCTAATTTTTCATTTAATACTCTCTTGAAATAAGCTAGACATACAAATGAGTAGGTCAACAATTTTCAATGTTGGTAAATCTATATAAATTGTTAGAATGAATAATCAGAGTGCCAGTAATTTTTTCTTTACTTAATTTTAATTGTATTTAATACAATGAAATGTGTTATTATAGCTGTATATCATTATGCATGCTTTTTCTGCTTCAGCAAGCTACACAAAAGACAGGCTTATTGAGTGAGATATTAGATTATAAATATCATTTTTAACTGCAACAAAATATGATAGTGTAATTAATGTATTGCAGACATTATTTTTTCTGGTTTTTAAACCTCACTTGACTCCACTCTGTTGTTAAATTGATTAGAATGAAATGTTCTAGTCCAAATTGTAATAGTTGATTTTAGAGTTTTATTGAAATTACAACAGTAGTGAGTGGCAATATGTGAATACCCTCCTTGTGTTAAGAGATGCTCGTTTTACTGTAAACTAAGTTATTTGTATAAGAAACTCTGTTTACTTTAGAGGTAAATTAAAATAATACTTAAAAGAGTGCTGTGCATTGTGTAATATTAGGTTTGGTCTGTAGTTATTATGCTTTATAGTGCATGCACACTTGACAAAAGGCATTACTTAATAATAATATTCTCCTAAACAGATTATTCTTATGCCATTACAATTAAAGTGAATGAAAGGCCTTTTTTTATTTCATTTTAATTTAGATACAGTTGGAGCTATATTTAGAATTCAGATTGCAGTGGACGGTGGCTCAGAAAGGATTCTTTTGAAGCTCCAATTTCACTTGCCTATTGAATACCCATCTTGTCTACCTGATATTTCAGTAAGCTGTGAGAGGCTCACTAGGAAACAGTGCCTAGCTATAAAGCATGCCTTGCTTGAAAAGGCCACTTTGCTCATATCGGGTCCCATGGTCCATGAACTGATTGTGTGGCTGCAGCACAATTTCACAGCTATCAATGAGAAATCAGCAAATCCAAGAACTCCCGATTGTCAGAGTGAACAGGGTGGTCATGCTGAACTATGGACAGCTCTTCTGCTCCTAGACCACATGAGAGCAAAAAGTAAGTATATGAAAACAATTGAGAAATGGACTTCAGACCTGGGACTCACAGGAAGGCTGTTTATGGGAAAATGGATATTAATTCTTTTACAAGGAAGAAAAAGAAACATTAAGGTAATGCTCATATTCCTTTTCCCTTATTTACATTTAATGCTCATCATTTAACAAAAATAGTGTTTAGCTTGTATATAATAACTAATATTTTTCTTCTTAAGCAAGCTAGACAGTGTGCTGTCTGACTGTGTTTGTATTTTCTGCCATTATTTTTAACTTGCCGGTTTAATAAATCACTTAACGCGGTTGTGGGATTTGTGCTTGTGCCTATGCCAACAGTGAAAGGTGGGCTCACAATCTGTTTTGAAACCAATTCTTGGGGTTAAATGGCCTTCTTTAAAATAATGCTTATGAAAGCACTGGCTTTTTATCTCCTCGTTTCAATGTTGATTCCATTAAACATTTTATTGTCAAAAGAGTTGAATCAGTTCATATCTGTAATTTTGGAATAATGCCCAATGACCTGCAAGTGGGGGCGGCACGGTGGCGCAGTGGGTAGCGCTGCTGCCTCGCAGTTGGGAGACCTGGGGACCCGGGTTCGCTTCCCGGGTCCTCCCTGCGTGGAGTTTGCATGTTCTCCCCGTGTCTGCGTGGGTTTCCTCCGGGCGCTCCGGTTTCCTCCCACAGTCCAAAGACATGCAGGTTAGGTGGATTGGCGATTCTAAATTGGCCCTGGTGTGTGCTTGGTGTGTGGGTGTGTTTGTGTGTGTCCTGCGGTGGGTTGGCACCCTGCCCGGGATTGTTTCCTGCCTTGTGCCCTGTGTTGGCTGGGATTGGCTCCAGCAGACCCCCGTGACCCTGTGTTCGGATTCAGCGGGTTGGAAAATGGATGGATGGATGGACCTGCAAGTGTAATAAGGTTCATAATGGACGGATGAATTAATATTAAATATTTGCATTCTCTGCTATTTGCAATATCATGTATGACTCGGTCTTGCTAATTTTGTGAAAATTTTTACTGCAAATCTGAATGAATGTACAATAAGTGCTTTTACTGTAATTTTTAAAATAATTACCTTATGCTAATTATGTTGTTTTTGTGTTGCTAGCATTCCAAATTATGAAATACAGTAATAGCATAATTTATATCTACAATTGCTCCTGGTATGTTTGGAAGCTTTGATTTATTGACTAACAAAGCTTATCTCAGAAAATGAGTTATATATCCGTAGTGTGCAGAGGAAGGATGAAACTATATTAATTTGAACTTAAGTGGAATGATTAATAAATTGCTGCTTGATTTTATTTTTAAATTTAATTGTGTTAAAGCTATATGCACAAGTGTTGGACTTTAAACCACAACTGACAAGGCTAACAGTTTAGTCTAAAAAACTGTAGAACCCTGAGGGTAATTCTTAACCTGTAAAAAAAGTTGGTGTTTATTAAAGTCTAATAAACCTCACAAAAAGCAAAATAAAATATACACAACACAGTAAGACAATTAATCTACTATTCTTTGGACTTTCCTATGCAAGTTTGTACACCTAACTATCATATGGATTGGCTTGCTCTGTTACTCACAAGCATACTGTAACTCTTTCTTCCTTTTCCTCCTTCTGTATCTTGCTCCAAACTCTGGCCTCTCTTCCTTCTACCAGCTCTGCTTGTGATTTGGTACCCAACAAGCCTCGTGCAAAGTGTGCAGGACAAAAAGGACACTGTCACCTTTTTGCTAGACTTTCAAAGGCATACAACCTTCTATGGAGAAAATGATTAGTGGTTCCCCTATCTACATTTCAGAAAGCAGTTATTTGAGTGGCAGAGCTGTGCTGCAGCTCTTCAGTGTACAACATTTTGTTGGATTACTTTCTACATTTCAAATGAGAAAAAGAGGCATTGATCAAAGATGAGCGCACCTCTCTGCAGACTTCATAAGACCAACAACCGCTCGGAAGGTCATTTATTTTAATCTTAAGTGTCACAAGATGAACTAATGCTTACACTAAACACACACTCATGAAGCATAAGCATGCATTGAACAGAATCTGGAGGTGGACTCTGATTCAATCATCTGAAGCTACACCTTCCCTTAAAAAACTAGGTGCATGCATTTTTTTTTACTCCCTTTAGGGGCCAGGAAGCTCTCCCATTCTCTCAGAAGACTTAAAGCTTGCCCTGTCTTTGGGGCTTACTATAGAAGCTAAGCTACTTAGAACTCTTGGAGATATGTACTACGTAATAACAATAAACCTGAATTCCACGTAACATCGTGAGTTAGGGTTAGCAATGCTTCCATTGCAAACTATAAGCTAGTGACTGTACTCAATCTGTGAGAAGAAGCATTACTTAAAAATTAGAACTTCAGCACATAAACATTTATGGCAGAAACAGTCACAGATTTCCCAATGAAACCTTAGAAAATTAAGTAAATAGCTTCCTGCAAAAAGTGAGCTGAAGAAGTCTACCCCACTCCACAGAGAAACAATCACATGGCAAAGTTAAAAAGTGTACCCCGCCATAAGTAAAATTCTTTAGCTAAAGCATGAGCAATGACAACACTAGTTCACACAGCACTGGACATCTCTTTAAAGACTTAGTATTGTACTAGTCATTTAGCCCGTTACAATAACGGGCGCTAGAACAGTAGTGCATAAACATTAGTAGGAACAGTCTATATTAAATGGCAAGGGACTTTGACCTCATTCTTTTTGTTGGTCGTATTTTTCTTTCTTTCAGCCTTTCTTTTGTTGATGTTTACTTGCTGAGCTGACTGTTCTTCGTTGGCTGCCTCCGTGTATTGTGTGTCTTTAATTTTCTGTGACAGTAATACTGTCTTGTATGTCCGTAATATACCTTTAATTTTCTCTGGCTGTAATACAGGCGTGTGCGTCGGTAATATGCCTTTAATTTCCTCTGACAGTAATACTGGCTTGTATGTGGCTGTAATATGAGTCACTGTATTGTGTACCTTTAATTTCCTCTCGCAGTAATACTGGTTTGTATTTCCGTAAAACGCTTGTAACTTTCTCTGACAGTAATATCACGCATCGCACTATGCCCCGCGCATGCACACTTCACCAGAAGACACACACTGGGATTTTATTAAAGAGGATAACCACTTTATCTGTTTCAAGATAAATTAGAATAGTTAATAAACAGCCTGCCATAACTTGTTTTGTCAAGTTTAATTCTTATTCTCAGTCCAGCCCTGTACCAGTCTTATATATAATTGTGTCAGGCAAATTTCTTTTTGACTAAACTAGAACTGAAAGAGCTTTAATTTGCAGCACAGCATAAACAATTTTTAGCCATAGATGTACATTATAGCAAGAGAGGGGTGAAAGGAAAGTGATATCATGCCAAAATTCAGCCTGCACCGAGTTATGTTTGTCTCATCTGTCTTGTGTTCTGTCTTTCATGGTAATTCTCGTGTCTACCAATAAATGATGTTATTCTCTTTTTATAAAAACAAGTGTGGTTCACTTAATATATGTCTAATACCTGGAAAACTCCATCTGCAGAAAAGGTAACACGATTAAAGTGGGAACTAACTAAAGTGCTTGATTAATTATTGTAATGAACTGATTGATTTATTTTAAATGATTCTTTCCTCTTCATTGGAGTGACTGTTAATCCCCATCATGAGATCATTTCATATAATTGGTTCTGAAGCCTTGGGTGTCCACCCATCTCCGCACCCCTGAGCTTGCTGTGGCCCTTAAGGACTCGGCTCTTCAAGGCCGCTCTGAAGCTGCTTCTATTGCCTAAGGAATACTGGGGTCCCACACACCCTGGGTCCCTTTATTTAACATGTATTCTCCCTGGCCTATGCCATTCCTTTCAATGAAGGAATAGGTAACAACTGTGTCACCAGCCACCTGGTATTCTATGGGAACATTTTATGTGTCCACCCTGGAGGTACACTCTTGCCTTCCATAGTCAACATGTATTCCATTTAGAACACTCATCCTTGGCAGTGTACCTGTTACACTGACATGGTAACGTTGGAATTACCAGCATATACATTACTAAGACAAGGTATGGCCCAGATCTTGCCCAGTGCCACCTTTCCCTGTCTGTGCTTTCTTTCGAGGGTGGTGCTTTGAACTATAGTTCTGTTCTTGTAGTAATGCTGTATATATAGTAAAATGTGTGAGTGACTTTAAATTGTGCTGCTTTTTAAAATCCACGCATAAGAATCAAACTCAAATGTTTCAAATGAGTATTTATTGCCAACTGGGGAACCTTTGAGATATTTTGATCCAATGATTTTGTGTTTGGCAGCTGCAAACTACCATCTATCCACTTGTTTTTCCATCCGGTTTATCCATGTCATGGTTGCATGCAGCTGGTGCCATTCCCCCCATCACTGGGTAAACGGCAGGAGTCTGTCACAGAACACACTTAACCAAACAACTTTAAGTAGATAGTAAAGTGAAAACATTAAGATGGTTTGTACTCTAAACTGTATTAAGTATGTTTGATGGGTGGATATACTATACATCTACTGTATACATTCAAAGCCTCACTCTGAAAGAACACAAAATATCCATTTGTGGCAAGCACACTTTGCATGTAATAATTCTAGATGTCTTTGGCACTTGGTGTAAGATTCTGCTTAAAGTGTACAATATGTTCAGTAATCTTTGTTAATTCTAGAATTAGGACACAGAGAAAATTGAAAAGCATTCATAATGTATGCAGTGTGTTATGTTTTGATTGATTGCAGTAATTTGAGGTTGATGATCTATGATGTATAGAAGGAAAAGAAAATGAGCCTGTGAATAGAAACATAGTTTGTATTGTTATGAGGAAAAATTATACTGTACTGTTTCAACAGTTTGTCAGTGATGTTTAGGTACTGAGACTTGATAATAAAGAGTAATATAATGCAGCCCAGTATTATTATTTTTTCAATTTTACGTCAGTTTGAGAAACATTTTTTTTGCTCATGATTCACTGAGCATGTCAACATACTGTAGCTAAAGCAGCTTGCAGGATTCATTCTAATTGATTTATGTAAAGACAGCACAATAATGTAGTAGATTGTAGTTCTGCCTCACAGCTCCCAGGATCAAGGTTAGACTTCCTGTCTGATATATTTGAGTTTTCTCTGGCTTCTTCAGCTCACCCCAAACACAGGTAATGTGGCATCTTTAAATTGACCCTGTGTCAGTACACACTGTGATGCACTGGCATCCCACTTGGGGATGGCTCCTGAATTGTATGTGATGCTTTGGGGTCAGGTGCCACCTGTTCCCTTTAACTCAGTAAAACTAAAGCCTAACAAGTAGCAGCACAGTTCCCTGTTTTTCCATTACAAAGTGAAGTCACAGCAAATATCAAACTGTCATCCTGGAGGGGTACAATGGCTGCAGGATTTTCTTCCAGTCTCTTTCTTAATTAGTTGCTAGTTAATGCCACTGCTGTTGTCCTCAGATAAAGGAAGCCAGAACCATTGCAAATGCTGGATGTGGCCTATGATGCCAATTAAAAGCCAGAGAATTAAATAATATATTTTAAGATAACAAGAATTGCTTTCTGCATAAGAAATTGTTTAGAATAAAAACCTGCAGCTACAACAGCCTTCCTGATCTGAAGTTGGAGACCATTGGAATAAAACATGCAGCCTCATTTACTTGCAAATAATAAAAGGATTTGAACACAAGACAAAAAGAGTCATTGAACAATACATTCAAAAATCATTTAAAACACATAGTTCAAATCATAAATTGTTAACACAAAATGATACATTTAGAAATATATTAGAAATAAGCACTATTTCAATACAAAAATAAAAGAATAACACTTATAAACTACAATCACATTATACAGTGCCTTTGATACAATTCATATTAATCTTAAAACTCATCATTTTCAATTTTATTTCATTTTTCTTTGATGAGAATCCTGGTATCATTATGTTGAACTGTGCTGACTGGGCCACACAATCCCCGAAATTCCTCCCATCTCCTACCGGGGAATTCCCAGATAGTTTGCTATAGTGCCAGCTGGACAGCAAGAATGGGATCTTAAAAAACATAACATTCTTATTATTATTTTTAATAATATTTTTTATTATTTTATTTATTAACATTATTTTTATTCATGCCAACGGTCTCTTGTCAAAATCTTAGTCTCACTTCTTGTGTTCCTTCTTTCTACCTGTTCATTAAGAATGAACTACACTGAAAGTTGTGCATTATGCAGTAAATGTTTATTAAAATTTCACTTTTAAATGGCTTGTTAATAGTAGTCATTTTTTAGGTGAATTTTTAGAACAACATCTTTCACAATAATCAGACTATACTATGAGTGATACTGGGTTAGTGGCTCCTCAGCAAAGTCAGTAGTTGTATCTGACTATTTGACCCACATACGCACACTTCTTGGATAGATAATGAGCATATCTTGGAAATAAAAACAGTTCATTAAATTACAATGGTCATTCCGATTCAGAATTACCTAACACAATGTAATCCTCATAGTTTTAGGTAGGTAGAATGAACTATGGCGAATGAAGAGGAATAATTACTTAGAATTGGTTTGATGAAATTATTAAATAGTGTTTTTCTAGGTTGTCACTATGTTTGTTAATGTAATAACACCTCAAGCTGAGCAGTGGGTATTTTTAAGAGTTCCCTTTTTGCAATAGCAGTTTCAGTAATAACTTAGCCTGGCAACTACTTATGACTGACATTAACAAAGATAGCGAAATGCTTACGTTTGTGGCACATTTTAATTCTTTGGGACTTTTTCTCCACATAAAGGATTCCTACTTTAAATTAGTGCCTCATCAAATATTTTTTTCTTCAAGTGTTATTAGTTGGTTTGCTTTTATTTATTCATCTGTATTCTGTAACATGGATGACCCTCTTAAGAAGCCACTTTTCTTTACTTCTTAAATATTTGGTATGCCTTACAACTATTTTGGTAGTTGATATTTTGTTGCTAATGGATTTTCAGTTCTGAACTTATGACATTTAGCATGTTATTTTTGTATAAAAGACTTTATATTGATATAAATAATAGTAAGTTAAAAAATGTATGTATGGCTTAAAACTCAGATGCAGTTGATGACATGGTTAACTAATTTGAAAGCCGAAACGTTAAATTCAAAATGAACAATGATAATAAAATTGCAGTTACATTCACTAGTGGCCTACATTAAATAAATGCTTTTTAACAATACTTTACAATATTACAGGGTGAGCCAAAATGAAGTACCACATTTCTCAAGGTCTTTGCGTGAGGTAGATGCAGCTGAGTGGGTTGGGGTGGGGGTCCTTTGATAGGTGATCCCTTGTGGTTTTCACTCGGCAACATGCCTTGGTCCGGTGCGCACCTTGCTTTTGCTGTCGAAAGCGTTCTTCAAAAACAACAAATCCATCATCACTGCACAACCCGCCTTCCGAATGCACTTCAGCATTCCTCCTAACTGTGACATCCCAAATCGTAAAACAATTCTTCAGTGGGTGTCTAAATTAAGACAGACAGGTACAATATTGAACAGAAAATCCCCAAACATCCAAACTGTAAGGGCATCAATTTTGCAGTCTCCTAGACGTTCAGCGCAAACATGCTTCTGCCTTTGGCATTTCCAACATGTCATTGAGGAGGATTTTGCATGAGGATCTTAATTTCCAACCATACAAAATGCTGATAGTGCAGGAACTCACTGAGAGATATTGAGGGAGCCGTAGAGAGTTGTGTGCAAACATTCTGCTAACTGTTCATCGAGACGCCACCATCATGTGCTGCGATGAGGTACATTTCCATTTGAATGGTTGTGTAAATAAGCAAAACGTTCGCTATTGGACTGAAACCAACCCTCATGAACTTCAGAGATCCCTGCTCAGTGAGCGTGTTACAGTTTGGTGCGCTTTTGCAGAATTTGGCATTGTAGGCCCTTACTTTTTTGAGGAGGGGAGAGCAACAGTCACCGTCACTTCAGAACGTTAAATTGAAATGCTAGAGAACTTTTTGTGGCCCCAACTGGAAGAAATGGATGTAGTGGATGCCTGGTCTCCCTGGGCGGCGATGTCGGGTGGCCTTCACGTTTGCCTGATCTCGCTCCGTGCGATTTCTTCTTGTGGGGCTCAAGTTGAAGTTGAAGGGATACACACACCAACCTCAAAACCTTGCAGCCCCCAAGGATGCTATTTGCCACAAAATCGCTCAGAAATCGTCTCCAAGAGTGTATCGCTAATGATGGCCACCACTTTGAAGACATCATTTTTAAAACACAGTGAAAAAAATCTATTTTGTATACTCTTTCTTATTTCGTAATGAAATGTATTTTATCTTGTAGTGTTTTTGTAAAATAAACATTTGAAATGTGGTACTTCTTTTTGGCTCACCCTGTATTTTGTTAAGACATAGCCCATATCAGCTTATGGTAGTTCAATAGCTTTCATAGACCACAGATTCCAATTTAAATGATGTAAAAGTGCAATCAGTTGATAAAAGTTAGTCGGTATACCAGAAGTGTGGCTTATGCCTATGTGCCTCTCCCAGCATTTGACTAATTTGTATTGCCAATCTGTTTTGCATCAGAAGCAGCTATTAGACGAGTAAAAGAGGAACATATATAAAACATACGTGCAATATTAAATTAATTTGAAATTGAAGCTACACAGAATGTTTTGCTGTTTGAAAACAGACAAGTTTGTAAATTTGCCAATGCTTTTTAATTGGTAGTTTTTAAATTTTAAGATTTGTTCAGTACAATATCTTTGAGATGTCTCAACAAAAATGTAACTTTGATGACAAATCATTTTGAAGAATAACTGTGCCAAATTTTAATAAAATCTATACACTGGAATCCAAGTTGTTTCATGCAGACAAACAGGCAGGCAGGCGTGGTGATCACAGTAGGTATGCAAATGTAATGCAAATGCAACTAGAAAATACAGAAAACTGGCTATAGTTAAGTACACATTGGTGTTTTTACTGTACGTACTAATGCCATGAATAAAATGATGAAAGTGTTGTTTGGCATACTTTTCTATGTTATTTTGACAGTATATTCAAATTTGTTTTTAAGGATTATGTCATTCTTCAGAAAACCTCAAAGGTTGATGTAGATTCAAGTGGAAAGAAATGTAAAGAGAAAATGATGCAGGTCCTCCGGGAAATACAAATGCCATCTAGCTACCAACAGTAAGTCTTTTTTGTATTGTTTTATGTCTATCAGTAATTTAAGTTTCAGGGGCAAAAAACCTGACAAAATGTACCTGCCTTATAATAATCTATTCCTGAAAAGACTCTAAATTTAAAAATTTTCCAGCCTTAGTCAGGATTCATGTGTGACCTACCACTCTGTAATTTAACATTGAAGTTTGTGTTAAATTGGAAAATGCAAGAGCTTAGCTTTTTAGTAATGGAAGTGCCTAGAACAGACTTGAGTTTTAATCTTAGGTTGGCCCTTGACTATATCGTGAGTCTTGTTGTTCTCCCCTTGACTATTTTGTTTTTATTTCAGGCAATGCAGTTTTCCACATCCGCTGTGTTAATTGTTTCAATTATTGTTACATCTAAATTATTATCTCACAGTAACTACTCTGTAAACTATTCTACTGGGTTGGGCTCAGCCTCATGAGACCGTTTGGCATTGGGTTTTGGAAATGCAGCAGGTAGACATGTGCTAATGGTATAATAATAAAACCTTAATTGGATAATTAGCATGTTATCAGTTTCACTGTAAAAACATCAAGCCAAAACCCTGGTAAACAGACTTAATTGTGACAATTTTATTATGTGCTACTGAACATTCTGAATTAACCATGCATGTCTCTATCTATCTATCTATCTATCTATGTCCTTGTAGAAAGCGAAACAAGCATTTATTTTCAGTCTGTATTTGTTTATTGCTGCCCTCTGCTGGCTCCAAGGCATCATGACCCAAGTTACTGCCGGTGCACTAGAATGGCTTCAAAACATCTGCTCTACAGTGTATTTTTATTGTGATACTAGTATATTAATTAGTGAATATATTTCTATAATTTGAATTATAAAAATGTGCGTGTAAGGTTAACTGAAACACTAAATGGCCCAATATGGGTGTGAACTGGAAGCCAACTGACATTTGTTTCTTGAATTGCCCGTAATAGTAGACTCCTTTGTCGCTAAACTGGGCAAGCAACTTAGAAAATAAATGGATATGTGGATGGATGAAAGGTGACATTGGCACAGGGTTCATTTTACAATGTGTTTCTAGAGACTGAGTATCATTTCTCATTTATCATTCTTGAAAGAATTTAAGAATATTTACATTTTGAAGTTTATTTTTTACCACATGGTTCTCTTAAGAAAATAGTGCTTAGGTTATAGCTGTTTTTTAGGTAATGCAAATATGCTGTATCAGTGAGACTGTTAAATCATTTGTTAACTTAAACATATACAATATGTTATTATTATTATTATTAATGTCTGATTTTTATGTATAATTATCTGAATTCAGTTCCTGTCTGGAGTGAACCAGAGCCTATCGAGACTGCACTGGCCGCAAGGCATGATTCAGCCCTGGGTGGGTTGGCAGCCTAGCCCACCCACTCAAGCAGACATAGCCATACACACAGGGACCAGTTTAAAATTGTCAGTTAACCTAATATCAGTTTCTTTTAGATGTACAAGGAGTACCAGATTACCCAAAGAAAAAACCCACAGACACACTGGGAGAACATACAAAGCTTAGAACCTGTGTTTGTGAGGCAGGGGCATTAATCACTGTGCCACCATGATGCCTTCTATATTATGAGACATGTCAGTGTGTATGTGAGTAATCAGTGCCTATTACGTTCCCACTACTACCAGGATAGACTTTGCACCCCAGAATGCTGAACTGGATTAAGTAGGTTTCAGAATGTATGTATACATGAAAGTGAATACATATAAATTGATAAATATTTTATTAGGCAGCAAACCGTATCTGATGTATATAAAAATGCAGTGGGAAACCAAAATGAATTGACTGTTTTTTTAGTATTTCAGTAAGATTGAATGCTAACAGTAACTTCTTCTTTCCCTTTTAGAATTCCAACATTTGAAATTAAAGATTATTCATCTCAGGAGGACCTCAAGAAAGAATTTGAATTAGCTGGACTATCAGAGCTGTATCTTGAGCTTGTGCACATGTTGGTGTAGTAAGTTTCTGTTATCTAACTAAATGTGGTCAAGTGTAGATGATTCACTGGTATATTAAAGGTTATCTTTATCTCCATTTCCCTTTACCCAATTATATTCATCACAACAGGTCAGCAGTAGTATAAACACATAAATTGGAGAAACATTTTTGTGTTTGAAAGTTGACATAAAACAAAGCAATCTGAGACTCTTATTCCCAATGTGAACATAAAGCCTGTTCATCTTATGCACTTTGACCTTAAAGTTATATTAGTTAGTCACTACATGACTGCTCATTATCATTGTATTGTATTTATTTATTTATATGGATTCCATTGTCATGTTTTTTTGAAAATAGGAAAAAGAATATTTTGCAAGATTTCTTATGTGGTATGTTCTTATTTATTTTATATAAAATGTATGTGAGGTTTTCATTCATGTTTAATGTTTAAAAGGCCATGGCCATAATGAAATAAAACATCAGTTATAAACTAAACAAATTATGACAGTTTAATTAGGCTAATGTTAAATACAAATACAGAGCAAAACAGATAAATAAATTAACCTTATAAGGCCACAAGGATATCATTTGCTAGTCATCTACTTTTTCAGTCTGTTGAATACTTTTACTTAGTTTTTTATTCTTTACTGCAACACAGTTTAAAGTAACTTGAGAAATAGCATAAATACTGCATTTTGAACAGATAGTTTTTTTGGAAGTGGGTCTATAACATACATTGATTTCTTTTTTAAAAACAGCACTATTGATTTTTTCAGTCATTAATGATTTATTTAACTGCCTTCAACTTAAAGTCAACATTAGCTGCCTATGATTCTGTGGAATACAAATGGAGGTCTGTTCATTGACAGCCTGTAGAGAATACTCCTGTGTAGATCAATGAATACATTTGTGAAAAATGCGTGAATATGAATAAAATTTTAAAAAATTAATAAAAATTATGAAAATATCAAAGACTATGTAGAGTGAAATTTGTTGTTTAAATCATCATAAGTTTTGATTTTTACTAAGTAAGCATTTGGATTAATTGCTTACTTAGTAGCTAAATTAAAACGAGCCTTTCTAAAAGTTATTTTATACAAAAATTAGACTGATGCACGCTATGAGAAGTCCCACAATTCCAGTTTGTGCTGTAAGTATTATAAAGTGTAATATCTTTCATAATATCCACATATACTGTAACATTCTCAGATCCATCTAGTTTAGTTTTAGGTTCTGGGAAGCTGAAGCCTATCCTGTCAGTATAGCCGTGATAGGGAACCTTAACGTCCACTCATCTGGGCTCCTGTAGAATCACCAATCAGCCTAACAAAAATGCTTTTTGTTGTTGGTTTTTTTTTCTAATTTGTTTCTTTATTACAATTAGAATTTTAACAAGTCTACTTTTTTCACAAAGCCTATTAGTTGTTAATAAAAGAAGAAGAAAAAACTATGTAGCTTTTCACTATTTGCCTTTATAAAAAATGGTTAAGGTTATTTCACGTGTGTCAGTTGAAAAATATTTGCCAGATGCAGTTGGGCTCACTTGGGTCCAAACCTCTCAGTCAAGAGTGGCCTCTCTCCTACTCTGGAGCTCTCTGAAGCTGCCTCACAGGGGCTATGCAGTTAAAGTTTGTTTCAGTGGATGACAGGGTCACCTTAAAGCTACTTTGTACATGCTGAGAGAAAATACAATCAAATTTTTATTTCTGTTTATAGAAACTGGGTTCAGCATTCTTAAAGAGTCTTCAGATTTGTGTGAGAAGTACTCAGTCCAAAAAGTCGGCAGCTACAGCAGTGGCTGAAGTGAAACCTCAGTTGTGGGTGTAGTTTGGTGAGGCCATGGAGAATATCTTTCAGGTAAATTTAAAGAGGTTTTGGTAAATCTTTTGAAGAAGAATAAAGTAGACATTGCCCAGGCTGTCCTCAGCAAGGTTGGGAACTTCGACCTCAACTGCTTACATCATAAAGTGGTGGAGGGAGAATCTTTTAAACTGGTGGATTCATCCACCTTGCAGGAAACAGTAAAGAAGCATGCGTTGGAATCAGGTCCATGTGTGGCTGAAGTCACCAGGTTGATTAAAAATGCTTACAGGGGTTAATAAGGCCAGAAATGAACACAATGGATGTTGCATTGGTGTTCTTGCCAATGCATCCCTTCAACATTTGAGTTGGTGTGCACAGTGTCTTGAGATTATCAGGCTGGAGTGATTTTAAAAAACAAGGAAAAGAAGGTGTGCTCCAATTACAGGACAATTCACACTTCTCAGCCTTCTTAGGAAAACCAATGATTGAATACTCAATCTGTCCGCTTCAGGAAGAGTAATATTGATTCTGTCCAGACTGCAGAACAATGAGCCAAGTCTTTGTCCTTGCACAAATACCTGATAGATCATTGAAGTTTCCAAACCTTGTTTACATTTGCTTTCCGGAAATAGAAGAACTTGTGACGGTATACCCCAAGGTTTCTTGTCTAGCATACTACAAGAGTATGGAGTTCTGGGGCCATTGCTGCATGCAGTTCAGTCCCTGGATTTGTGGAGTGAGACTTGTGTTTGCATAGAAGGTGTTAGGTCGAGTATGTTCAGGGTGGGAATTGGACTTTGTCATGGGTGCATGTTGTCTTGTCCCTTGTTACTGAATTTCATGGACAGTTTATCAAGACACAGCCAAGAACTACAGGGTGTCCATTTTGTGCGGATACTCTCTAAAGTGGATGTCACATTACGTGACATGTAGTTGTTGGGTATGTCAGACTTGCTGAATGGAGTTGCTCATCTTGTTGCTGGACCTTGTCAGTTTAAACCAATGTTATATTATGTGGTTTCTAGTCAGAAGATATGTCAGACTTGCTGACTGCATTTGCAACTAAACATGACAAAAAAACACGGGGCATGTCAAATTTAGCGACTGTGTGACATCTGTCCAACAACCATGTTCACCCCTTTTTTTTCTGAAGCCAATAGTGTGCTGTCTGACAGAGCTAACGTGTTCATAGGTATGACAGGTTCAGCCACAATCTCTGCCATCAGTCAGATAAACTTCTCTTCTGTGTGTGAGGTCCAAAACACTTGTGTTCCTTATTTCTTGTTGCTGCATTATATGCATTGCATTTCTGAATGAGCATTCATTAGTTGTTAGCTCTCGTGCACACAAAGTCCACCCCAAAACTAAAGTTGTTAGGGTGAGTCACGGTCTAGTTGGAATGAGTCGCTTGGTATGTCACACTATGTGACAGGACTCACTAAGATTATGCAAATGAAGGCTATGATTAAATATTTCTGACATGGCCTTAAGGACTGCATCTCTTCCGTTTTGCAGGTGATCGTGTAATTTTGGCTTTATCAGACTGTAATCTGTGTAGTGCACTAGCACAGATCACAGCTGAGTGTGATGTGGTTAAGATGAGAATAAACATCTCCAAATTTTATGTCATGGACCTCCCCTGAGAAAGAGAGTGGCTTGTTCATTCAGGTAAGGTGTGAGTAGCTTTTTAAGTTGAGGCGTTCAAGTACTTTGAGGTCTTGTTCTTTTCATCATGAGATTGAGCGAATGGTGCAGCAACAGCAATGTTATGAATGTTTTTTTTGCAGCTTGTTTTTTGAAGAGCCAAGTCCAAAAATTAAGTCAGTCTACATCCTAATTCTCATCTGTTTTTCCAAGCTGTGGGTCATGCCTGCAGGGCTTTTTAGCTCACTCTTCTTGACAATGTGAAGGGCTCAGCAATACGAAAGGATCTTGGAGTAGATTTCCTGCATCTTCAGACTGAGAGGAGATAGCTGAGGTGGATTGGGTGTATGGTCAGGGTTGCCCAGGGAGTTATACAAGACATGGCCCACTGGGAGAAGGCCAAAGGTCAGACCTTGAACAAAATGGATGAAATACACTCCTCAGATAGTACTTGGGTATTTTCCAGGATGTGCTGGTGAAAATGGAAAGGTTAATAAGGATTGCTGAGGAAGCATGGCCAGCTAAGCTCAGTGTGTTTCTACTAAGATCCATACAAAAAAAGTAGAAAGAAAAATGGAAGAAACAGGATGTTGAAGGTTTCTGATGCACAATGTGTAGGAAAAAATCAGAAAAAAGCAAATCAGGACAATCTCCCCCAGCTCTTCAATAGTTTAGAAGCCTGTCAATATAATCTCATCTGTCTTTGGTGAAATGATTTTTATGTGTGTATAATCTTTACACAGTCAATGTCACCTCTACACTAAAGCATATATTCATTGTAAATAACACTGGATTTTTACTACATTTATTTTCAGTGTTATGGGCATTGTAAATTTTGTTGGTTTTCAAAGAATTCTTTTATCCAGCAGCATTTTATTCACTGGAGTTTTTAGAAATGTACTGCTAGAGAAGTTAATCATAAATAATGAATGTGCTGTGTTAAGTACATGCTAATCCTATATGGAATAAAATAATTTCAGCAAAGAGGCACTGTGCATTAACCTTGATAATAGGCTGATATATATATATATATATATATATATATATATATATATATATATATATATATATATATATATATACAGCATATATATAATATATATTGTATATGTATATTAAAAAAGGTATATTTTCTCAGCTGCAAGCCACATGTTTTATAACATTTCTATGGAAACTAAAATTAAAGATGCTTTGCATAAAATATTCACATTTTATGAAATTTAGGATTGACTTCATTAGTTAATAACCAGTTTTATGTGTCCTATACATAAAGTACCAGCAGGTGGCACTGTGGCACAGCAGTTAACTCTAGTGCTTCACAGCACCTGAAGGCTGGGTTCAAATCATTACATGGCCACTGCTGCAGCCTGTGTGGGGTGTACATGTTCTCCTTGTCTCAGTGTGGCTTTTTGGGGGCACTTCAGTTTTTCTGTCACATCCCAGAGACATGAAGTTTACCTTAACTAGTAATTCTAAACTGGCCATTTAGTTTGGGGAGCAATGTGTGTGTATAAGAGTCCAGTGATGTCCAGGGTTGCCTCTGACTTGTGTTTTGTAGCAGCCAGTAACATCCAGAAAATAGGCGTGTGGCATAATGGTTAAAGCTTTGGACTTCATACCCTGAGGTTGTAGGTTCAAGTCCCACTACTGACATTGTGTGACCATAATAATAATAATAATACATTAAGGCACTTCACCTGCCAGTGCTCCAGTTGCAATAGAAATGTAACCAAATTGCATCTTAAATGTTGTAATTTCCCTTGGATAAAGGCACCTGACAAAGATGTAAATGTAAATGAATGTAAGCAGCATAAAGTAGCAAACGGGTAAGATTGTGGTGCAGTGGTTAGCCCATCTGCCGCACTGATTCAGTGAACTGCATTTATTTCCCAGCCCTGGAACTGTATGTGCTTAATCTTCATGTTCTTCTTTTGTTTGTGTGGGCTTTTTGAGGTACCCTGGTTCCCCTGCACACCCCAAAATTGTATGTTTGGTTTGTGTGGTGTCACTGTGTGTATGAATGAGTGCACTGGCATCCCATCCAGGTTTGATTCTTGCCTTTTGTCCAGTGAAGCTGATATAGGCTTTGACTCCGTAGGATCCTGAAAATCTACAATGGTAGTTGCAAGTGGCGCAGTGCTTAACACTTCTGCTCTCACCATGAGGGAACATGGTTCACTGCCTCAGCACTCCTTGAATATCTGAGAATCAACAGGGCACATGTGTGTTTCAAAGAGCCATGCTAGCCCACAATACTATTGTTCTTTATCGTAATTTTTGCATTTTATATTGGATATGCAGTATACAGTGGAACCTCGGTTCACGAACGTCTCGGAACACGTACAAATTGGTTTACGACCAAAAAGTTCACCAAACTTTTGCATCTGTTCACGAGCACACACTCGGTATACAAACAAGCCAGTTTCCTTTCGGTTTGTACATGTTCAGTCCCTCCCTGTGCATTTCCTGTTTAGCGAGCAAGAGAGAGAGAGTGAAAGAGCGCGACACACATACGAGAGAGACACACACACACACACACAGGCGCGAGAGAGAGAGACACACATACACAGGCAGCACGAGAGAGAGACACACAGACAGGCAGCGTGAGAGAGAGAGAGACACACACACACACAGGCAGCGTGAGAGAGAGAGACACACACACACAGGCGGCGCGAGAGAGAGACACACACACAGGCAGCGCGAGAGAGAGACACACAGACAGGCAGCGTGAGAGAGAGAGAGACACACACACACACAGGCAGCGTGAGAGAGAGAGACACACACACACAGGCGGCGCGAGAGAGAGACACACACACAGGCAGCGCGAGAGAGAGACACACACACACAGGCAGTGCGAGAGAGAGACACACACACACACAGGCAGCGCGAGAGTGAGAGACACACACACACACAGGCAGCGTGAGAGAGAGACACACACACACACAGGCAGCGCGCGAGAGAGAGAGAGACACACACAGGCAGCACGAGAGAGAGACACACACATCGCGAGAGAGAGAGAGACACACACACACACAGGCAGCGTGAGAGAGAGAGACACACACACAGGCAGTGCGAGAGAGAGACACACACACAGCGCGAGAGAGAGACACACACACAGGCAGCGTGAGAGAGAGAGACACACACACAGGCAGCAAGAGAGAGAGACACACACACACACACACACAGGCAGCGCGAGAGAGAGAGCTGGATGCATAAGGTAGAGAAGGGTTAAAGAATGCACTGAGCTTGTTTTTGTTTTCACTTCTGTTTACAGCAATCGGTTCATAGTGTGCATTGTTGCAATGTTACTTTTCTTGGTGGTTTATTAAATTATGGATTTTTTCAAATGTTCATTTTTTTCCCTGTGCTTAAAACTCAATAAAAAAAAAGTGTTTTTAGCCAGCGGTTGGCAGCACTATAGCGCGAACTATTGCAGTGTTAGTTTTCTCTGTTGTTCAAGGTTTTCTCAGTTTTATTCAATGTTTTTACATTTAGTTTACTATTACGCTGTGCATTCTATGGTTCAATTAACTATATTTGTGCTTAAAAACTTAAAAAATGTATATATCTACATACAGTTCGTGTGGTCTGGAACATTTTAATTGTATTTACATACAATCCTATGGGGGAAATTACTTCGGTTCACAACCAAATCGGGTTACGACCAGAGTTTTGGAATGAATTATGGTCGTGAACCAAGGTTCCACTGTATTATGTTAAGGGCATGTGACTGAGAAGGTATTTTCAGGGTGAGCGCTAGCATTTCTGCTACCCTAGGTGAAGCTGTAAAAGTTGCACCTAAACTTATGTACCCTCATACTTACACAGGGACTCAGTTTTTTTGTGCAAACACATACATAAAATAGTAATAGTAGCTGAAAGATGAACCGTTGCCCCAGTCTGAGGTCAAGAGCGCTCTGGAGCAGGTTTTCATCCAGGATGTCTCTGTACATTGCTGCAGTCATCTTTCCCTTTATCCTGACTAGTCTCCCAGACCCTGCCGCTGAAAAACATCCCCACAGCATGATGCTGCCACCACCATGCTTCACTCTAGGGATGGTATTGGCCTGGTGATGAGCGGTGCCTGGTTTCCTCCAAACGTGACACCTGGCATTCACACCAAAGAGTTCAATCTTTGTCTCATCAGACCAGAGAATTTTCTTTCTCATGGTCTGAGAGTCCTTCAGGTGTCTTTTGGCAAACTCCAGGCGGGCTGCCATGTGCCTTTTACTAAGGAGTGGCTTCCGTCTGGCCACTCTACCATACAGGCCTGATTGGTGGATTGCTGCAGAGATGGTTGTCCTTCTGGAAGGTTCTCCTCTCTCCACAGAGGACCTCTGGAGCTCTGACAGAGTGACCATCGGGTTCTCGGTCACCTCCCTGATTAAGGCCCTTCTCCCCCGATCGCTCAGTTTATATGGCCGGCCAGCTCTAGGAAGAGTCCTGGTGGTTTCGAACTTCTTCCACTTACAGATGATGGAGGCCACTGTGCTCATTGGGACCTTCAAAGCAAATGAAAATTTTTCTGTAACCTTCCCCAGATTTGTGCCTCAAGACACTCCTGTCTCGGAGGTCTACAGACAATTCCTTTGACTTCATGCTTGGTTTGTGCTCTGACATGAACTGTTAACTGTGGGACCTTATATAGACAGGTGTGTGCCTTTCCAAATCATGTCCAGTCAACTGAATTTACCACAGGTGGACTCCAGTGAAGCTGCAGAAACATCTCAAGGATGATCAGGGGAAACAGGACGCACCTGAGCTCAATTTTGAGCTTCATGGCAAAGGCTGTGAATACTTATGTACATGTGCTTTCTCAATTTTTTTATTTTTAATAAATTTGCAAAAACCTCAAGTAAAACTTTTTTCACATTGTCACTATGGGGTGTTGTGTGTAGAATTCTGAGGAAAAAAATGAATTTAATCCATTTTGGAATAAGGCTGTAATATAACAAAATGTGGAAAAAGTGATGCGCTGTGAATACTTTCTGGATGCACTGTATACAGTATATGTATATGTATGTATGTATGTATATATACACACACACACACAGACACAGGAGTAAAAATCATTCCTGTGTCTTTTTATGTTGGCAGAAACCGTTTAGTGTTAAGGACACATGTAACTGGACTAAACTGTTTTTTTTTTTTTTTTTTAACTGTGTCTTCTATTTTAAACTTGATTTAAAATAAAAAAAAAATACAAAACAAAACGAAAATGGGGCTCACCCTGAAATGATTCATTAAAAGGCCTACAGCACACAGAATATGAATTATGCATTTCGGTGAACTATTTTTTATAGCCATGTCTGTCACCTGGCTGTAAATAATAGTGTGAGTGTCATAGCACAAAATGGAAGTAGTAGGGTCCTTTCAGGATATGTGTTTGACTCGGCCACTTTGGATGGAGATCTGACTGCAATAAATAAATAAATAAAGTACACTTGCCTTATTAGAATCTCCAATATGGAGCCTCTGGCTGGGCTCCATTTTAACATACAAGTGAGTGCAATTCGAAAATATCACCCCGTCTTAATGAAAACCACCCTGTTGCTATACCTTGTCAAAATTGTCCCCATTTCCAGGCAATAAATCCACCTCTCTTGGCCTTTTCTGTGACGTGCTCTCTCACAATGTGGACCCAGCTTAAATGTCAGCCGCTGAGTGACATTTAATTGTTTAAATCAGAAATGTGTGCCGAGTATGGAGGGGCTCGGCTGATGTTATGTCAGGGAGCCTCTGAAGCTTGGTGGCAGGCAGGGATGCTGTCTTTGGCACGCTCAAATTAACAAGATTGGACTAAGGCATTTGCTGGGCTTATGACTTGAGGGTATTGTGCCGCAGGACCCTTAACCCGTCAAACTCCAGCCAGATTTCAGCACTAGCACATCCACATCCACTTCTACCGTTCGAAAAGGCGACGACTGAATAATGAGGGTTTGATTAATTATATAAGGGTCTTTACTGAATTTCATAGAATTGCCTTTATGAAGCGGAGGGTGCTGGAGA
Source organism: Erpetoichthys calabaricus (assembly GCF_900747795.2). Taxonomy (NCBI): domain Eukaryota; kingdom Metazoa; phylum Chordata; class Cladistia; order Polypteriformes; family Polypteridae; genus Erpetoichthys; species Erpetoichthys calabaricus. The sequence continues at coordinate 43,268,817 of NC_041403.2, forward strand.
TTGATATTAAGGCTCATGGGCTTCCTTGGAGGGGGGTGGATGTGGATATGCGGAGGAGAAGTTTGCACCAGTTGGCTTGTCAATTAGACTTGCATTAACATGGAAGAGCAAAATTAATGACATATCCAGAATGATAAGATGATCAGTTAATAATTATTTTTGAACTGATTAATCACTCTGAGGTTTGTTTTACTTCATTTTACCCTTCACAGGTTTCACATAAATTAATTGGAGTTCTCAACTCATTTTGAATCTCTGGCTTGTTACATTCATCTCATTAGTAACTGATCGATGGAGCAATTGATTTCTTAATATGGCAGTTCATAATTTGGGGTCCTTTCTGTACAATGAGCTCGGTGTGATGGAGGTGGCATATTCTTTAGCATTGCTGCCTCACAACTCTTAGGACCTGTGTTCAATTCTACACTTTTGCACTATCTTTGTGGTGTTTGTATGTTCTGTAAGTGTTCAAGGGGTTTTTCTTAGGGCGCAACAAAATGAGGGTTAGACTAAAAAAATTGTCCTGGTGTGAGTGAAGTGTGTCCTGCAAAGGGTTGGTTGCTGCCATGGATCCATTTCAGCCTCCTCTAAAATTTTATTGGGTCTGGAAATTGAATGAAGGAATAAATAAACTGCAAAAATATAAATGTGTTTCCTCCCAGAACTTGCTCCTGCCTTGTGCCCAATGCTCTCAGAAGAAGCCAGTAACCTTGCATTGAAATAACTTGGTCTGGAAAATAACCAAATGAATAAGTAAACCGGAAATGTGGGTATAAGCACGTGTGCCTTACAGTGCACTGGTATTGCATTTAGCACTGATGCCTGGCTTGATGCACTGGTGCCTGGTGCTGCTTGACACACTCGATCCTCCTATTGGCCTGCATTGGAATGAAGGAAATAATGAAAATTTATTGTCACTGGGGGCCTGCCTGTTTTGCTCATCCGCCTGCACTATGTAACATTGTGAAGTGGGGGACTGAATGCACCCCAAGGAGATGCAGCCACTCCTCCGAAACCCCTCTTAAATGGTGATACAATGGGAAACAAATAGTTTTTTTTTTTACCTCCTCCTTGCTCGATCAGCTGCTGGCTTGCTGCTGTTGCAGTGCCACGTGATCTGAGTCTCATGCGGCGCTTCGAACGTTTAAAAGCCTGTACAGCAGCTGTCTTTTTGTCTCTCCTTCTCCCCCAGACATCCTCAAACACTACTTGATCTCTTTTCACTGTTCTGTTATTTCACCGAGTAATATTTTCCATTTATTTGTGCTAATACAATCTTTACTATCATTTTTTTGAACTTTCGAATTTTCCTACTCCATTATCTCTAACCTGCTCTACATGTGTATTGCACCAACATTTTTGAATTCTTTACGATGTTCCTCTTTGTCATCTACTATTTGTCATTTTCCGGCCCCGGGCACAAAGTCTCGTCTCATGGGACATGAAAGTGTCTTTTGTCTTTCTGAGAAGGCCACGTCTCGTCTCCCTGAACAGGTCTCATCTCATCCCAAGTTTTTTTTTTATATAATAGAGAGATATGCAAACTAAACAGTCGGACTGTGCATTGAAAACGTTAAGGCCATGTCACATGTGACTTGCCCAGGGATATTTAGTCTTTGCCTTTAATCACACAATCTTACCGAGTCGGAGGCAGTTAGCATTGTGCTCCTCTGAGGTCAGTGGTCTAATGTGACATACCCAGCGACTCAATCCAGCTAGTCCACGACTCACTCTTAATAAAAATCCGAAAGGTCTGATTCTGTATTCAGTTGTTGGAGTGGGCTCTGTATGCATGAGGGCTGACAACCAATGAATGCTCATTTGAAAGTACAGTGGAACCTCGGGTCACAAATGTCTCGGACCACGTACAAATCGGGTTACGACCAAAAAGTATGTCAAACTTTTGCATCTGTTCACGACCACACACTCGGGTGACGAACAAGCCAGTTTCCGTTCCGGTTCGTGTGTGCGAGGATTTCCGCACGTGTTCAGTCTCTCCCTGTGCATTCTCTGTGCATTCTCTGTGCAGCGAGAGAGAGAGCGAGAGAGTGAGCGAGAGAGAGAGAGAGAGCGCGAGAGACCGAGCGAGCAAGAGAGAGAGAGTACCAGAGACTGAGCGAGAGAGAGAGAGAGAGGGCTGGCCACATAAGGCCGAGAAGGCAGTTAAAGAATGCACTAGGCTTGTTTTTAAAGAGACTGATTCAAGCATTGTTTTAACCTCATTGTATTTAATGAAGACTTTTTTCTATTGGATTTTAACCTCCACTTCACTTCTGTTTACAGTGATCGGTTCGTAGCGTGCATTGTTGCAATGTTACTTTTCTTGGTTGTTTAATAAGTTACGGATTTTTCAAATGTTCATGTTTTTCTCTGTGCTTAAAACTCATTAAAAGAAGTGTTTACAGCAAGCGGTTTGTAAGGCTATAGCGTGAATTCTTACAATGTTATTTTTCTCTGTTCAAGGTTTTCTCAGTGTTATTCAATGTTTTTACATTTAGTTTACTATTACGCTGTGCATTCTATGGTGTAATTAACTATTTTTTTATATTTACATACAGTTTGTACAGTCTGGAATGGATTAATTGTATTTACATACAATCCTAAGGGGAAAATTACTTCGGGTCACGACCAAATTGGGTTACGACCAGAGTTTTGGAACGAATTACAGTTGTGACCCGAGGTTCCACTGTATAATGCTTATAGTGCAGCAATGAGGAATGCAAGTTTGGACCTTGAAAACAGATGAAAAATTTGTCTTTCTGATATAATGTGTTGTAATACCCTAACAGAATGGAAAAAAGATAAAAAAGGCAGAGATTGCAGCTGAATTTGCCATAGGTGTTGACCATTCATATAGCACAGGGCTCCATTGGCCAGAAAAAACGGGGCAAACACAACTGTGTTCAAACATCGGCACTTAGTTGGAAAATGTGACATGGGCTATGATTTACAGTCATTGAAATGGACATGTTCTGGCAATGAAAACAACAGCTGTAGTTGGTAAGTCTGACATGCGCCACAGCTGGAAGTTGCGTCATTTGACATTGGCTTCACTCTGAATGCTCTTTCGGTAACTGCTATGCACAGTTAAAAACAAGACAATGCTATTAAAGCACTAATCAATAGACAATAGATAAGAAATACAAATTTCCACAGTAAATACTGCAATGCAGTGTAGGTATACAGTATATAGTGTAAGCACCATGAGTATTACATCATGTCATGTCATTTTATAATCCACTTATCATCTTATATCACTTATCATCCTTCTGCTGATACCAGCATAGGAGAGAGTTTTCCTCCCACCCACAATTACAGCAGCCCAGGTAAGCAGAGAGCTGAGGAGACTTTGTGCCAGCAAAGCAGTGGGTCCAGATGGAGTATCGTTACGACTGCTGAAGGCCTGTGCGTTGGAGCTGGGGAGTCCTCTACAGCGCATCTTCAACCTGAGCCTGGAACAGGGGAGAGTCCCGAGGCTTTGGAAAACATCTTACATCACCCCATTCCCAAAGGTAGCGTGCACCCTCTTCTATGCGGTGGTGTGCTGGGAAGGCAGGCTCTATTGGACAAACTGATGAGGAAGGCAGGCTCTATTGTAGGCAGGGAGCTGGACAGTTTGACATCTGTGGCAGACCGATGGGCGCTGAGCAGGCTCCTGTCAAACATGGAGAATCCACTGCATCCACTAAACAGTGTCATCTCCAGACAGTGGAGCAGCTTCAGCGACAGACTGCTGTCCTGCTCCACTGACAGACTGAGGAGTTCATTCCTCCCCCACACTATGCGACTCTTCAATTCCACGGGGGGTAAATGTTAACATTATACAAAGTTATTGTCTGTTATACCTGCATTTTTATCACTCTTTAATTTAATATTGTTTCTTTATCAGTATGCTGCTGCTGGAGTTTGTGAATTTCCCCTTGGGATTAATAAAGTATCTATCTATCTATCTATCTATCTATCTATCTATCTATCTATCTATCTATCTATCTATCTATCTATCTATCTATCTATCTATCTATCTATCTATCTATCTATCTATCTATCTATCTATCTATCTATCTATCTATCTATCTATCTACTTAATCCAGACCAGGGACATGGAGCGGCTGGAGCCTATCCCAGCTAGCATAGGGTGTAAGGCCATCGCATGGCAACTGCACACACACACACACACACCCTCATCTACATACCAAACATACACAAGGGTCAGTTTAGTGTTGCTAATGCATATAACTTGCATGTCTTTGACCAGTGGGAGGAAACCGGGTCATGAACCCTGGGCCCTTTTGTGCGAGACAGCAGCACTTCGACTGTGCCACCATGCGAACCTGAGTATTACGTAAACATATAAATCAGATAGCGATATTGAAACATACAATCCAAAAACAACATGTGATACAGATATCATAATTCAAAAAGTGAATAGAATAGGGACGCTTCTTAGCGTGGCCCATGTACCAAAGTCAGATATTCTGAGGGGTAGAGTTAATAGACAGGAATCATTCACAAGTCTAATTGTCTGCAGGTAATAACTGTTCTGTAGTCCTGAAGTCCTTGATTTTCCACTCCTATTGTGCCTACCTGATGGTAGGAAGTGTGAACAGACTTTTTTAAAGTGATTGCTACCTTTTATAATGCTGTGAGTCGTCCTGATAACTCTGGCATGATAAATGTCCCCCAGAGATGGAACAACTGTTCCTGAAATGTTTTGGGCTGTCTTGACTACACGTAGAAGTCCTGTTCAGAGCAGCTACCAAAGGAGACTGTGATGGAATTGGTAAGAGTGCTCTCAAACGAAACATGGAATAATCATAAGTGGAAAATTAATAAAATGGTCCAGTAAGTGTGGGTGTATAGGTTATTGTGCCCTGATATGGACTGGCCTCCTGTCCAGGGGGTGGCTCTTGGATTGCACCCAAAAGTTCTGGTGTAGACTCAAGACAAGTTCTACTTGGGACTGCAATAAGCAAAGTTTGAAAATATTTTTTTTTAAAAGAATTGACCCAATATGTGTAAATGTTGTCATGCATGCACAGCAGAAGGTCACCATTCAGGTTCCTCCCAGGTATGTAATACCACCGCGGGCTGAGAGGAGGTGCTACTGTTAACTATGTCGTCTTTCTTTGTCTACATAGTACCAAGAAACCGCCCATTGAGGGCAACTGACTCCTCCCCTTTTGGCCCCAGGACCATAAAAGCCCAGGTGCCTAAAAAGAGGTGTCATTTATTGACGAGAGAGCAAGAGAGTTCCTTCAAGCCTTAATCAGAAGCATTACTAGAAGCCTTAAAACACCAGAGGGTGACAAATCTGTTTGTACATTTTATTTATTTATTTTTTTTCTGTTTGTAAGTTTTGTTTTGGAAGAAAACGGGGACAGTCGGGTTGGCACCCCAACATTTACTACCGTTACCAACCCGTTATTACCTTGGACAAGCACAATGTGCATGTTAGCTGTGTCCTTCTATGGTCTGGCCATCCAGCCTTCAGTGTGGTTTTGGAAAATAAATGGATGAATAAATTATCCTTGTATAAATGAGTAAAGGTGTTTGTGTGAGTGTGCCCACTGACAGATTGGAGGCTCATTAAAGACTGGTTCAGATAATACCCTGAAAGACTCCAGCCGTCAATGGACTAAGTCAAACTGCCTTTCCCTTGGTACGACTGGTATCCTGCAATAGAAGTAGGTTGAGAAAGTGAATGGATGAATAAATTGCTGCACCTTAAATGAATGTTGAAATGGGAATGGGCGTACGCTATTCTGGCCAGGGTTGGTTCCTTTCAGCTCACTGCCACACACAGACCTACTAAGATGATCAGTTGATTGATCAAGTGAGTTACCATTTGATTGATTATGTATGTCGTCCACGTGTGTCCATCCAGGTTCTGTTATTCCAAGTTGCCACCATCTGCTGTGTCGTCTGCTCCAATTCATTCAGCCACCTCTCCAAAATTTTGAAATACCAAAGAGCACAAAACTGGTGATCTTTCCTTTGGCCAATCTCTGTATTTCATTTTCTTCGTTTTTCTTGCTTACCCGGACTATTCTAAGTTACAGAAGCACAGTTTCCCCATTTATTAGGTCATTTTTAAGTGATCCCGGCCAAATGGACTTGTCCACATCTTGGTCATTATGGACAGATTGTTATTCATGGTCTAAGTTTCATTCAGATAAGAAGCATGATGTTTCTTTACTTTTAATTAGTGGCCTTTTGCTGTACGATGGAACCTGGATGACTTGTTCAATTTTGTGCAGCTTGTCACTGGTGATTTCTGATCATACTATTAATGCAAAGATCCTCTTTGGCGGCACATGCCACTGTGTACAGTAGGTGACAAATACAAGACAGAATAGAAATGATGTGAAGTAATCCACTGAGAAGCATCAAGCTGCGTAAACGGCAGAGGTGAGAGCTGCCAGCCAGAGATGAGATGTCGCTAGTAATCAACACGCTGGGAGCCCATGTGCTTCCTTTGAATCACTCACCTAGGAGAAACAGGGTCAAGAAATTGGAGCTTAGTCAACTTACACATTATTGAAGGGCTGGAGTCTAGCAAGCAGGGGGAGAGGAGGGTTGCAGCGTTTAAGAGGAAGCACTGATGACATATTTTGAATTGCCTTTGCTTGGTAGCTCAAATGGTACTCTGTGTTTCTAAAACAAGGAGGCTTCATAAAGCAGTGGATATGCTAAACACAACGTGAAAACTTCTACACAAAAGGATCCATCACACAAAGTATTTTAAGTGTAAGATGGTGCTTGATGAACTGCTTTCTTTTTTCTTTGCTAATGCTTTAGTCAATTTGTCGATTTTCTATAGTACCTTTCACCGAGCACATTACCACAAGTCACCTTACAAAGCAAACAAAAGCATCATTTAAACTAATGAGTTACCCAATAGAGTTATGAACATTGGCTGTACAAATTGTTTATTATGAGGACAAAAAAAAAATGACCAGGAAATGAAAATAACCCAAGGCCCAGGCAAATGTGTTATCAGAAAATAGGCTGGAATATCAAAAAAGCTGAATGTCTCAACCAAGACGCAAAAACAGATGCCATAGTCAAAGCAGCTTGTAGTGAAATGTCCTTTGACTAACTTGTATCACTTCCACTTCTCTTGATTATTGGTAATCTTAGTGCTAAGTCTGTTTTTCTATCCAATGCATGTAAACTAACTGTAGTGCTTATGCAAGGTGAGAGCGGTGTTGAGAGGAAACTGATTTAGGAGATGACATGGAGAAAGCATTCACACAGGGGTTATAACCGGGAAGACAAAAATTCACTAAGGTCAGGACATGTAGCTGGAAACATAGATAAAAGAGCAGTAAGTCATACGCCAAAAAGAAAAACTACATTTAACCACAGCCTAGAAAGATGAGATGAAAATCGTAACCAGAGCTCCATTAGGTTGGATGAGAATCATCCATAAACTGCCATCTTCAGGTCTCTCCACATGTGTTTTATGGGTTTAAGTCTGGGCTTTGGCTGGGTCAGTCAAGGGCAGTCAGATGCTTGACCCAAAGAAACGTCACCAAAGAGTCATTGTTGCGCTAAAAATTGTATTGTCTCCCCAGGCTGATGACATGTGCACTCCAGAGCAGGTTTTCTGCCTATACTTGGCTGCATTTATCCTTCCTTCAGTTCTGACCAGTCTTCCTGTACCTGCTGCTCGAGAAGCACCCCCATAGTATGATACCACCAACACCATGCTTCACTGTAGGGATGGTATTAGGTGATGAGCAGTGGTTAGTCTTAGGGAGTTCTATTTGTCTCTCGAACAGACCAGAGAATCATTTTGCTCACGCACTTGGTAAGCTCCAAGTGGGATTTAGTCGCTCTTCCATAAATTCCTGATTGCTGGAGTGCTGCTGAGATGGTTGTCCTTCCAACTCCTGAAGCCCTGCTACAGAGACCATCTCCCTTACCAAGGCCCTTCTTGTCTGTTTACTCAGGTTGGCAAGACGACCAACTCTATTTCACAATTATTAAGGACACTGTGCTCCTGGGAATACTCCAATCTTTAGAAATGGTTGTATCCCCTTATCCTGATCTATGTCTCGCCAGACTTTTTTCCACAGTGGTCTACTAAGAGTTCCTTGGACTCCATGCCTTGGTTTTTGACCCGACATGCAGTGTAAGTTATGGGATCTTTTATACAAAGTTGGGTGCCTTTCTGAATTATCCAATCAATTCAGTCTACCACAGGTGGAGTCCTTTCAAGTTCTAAACACATCTCAAGAAGTATTAAAGCAAACAGGATGCAAACGACCGCCATTTGGAGAGTCACAGAAAAAGGTCAGAATACTTGAATGAGTAAGAGATTTAGGTTTTTTATTTTGAATACATTTGAAAACCTTCCTTAAAACATGTTTTCAATTTGTCATTATGGGTTACTAAATGTAGATTGATGGGCAAAAACCCCACCACAGGCACAGGAAAGAGAAAAACAATCATTTTTTTCATTAATTTATTTACAAAACAAAAACAAGAATATGTAAAATCTGATTTTAATTAATTTTGAAACATTACTTCTGTCACACAGTTTCTAGTGTTAAGTATAACATCGAAAGGCTTGTTGCCATTGAGCAAAGCACTGTCTGGGTTGATATAAAGCGTGCAGAAAGCGATGAAGTCTGAATAATTTCTGCAGCCACTGTACGAATTATAAGAGCTATTATGACTGATTTTATACCTGCATGGATCAGAGGAGTTGCTCACCTGAGCCTAATGGATGGTGCTAAGTTCGGATTGTCATCAATGGTAAAATCACTTTCATCGCTTGCTGCACGTTCATCTCTCTCTCGTTAGTATAGTGTTAACCTGCGTCTGTTGCACTGCTTTCTGTGTTATTTGGGAAGTCGCTTTCTTCATCAGACAATCTAACTCTCCCCACCTCATCATTGAGCTCTTCTTCATGCACTTTGTCATAGCAACTTTGACCAGGTGTAATTGTTGGTTATCCTATAAGTATGCGAGCAGAATCAAAACTGAAGTCCAGAGAGTCCTCACAGGTGGCGCAGTGGTAGTGCTGCTGCTTTGCAGTAAGAAGACTGTGGAAGATTGTGGGTTCGCTTCCCGGTTCCTCCCTGTGTGGATAGCGCTTTGAGTACTGAGAAAAGCACTATATAAATGTAATGAATTATTATTATTATTATTACTTTCTGTTTTGTGCGCTCCAACGCGCCTAATGTGTGCTTCCCCATTTTCTAGCAGGTCATCATGTGGGAGAATAGCCTTATGTTGATGTGGTGAGTTGACACAATCAATATGTGCCCTTCTTAAAACTTCAAAACTGCATTCTGTAATATATGAGGCTTTACGGGTATATTAGTGCTGCACCCCTGCCTCAGATGTGCTCCTAGTAGTCTGTGTATATGCATTAGATTCGTCACACTTGTCACTGCTGTTGTTTTTTTATTTTTAGTTAATGTTATTATTACTATTTCAAATGATTACTATCTATTAATTTACTTATTATTTATTTATCTATTTATAGCTTAGTATAGCTCTTATTTGTCTTCACTTGTTCTGTGTTTATGTATATTTTGTACCGCAGCCCCGGAGATTGTGATTTCATGCCACTGCAGGCTGCAGTACTGTGTATGGATGGGATGACGATAAAGCCACTTGACTTCACTTGATCTTGTTCATAAAAAACATCCATTTCTGGGATGGTGTTGTGATGTGTAATGTGACAACACAACATCTATTTAAGCCTATTCCATATTCGTTTAAATGGCATTCTTATACAAAAAACAATCTCCTTCCACAATAACATTTTCACATAGTTTATAAAAGTACCTCCACCCACACCAAAATGAGAGAAAATGCATATGACATACATATTCATCTACACTGGGTACGCACACATCAGTGGAAAAATCCTTTAAGGTATGGTAAGTCCACCGGTCATCGGATTTATTACAAAACTCTAACTTTTTGCCTTTTGCACATGTATGCAGCATTCAACAACAACAACATTTATTTATATAGCACGTTTTCATGGAAACAATGTAGCTGAAAGTGCTTTACAAAATGAAGTAAAAGGAAGTTAATATAAAACATAAGCAAGATTAGGCAGTGGCCAGGAGGACAGAAAAAATGAAACAAACAAACAGAAAAACCTCCAGTTAGGTTGGAGAGAAAAACAAAATCTGCAGGAGTTCCAAGGCCAAAAGACCACACAGCCCTCACTGAGCATTTTACCTAATATAAATGATCTAAATCAGTCCTCATGGTTTTCAGGCTTCACCTGGAAGAATTTGATGATGATGGTCATGTGGACACCTGGGACCACCGCCATTCAATCCATAAACACAGGGGGCCGCATGGTACCTTGATCATGTGGTGGTGGCGCAGATCGTCACCACAGAAGAACTGGAAAAGACAGCAGAGAATAGTACAGATTAGTATGGAATTGCAGAACCCAAATGAAAATGATAAAGTTCACTGCCTATATAGACTAATAGGGATATAACTAAAATGTAGCTATGAAAGAGACATTTTAAAATAAGGGTTTTTAACAGTTTTTTAAATTGTTCTACAATATTAGCCTGGGGGATTTCAAACTGTACTAAACAGGTAAGCAAGGCAAAACGCACCATGGAAGAAACTCTTCTGTGTCCACTATGTTGGAAAATGGTTTTCTTCCGTGAAGGGTGATCAAAGAGAGAATGAGCCATTGTAATGAAGGGGATCCAATCGGGGAAGGGCAATGTAATAAACATGAACAAATCAGAGCATGATTAGAGTCTGCGTTTTCAAAAGTCTAAATTTCCACCCCTGCACATTGCAAAGCTGAACTGGCATTGTCAGATGTATACAGCTCTGGACTGCATTTTCAAAAGTCTTCGTTTTCAGGGAGTTGAAAATGATGGTGTATTGTGAACAGAAGAAGAAAACAGATATTAATGGCTGCATTTTTAAAAGGAAACATAGTAGTTTTGGACATAGCCTAAGACAACTGCACACTGTATGAATTATCTGCGTATTAGATTCTCATTCAGGAAACAACCATTATGCTTTGTGTTAGTTAGGAACGTCGATACAGTTAGTGTGTGACCTCTTGGCAACTATTTCTTGATGACAATTTTGGTTCAGTGTTTTTATTTTGTTGTTCCATCCGCTTCTGTTCTTTTGGTTCTTGACTCTCACAGGTGTTTTTCTGATGCTTCCTGATTGCATTAAATCATAGCTCATTCCTTTTCTTCTTTCTCTTAATGCTTAGGAAGTTAAAAAGTACTTTCACAAAGGCTTCATTGCAAGGCATTCCGTATCTGTATGATTTAATGGCTTGGTTGCTACATTTATCTATGAATCTGTTAGGTCAGAACATCCTGTCGCTGTGTCTCTAACCCACTCTCATAAGCCTGACCTGTCCTCCTCCTGTCAGTAAGCTCTTGCCCCAACTCATCTCCTATTTCTAGTCAGAAGGCCAAGTAGGCTTCAGGTGGTTTTAAACACCCCTACTATGGTCTCTAGAAATTGTTAATTTTTCGTACAGCTCCTAATGGAACTTTTAGTTAATTATGTATGTAATATGGAGTTGTGATACATAGAGAATCTGGATTAAAACTTGGTTTTGTTGGAATTTACTTGGTTAAAAAGTTCAAAATTTGTTTATGTTTTATCACAACAGATGTTGCCATTTTTAGCTATTGGTTTCACCATCTCCATGGATATCCTTTCCAGAACTTCTGGAGTGCACTCATATGTGACGTCATTTCGGTTAAAAGATTGTCTTTGGTGATCCCAGAGTATCCAAGCTTGATTGATTACTCTAAGATCACAATTGAGAAAACTTTATTTTCTTGACTTTCTTTTTACTTGTGTTTTTTGTCTCAGAATTTTTCATTGTGTTATTGGCCGGGCTTTTACTTTGGCTCATTCCTTGACTACATATCTCTCAGTCAGTTCTCATTTTCTCTATTACTGGCTCAGTATAATCTCGAGTGATTCTCTAAATTACTTCCAGGATCAGGACAGGACTATAAAGTCTACTATGATGTGGAGTCTCAAACATAACAAAATGGGCATGATGTCTTCTAAAAGGCCCATAAAGACAGGACAACAACTTAACCAGCCCACGTTGAGGAGACTCATCGAAAATCCAGCTAGTCTCACAACTGCTAGCTGCAGGCTTCTAGCTTAGCAGGCCCCTGGCAAGAGAGGCTCTTAAAATAACCATAAAAGGGCAAACAAGGAATCTTTATAAATTAGGATTTATTCACAAAAAATATAAAAATGCTCAAAAGACCAAAACTAGGCAATGCAAAGCAAACAAGCTCCTGCATACACCCAGAAGAATTTAAGGAAAATAGCAATACTCACAAAAAGTCCAAATGCACAATAAAAGACCTCCTACTCCTGAGCTTGCTCTGGTATGCTTTAAATAGGCAGAGGGAGGGCCAAGGAGTTATGATGCCAGGGTGGCCACATCTCCTTGGGCTTTACCCATAAAGAACAATAAATATAGACAAGTTACCCAATCATCTATCCATCCACCCATTATCCTAACTACAGGGTCACAGGGGTCTGCTGGAGCCAATCCCAGCCAACACAGGGTGCAAGGCAGGAAATAAACCCCGGGCAGGGTGCCAGCCCACTGCAGGATGCACACACACACATACACACACGCACACACACACACACACACACACACACACACCAAGGACACTTTTAGAATCACCAATGCACCTAACCTGCATGTCTTTGGACTGTGGGAGGAAACCCACGCAGACACGGGGAGAACATGCAAACTCCACGCAGGGAGGACCCGGGAAGTGAACCCGGGTCTCCTAACTGCAAGGCAGCAGTGCTACCCACTGCGCCACCATGCCACCCTTACCAAATCATCTAAATAATAAGCAAAATCAACAGAAGTAACATAAAATATGAAAAATAACAATTCAGAACTGACAACAAGTCATAAAATACACATAAAGAGAGATTCTTACAGAACAGTCTCAGAGTCACCAAGTCCAGTAATCTCTGGCAGTACCTGAGCCTTTCAGAGCCCTACAAGGGCCAGGTCTCCTCAGGGCCAGCACATGGGCTGCCTTACATTAAGGACCGCATGGTCCCACTTTAGCTTGGGGTATGTGATGTTGCCATTTAGTAGACTTTCTGCCAGATTTTAACTCTAGAGGAACAACATATTCCAGGCTGTCCTGCCTCTAGGACCATAGACTGCCCTCAATCGGCCAGGAGGAATCTTGTCCTCCCGTCAAACCTTGGTGATTTTATAGAAAATTTAGGTTTGTGGATCAATGTGCAATCAGCAGCTTTAGAATTATTAAAAGCTTATGCTTGTATTTTAATTTTTAAGTAGCTTAAAAGCCACCATTTGTTTGTCAGCATAAAGGCTGCTGGCTATTTTACTTGCAAGCAGTCTGTTTTTCAATTTTATTTGCTAAGTTTAAAACTTCAGTGAGACAATGAAAATCCAAGGACACTATGCTCTGAGACAGCTAAACAGGCCATTGTTTTGGAAATTAAGCTGCTGTGATTTTAAAAGTGACAGAGCCAACAGGCCATTATTTTATTAAAAAAAATATACAGAGTGTTTAAATCTATGTATCAATGCTTCCTTATGTAAGTTTTTTTAATCAAGTTAAAGTAAAACATGTCATATTAGCTATCCATCCATCCATCCATTTTCCAACCTGCTGAATCCGAACACAGGGTCACGGGGGTCTGCTGGAGCCAATCCCAGCCAACACAGGGCACAAGGCAGGAACCAATCCCGGGCAGGATGCCAACCTACCGCAGGACACACACAAACACACCAGGGCCAATTTAGAATCGCCAATGCACCTAACCTGCATGTCTTTGGACTGTGGGAGAAAACCGGAGCACCCGGAGGAAACCCACGCAGACACGGGGAGAACATGCAAACTCCACGCAGGGAGGACCCGGGAAGCAAACCTGGGTCTCCTAACTCCGAGGCAGCAGCGCTACCACTGCGCCACCATGCTGCCCATATTAGCTATCTTTAGGTTATATAAGAGTTAATTAGTAAAGGCTTATGCCTGTATTTTTATTTCTTCTAAACAGCTAGAAAACAGTCGGTGCTCATCAGGTCAAAGCTGCTTGCTTTCACTTGCAGCGGCCAGGCCTCTGCTTGCCTGTCTGCTTGCTCGGACACTAGCATGAGATCATGACAAGCCAAGATTCTGACTAAATGATAATAATAATAATAATACGTTTTATTTATATAATGCCTTTTTCATGCTCAAAGTGGGAACTGATCGATAAACAAGTCTGAGACACCTGTACAGGGTAAGGAGTAATGTTGGCAAGTTTCGGTCTGATGATGGATACTAGGTGATAGACATTAATTGGCTTGAACAGTAGGCAATGGTGAGAAGAACTAGAAGGAGGAGAGCATTTTGCATAAATTATAAGAAATGTAATATAAACCAATGCACTTCCTAGTTTAAGCAATTGCACCATGGTCAAAGTCTCTTTGTTTCATTGCTGTGTAATAAAGATTTTTATTCTGCATTCCCATATAGACTCCGAGACTGGCTCCTTTAAAGAAAGAGACCTTTTCACTATGACACCCTCTCTTTCAATAAAGACAGAGACTCAGGCATCACTGCCACCTGCTATGATGGCTGCTCTCAAATGTCCTGGGGGAATATTACATGTTTCATTACCGCAATCCTGTATTGTTATAGAAGCGTTTTGAAATGAATGAAAAATTCATGAAAAGAAAACATGTCCCTGCCCTGGCTTAAGTTTTTAATATCATAAAGGTTACACAATATGGCCAACAATTAACATGATTTATTAAAACTAATAAATACATTTCTGTACTTATTGGGGCACATAGGGACACTACACAGTAAAAATGGTGGCTTCCTTCAGATGAGATGTAAAGCCAAAGTCTTCACTCTCTGTGGTCATTAAAGATCCCTGAGCATTCTTTGTAAAGAGCAGGGTGTATCCCAACTGTCCAGACTAAATTTCCCTCCATGGCCGAGTCATTCTGGCCCCCTAATCATCCCCTGTCACAAACTGGCTTTCTATCTCACCACTTCACCACCTGACAGCTAATGTGTGGTGAGAGTACTGGCACCAAAATGGCTGCCGTTATTTCATCCTTGTGGATGCGACGCATTAGTGGTGGTTGAAGTGGCTGTCCACTTATTATGAAAAATGCCTTGAATAGTAAAAAAAACATGATATAAACGTAAATAATAGTAATAATAATATTATTCATCCATCTCTTGGTCTTCTAACCCACTCATCAAAGCATATGGAGCAGCTTTGGACTCAGTACTTGATCCAGGAGTGCCAGGGTTTTGAGACTTTGTGCCCCATGAAAGTTTATCATTGATTCCCTTCCAACCTGACCAAATCAGCTCTGTTCAGTGGCAGTGTAATCAAACACCCTAAACAGAAGCTTTTGATGGCTTTACCTAACCAGGCTGGTGCAGCTCTAGTTGAGTCCCATACTTTTTAACATTCAATATTTGAGTATATGCAAACATAGGTTAATGATTTTAGTTATTACTTGCATGTACATCAAGAACCCTCCTTTAACCGCCACCTTATCGTGGTGGAGGGGTTTGCGTGTCCCAATGATCCTAGGAGCTCTGTTGTCCGGGGCTTTATGCCCCTGGTAGGGCCACCCAAGGCAAACTGGTCCTAGGTGAGGGATGAGACAAAGAGCGGTTAAACAAACCTCCTATGATGGAAAACAATTTTGGACGGCGTTTTCCCTTGCCCGGACGCGGGTCACCGGGGCCCCACTCTGGAGCCAGGCCTGGAGGTGGGGCTCGATGGCGAGCGCCTGGTGGCCGGGCCTGCACCCATAGGGCTCGGCCGGGCACAGCCCGAAGAGGCAACGTGGGTCCCCCTTCCCATGGGCTCACCACCTATGGGAGGGGCCAAGGAGGTCGGGTGCAGTGTGAGTTGGGTGGTGGCCGAAGACGGGGACCTTGGCGGTCCGATCCTCGGCTACAGAAGCTGGCTCTTGGGACGTGGAATGTCACCTCTCTGAAGGGGAAGGAGCCTGACCTAGTGCGCGAAGTTGAGAGGTTCCGGCTAGATATAGTCGGACTCACCTCGACGCACAGCTTGGACTCTGGAACCAATCTCCTTGAGAGGGGCTGGACTCTGTACCACTCTGGAGTTGCCCCCGGTGAGAGGCGCCGAGCGGGTGTGGGTATACTTATTGCCCCCCGACTTGGAGCCTGTTCATTGGGGTTTACCCCGGTGGACGAGAGGGTAGCCTCCCTTCGCCTTCGGGTGGGGGGACGGGTCCTAACTGTTGTTTGTGCGTATGCACCAAACAGCAGTTCGGAGTACCCACCCTTTTTGGAGTCCCTGGAGGGGGTGCTAGAGGGCATACCTTCTGGGGACTCCCTCGTTCTGCTGGGAGACTTCAATGCTCACGTGGGCAATGACAGTGAGACCTGGAAGGGCGTGATTGGGAGGAATGGCCCCCCCGATCTGAACCCGAGCGGTGTTTTGTTATTGGACTTCTGTGCTCGTCACGGATTGTCCATAACGAACACCATGTTCAAGCATAGGGGTGTTCATATGTGCACTTGGCACCAGGACACCCTAGGCCTCAGTTCGATGATCGACTTTGTGGTCGTGTCGTCGGACTTGCGGCCACATGTCTTGGACACTCGGGTGAAGAGAGGGGCGGAGCTGTCAACTGATCACCACCTGGTGGTGAGTTGGCTTCGATGGTGGGGGAGGATGCCAGTCAGGCGTGGTAGGCCCAAACGTGTTGTGAGGGTCTGCTGGGAACGTCTGGCAGAGCCCCCTGTCAGAAGTAGCTTCAACTCCCACCTCCGGCA
The DNA here is from genome assembly GCF_900747795.2 of Erpetoichthys calabaricus. Taxonomy (NCBI): domain Eukaryota; kingdom Metazoa; phylum Chordata; class Cladistia; order Polypteriformes; family Polypteridae; genus Erpetoichthys; species Erpetoichthys calabaricus. The sequence continues at coordinate 43,285,637 of NC_041403.2, forward strand.
GAACTTCGACCACATCCCGAGGGAGGTGGGGACATTGAGTCCGAATGGGCCATGTTCCGTGCCTCTATTGTTGAAGCAGCTGACCGGAGCTGTGGCCGTAAGGTGGTTGGTGCCTGTCGTGGTGGCAATCCCCGAACCCGTTGGTGGACACCGGCGGTGAAGGATGCCGTCAAGCTGAAGAAGGAGTCCTACCGGTCCCTTTTATCCTGTGGGACCCCGGAGGCAGCTGATAGGTACCGGCAGGCCAAGCGGAATGCGGCTTTGGTGGTTGCTGAGGCAAAAACTCAGGCGTGGGAGGAGTTTGGGGAGGCCATGGAGAACGACTTTCGGACGGCTTCGAGGAGATTCTGGTCCACCATCCGGCGTCTCAGGAAGGGGAAGCAGTGCAGTGTCAACACTGTATATGGTGGGGATGGTGCGCTGCTGACCTCGACTCGGGACGTTGTGGGTCGGTGGGGGGAGTACTTCGAAGACCTCCTCAATCCCATTAACATGCCTTCCAATGAGGAAGCAGAGCCTGGGGACTCAGAGGTGGGCTCCCCCATCTCTGGGACTGAGGTCACCGAGGTGGTCAAAAAACTCCTTGGTGGCAGGGCCCCGGGGGTGGATGAGATACGCCCGGAGTTCCTCAAGGCTCTGGATGTTGTAGGACTGTCTTGGTTGACACGCCTCTGCAACATCGCATGGACATCAGGGACAGTGCCTCTGGATTGGCAGACCGGGGATCACACTCCTCAGCCTCCCTGGAAAAGTCTATTCAGGGGTCCTGGAGAGGAGGGTCCGTCGGATAGTCGAGCCTCGGATTCAGGAGGAACAGTGTGGTTTTCGTCCTGGTCGCGGAACAGTGGACCAGCTCTATACCCTTAGCAGGGTCCTGGAGGGTGCATGGGAGTTTGCCCAACCAGTCTACATGTGTTTTGTGGACTTGGAAAAGGCATTCGACCGTGTCCCTCGGGGAATCCTGTGGGGGGTACTCCGAGAGTATGGGGTACCGGCCCCCTTGATAAGGGCTGTTCGGTCCCTGTACAATCGTTGCCAGAGCCTGGTCCGCATTGCCGGCAGTAAGTCGAACCCGTTTCCAGTGAGAGTTGGACTCCGCCAGGGCTGCCCTATGTCACCGATTCTGTTCATAACTTTTATGGACAGAATTTCTAGGCGCAGCCAGGGCGTTGTGGGGGTCCGGTTTGGTGGGCTCAGGATTGGGTCACTCCTTTTTGCAGATGATGTTGTCCTGTTTGCTTCATCAGGCCGTGATCTTCAGCTCTCTCTGGATCGGTTCGCAGCCGAGTGTGAAGCGGCTGGGATGAGAATCAGCACCTCCAAATCCGAGACCATGGTCCTCAGCCGGAAAAGGGTGGAGTGCCCTCTCAGGGTTGGTAGCGAGATCCTGCCCCAAGTGGAGGAGTTCAAGTATCTCGGGGTCTTGTTCACGAGTGAGGGAAGAATGGAGCGTGAGATCGACAGGCGGATCGGTGCGGCATCCGCAGTAATGCGGGCGTTGCATCGGTCTGTCGTGGTGAAAAAGGAGCTGAGCCGCAAGGCGAAACTCTCAATTTACCAGTCGATCTATGTTCCTACCCTCACCTATGGTCATGAGCTATGGGTAGTGACCGAAAGAACGAGATCGCGAATACAAGCGGCTGAAATGAGTTTCCTCCGCAGGGTGTCTGGGCTTTCCCTTAAAGATAGGGTGAGAAGCTCAGTCATCCGGGAGGGGCTCAGAGTAGAGCCGCTGCTCCTCCGCATTGAGAGGAGTCAGATGAGGTGGCTCGGGCATCTGATCAGGATGCCTCCTGGACGCCTCCCTGGTGAGGTGTTCCGGGCACGTCTAACCGGGAGGAGGCCCCGGGGAAGACCCAGGACACGCTGGAGGGACTATGTCTCCCGGCTGGCCTGGGAACGCCTCGGGATTCTCCCAGAAGAGCTAGAAGAAGTGGCCGGGGAGAGGGAAGTCTGGGCATCTCTGCTCAAGCTGCTGCCCCCGCGACCCGACCTCGGATAAGCGGGAGACAATGGATGGATGGATGGATGGATGTACATCAAGAACAAAAGCAAATTTTATTTAAATATAAGAGCCAACAAAAACCTATCCAGGTGCACTTTACAATAGAGAAGCATCTGGACAGCCATATAGTCTTTAGTCCAGAATTTAGGATTAGGATTGTGAGCTATAACATCAGGCATGACAAGGAGCCACACATGTTGCTACCACACTACAGCAACGCACATTACTATTAATATTTTTACTTTTTTTTTACCTGTGGTATGTATGCAAAGCTTGACACACTTTTCACAATGTTATGTGTTGCTTGAAAACACCTTTCTCTGTGTGTACTAATTGACCTGATCACAAAGAAATAACTGCCTGTAATACACATCTAAAGCCCAGGATTGCATAAGTGGCCTTTTGCTCCTTGAGGATAGAAGATGATCGCTTTTATACAGCATAAATTGAGGCACTGTGACTCAGTTGAATAAGATGATGCCTATGTTTGTGTCTCACAAATGAAGTAACTCAGTATCCCAAATGTTGCATTGTAATGATCTGTAAATGTTTAGCCCTCATTAAAACTTTTATATCATAGATTTTTTGAGAGCGACTTAATTTTGTAAAATATGTTTGAGTGTTACCAAAACAAAGCAAGGGACTGGTTATTGACTTTTTTCACATCAAAGAGCCTCTATGTCTGATCAGTATTCAAAGAGGATGTGGAGGTGGTGCATTGCTACAAGTACGTGGGAGTCCACATTAATGACAAGTTGGACTGGGCTCATAACCATTAAGGCGAATTGGGCATTCACCTAGGGTGCAGATCATAAGGGGGGTAAAAACCCAGCCACAAGGGATAGCTACTGAACAGTCGGTTGGCGCACTAATAAGCTTGGTCTAGGGCACAAAATAAACTAACACCAGAGGAACTATATATAAAGGGGCAGAGCAGGCTTTTCATTCTTTAGGAGACTGTGTTCCTTTAATGTGGGCAGTGACAGTCTTTACATATTCTACTCTGTGAAAAAATGTGATTTTTTTTTACGCTGCATTATATTGGGCTAGTAACATCTCTTCAAGAGAAGCCCACCAAATCAACAAGATTTTAAATAAGGGCAGGCTCAGTTATGGGCGCACTCTGGACCACCTGGAAATCGTAGAAAAGGAAAGAATTAAAACAAAACTGAGTGCCATTATGAACAATGCTGTACATCCTCTCTCTAACACATGAACACTGAAGACTTTCAGCCAACAAATCGTTCAGCAGAAGTGTGCCAAGAAACGCTACAAGGGCACCTTTATATCATTGGCAATATGCCTGCATAATGCCTCAATATGACTGCCGAGTCAAAATCTGTTTTCTTTTTAGTCATTCTGGTGTGTGCTCAGACCATAGTGTGTATGTGTGTGTATGTTTATTTATTTATTAATTCAATGACCTTTTGTAAAAAGCCAAATTTCCTCCTGGGAACAAATTAAGTTCTATCTAAACAAAAATAGTTCAAAATTTCAAAGAAAATCACAAAAAGTGTAGAATATGTGTAGCTTGAAAAAGTACAGCTGGCACAAAATAGATAGACTGTGCGGACCCTAACATCATAAGAGTGTAGCATGGGACACCATGTGAGTGCTACAAGTAAAGCCAGCAGTCAACAAATAACAGCCAGGGTTAAACTAAATTACAGATGCAGCAAAAGTGTGATAAAGGTGGGCTGAATCAGTTTTAGTTATGCTGCATTGTTTTAGACATTATGTGCAAAGCCAGCCACCATGTATGATTCAAGTTAGTTGATGTTGCTAAACATTCATTTCTGAGACTAAAGAGACTCTTTAAAGTTGAGACTTAAAAGATTATAAACATAAAAGGAAAATCTGAATTATGACAGTTATTTACCATTTGCTTTAATTAATAATTCCTTTAGGATGCCAGAGAATTGGATAGCGAAAATGCCCTGAGTACACATATAGATGAAAAAGTGGGGCAGTGAGACAGGAAAAAGTGTTCCAAATTTTTTTATGAATTGTTGCTGTAAGTTTTACTTTTGAAGATAGCAAACTAACCATTCAAAGTTATGAAAACGCTGATCATGGAGGGAAAGCTCAAAAACAGATCCGCAAAATACTTCTGATTGTTAGGTTAGATTGAGCGATCCTCTCCACCTGATCATTTGCACCGTGAATGGAGAGTGAACTAACGTTAATAAACTGGCTTTTGTTTGAGAACAATATGCTGACAACCGTTCCCCCGTCTTCTCTCATTCAAGCTTGTCCTGCCTTTCTTTTCTGAAGGCCAGAATTTGGCTTTGACATTTCAATTAAAGAAAAATGAAAATGCAGATAACATTGGCTTGCATGTGTGTGGATTACCACTCTACAATTCAAGTGAAACAGGGTTAAACCATTCTGGATAAAAGAGAGCGGGGAAATACAATTCAGAGACTGCCTGGATTGCTACTTTTAGCAAAAAGTATCGTAAGTAAATTATTCTTTTAATTTTTAATAACTGGCTAATAAAAAGTGATCAAATTACATTTCCAATATTTTTGAGGGACACTGTCAGTCAAATGCTCTTTAGAATCATACTATTTCCCCCTTACGGCACCCCAGAACAGGACATACTTATACCCGGCCAGTTTAGAAGTGGGGTGTTGCTTATCTTCAGCACTTATTAGTAGAGAGGTGTGATGTTTTCACACTGTTGGTGGCTGTGATCAGAATGGTAAGTGGAAGGAGAAAGGGCTGGGGTCTTGAAAATTAGGGTTTGGAAGCATTTGTTCATTAGACTCAGACTGATCACGGGCTAAAGCCCCAGAAACTCCCATCATTGTTTAGAGCTACAGGGAGATTCACTCGAAAGAGGCTCAGAATATTCTGTAATAACTCTCGATAGGACGAAGCAATCTGAACGAAACATGTGCAATGTGCTCTTCAGTATATGGAGCTTTGAACAAGGCGGGATGCCCCTGCATCGGAGCGATGAGGTTGACGTGGGGCAGCCGTTGTGGGTGGTGGTGTATGGTATTGAACAGCACATTTTCAGGGTGTGAACCTGATGGATCACCAATTCGTTTAAGCGATGTCAGAATCAATTGGATGATCGTGAGTTAATGGAAGGTTACTTCCAGTAAGATGAAGCAACGTGTCACACATCGGCAAGGAGCATGGCAGAAACTGAGTCCTGCTTTGGCAACAGGGTAATTTCAAAGGGGCTTTGGCTTCTGACACCACCAGACTTCTTCCTTTGGGATATGCTCAAAGGAACAGTCTATCGGAACAAACCTGGCACTGTGGAAGATTTGAATGAAAACATCCCATGTGAAATTGCTGCTATTCCTCCCAAAAACGCTTGCCGATACATTCAGGAACATGGAGCGTCACATCAAAATGTGTCTGGCAGAAAACAGAAACACTTCCAGCATTGCATGTAATGCAATCGATTACACCTACGTCAAGGTATATAGCGTATTTTTTTGTTTCAGATTGCTTCATCCTAACGGGAGTTACACCTGAATATTCGGAGCCTCTTTCGAGTGAATCTCTCTGTACTACACAAGGGAAAAACCCACAGAGACATAAGGCGAACACATAATCTCCACAAAAGCAGGGCTCTGATAGGGATTTAATTCCATAACTATGGAGCCATGAGACAGAAGTGCTAACTACTGTGCCACTATGTAGGACTGTGTTCCATTTCTAAACTGTTTAACTATTCTGTAATTTAAGAAACTAATAAATCTCAATTAATATCCACCTAACTACCCTTCTAAACTGTATTCTACATTACATTATACTTCATTTTTTCCTCAATTTGACTTTCTTGTTTGAATAGCAAGGGTCAACTAGTTGTCACAATATCATGTTGACCTTACTGTTATTATTTCTTCCTTTTTTCCTATTACATAGTAATCAGAAACACTTTCCGAAAGTAGAAGCCAGTGTGTTGCTGATTTAATAGGACCCATTATGATTGTTGAACTGGAAACCACCAGCTATGAACAAAACAATTTATGCTATAAATTAACAATAGCAGTAATTAAAGGAACGGAATTCAGGGTTCATTATAAATTTCCCCTGGCCCTTTCTCTCTTGTCTTCTGTCTTTGCAAGTCGTAATTATACAGTAGAGCTGAGTAAATGAAGGGAGCGTGTTTGCATCATAAAGATCTGATTTTCTAAAGAGGCCACAGGGCCCCTGAACATTGCCTTAATCTGTCTAGGATAATAATTAGTGAATCTAATCAGATAACAGCCATTGTCTATTAGCCTGACCAATGTGTAAACCTGTTCTGCTGTTTTCTTCAATATTATGTAAATATCTACCTCACTACTGTGCTACTTCTTTTGAGCCAGACTTAGACAGTCAAATATATTATTTCTAAAATGGAATGTGAGACATTTGCTGGTCGTTCAAAGCTCAGTTTAATCATGTTTATAGCCACTTCTCCCCACTGCATATTTATTTTTATTGTTATTCTAAAATGATATATAACGACACCAGAGACCTAAACTCTGGGCCATTCTGAACCATGAGGTGTACAGCAGAGACGACTTAATGGACTCAGTTGAGTCTGCTGTAATGCCATCTGTCATTCTAAATATGCTGCTTCATGCTGCATCAAACAACTGAAGAGACTTCACATGAGTGTCTTAGGTTGTCACAGCCAATCAATATTTATTATGTATAGTACCTGACAAAGCATTTCAGGGTATCAGGGAGCCATCCAATTTCTGCCAGGTCGTGGGGGCTGCAGTCTATGCAAAATTGACCAGATGTTTCTTTTCCCGACCCCCTCATCCAAAAGGGTACCAAGGTGTTATCAGGACAACTGAGAGATATCATCTCTCCAGTGCGTCCATGGACTTCCCTGAAGTTTCCTCCTGGTTGGAAATGCCTGAAACACCTCCGCAGGGAGACGTCCAGAAGGTTTCCTAATCAGGTGCCCAAACCAATTCAACTGGCTCCGTTCATTTTGGAGGAACAGTGGTTCTCCTTTGAGCTCCTCCCGAATGTCAGCACTTCTCACCCTATCTCTAAGGCTGAGCCCAGGCACTCTGTTAAGGAAATTAATTTCTGCCGCTTGTATCCATGATCTAGTTTTTTTGGTCACTAGCCACAGCTTGTGACAATTGGCTAAGGGTAAGAATGTAGATTGTCTGGTAAATTGAGAGCTTTTCCTTACACCTCAGTTCTCTTATCAATCACCATGACTGACCGGCTGCATAACTGCTGATGCTGCTTCAGTCTTCCTGTTGACCTCCTGCTCTCTTCTTGCCTCACTCATGAACAAGACCCTGAGATGCTTAAACTCCTTTTGTGGTCTTTCACTATTCCCAACCTGGAGAGGGAAGTCCACAGTTTTCCGGCTGACAACCATGACCTTGGACTTGGAGGTGCTGATCCTCATCTGGCTACATCAATGTAAATTGTTACATTTGGAATTCCCTGGATTACCTAGAATTACACATTACAAACAGAGGATTATCTGAACCAGCAACTGTAACATGTTAGTGGCCACATCACTTTGCCTAAGCCAGTGCCATCACTGATATGCATAGTATTACGTTTACAGTGCCCTGGTCAGGTATGAAATATAGCAAAAATATCTGTAATGCATGCTATACTTAAGTCAAATTCAACAGGAAACATCTGCAACTTCTTCAGTGGTCAAATTGAAATCTTTGGCTCATATTGCAGTGTCATAGAGCAATCTGTAGCTAGCCTTCAGTCTGGCCTTGTTGGATGATATGGGTTTTAAACAATGGGCTGAGGCAGAGAAAGAATCATGCTGTGATCAAATGCACTTGGACTTTTCGGATCTCCGACTTGTGACTTTTCACCTTCCCACTTCCGTGTGACCATATGGGTTTCGGACTTTCCGGAGAAAAATGAAGTCACTATTGATTTGTAATTAAAGATAAATGGCATTTTTTGAGGAAACATAACTAAATAAATATATCAAATTGTCTTCTGTACCTTTCAAGGACAGGTAATAGAATGGTTGAAAAATATATTGCCCTACGTGTACCTTTATCACCTTTCTTCTGTATTTGTGTATGTGAACGTCTCCTCATCATCACTCCCCTTCTCAACTGTGTTCGCGTAAAGCCTGCTTTTCAGAGTCTGTCATTATTTACAAGGCATTTGTCACACCCCCTGTCTGGTTTTATAGTTTCTGTCTATGAAGGCGAGTCTCTCAACATGCGCCTTTACATTTCCTCCTGCATCTCACACTCGCACTTCCTCTGTCGTCACGTTACCAATGCCAAACTAACCAATCACATCAAAGCCATACTGACCAGTCATACTTCTCTGAGGGGCTGGACACACAGACCTTAGTGTTGTATTATATAGTAAATGTGTATCACTTTGGTCCAAATGCAATTCAACCAAAAAATAGCATTTCTGGCTGACCTGATTATATGTTTTATTTTTTTTTTACAGTTGACTAAGGTCAACTACTGCCAAAGGAACTTATACAAAATACTGAATTAGGGGCTGAATACTTATATGAATGAGAGATTTCAGTTTTTGATTTCTAATTAATTTGTACATCTTTCCATAAATGTTTTCACTTTGTTATTACGGGTTTCTGAGGGTAGATTGATGGGCAAAAATGGCAAATTTATCCATTTAAAATTAAATCTACAACACAATAAAGTGTGTAGAAAGTGAAGGGATCTGAATACTTTCTGAATTTGCTGTATCCTGGCTTCACTGGGGCACCATGGGCACTGCTGGATATCCTGGCAACCACAGGGGCACTGAGTTCTCACCTCTTTGTCTTTGGCTCCCATTCTCTGTTTGTCATGAATCATGTTTTTTGCATATGCATTTATTCCAAACTAACTTTGTACTTGTAATTTCTATTTCTTATTTTGTTTATTATTAATTTACTTTATAGTTTTGATGTCTTTGCAGCACTGTTATGTTTTTATCTGTTTTCTTTTGTCACAACCATTTTGGGGAATTCTTTCATGGCAGTCGCCATGTTGTTTTCAGTAGTCATCGCCAGTTTTTAAGATGATAACACAGTTTTCATAATGTCCAAGTGTATGTGCAAACTCTTTAGTTTGTGGTATAGTTTGGGAAATGCTTATGGATCATTCCTGAACTTTGTTTTTGACTTCTTTTAATTATGATTTTTGGATAAGTGTTTTGGTTTTGATGATCACATTTTCCTTTGACTTGCTGGTGTTCGGACCTTTTGCCTGTCTGTAGATCACATCATTGCTTGAAACTGAACTAAATTTCCTCTCCTGGTCTATTTTGTGACCTTTAATCCTATCCAGTTCTGTCTTACTACCAAAACCATTACATTGTTTTTCTATAGGGTGTAAGGAAGTTGTTATCAAAGAATATAGACTTCTGGTTTTGGAAGTTCTTCTTTCCCATCTTTTGGAGTAAACATTATCTTGGTAATTCAAAAACAAGGTTTAGGACTTAGAAAGTATTGAGGTGTGCTTGCTTTGAGGGTCCTTCCCCATATAAGCTGTCATACACTTATTAATGGAAGGTATTTTTCGGTTCTTGCATTTTTTGATATTAAAGGTGTTTAAAATGAACTTTTTTAGTTTGCTTTATTCCTTTGCATTTGTTGTTTTGACGTTTGTTATTGTACTTAAGAAATATCCTCTAAGTTTCCAGTAAAAGGAGATGTTTTTTTGGTATTTCACTCCTACTCAAGGACCCGCCTGCCACCCACCCTGTCTGCTTCTTCTCCCTCTAGCAGCCTTTTTTATCTCCTGGGCCTTCTCTATTTTCTTTTCCTAAGGCACAGTGAACTCAACCAGGATGAACTGTTTTGTGATGTTGGGAACAAGGATAATATCTGGTCTCAGAATTGTCTGGATGATGTGAGATGGTATCTTAAGTTGCCTCTCCATCTCCCAGTCCTGTGCTGTATGTAACAGAACAGTAGCACAACACTTTGTTGTTTGCCCTGACTGCTCTCCTTCCTTGACAAAAACAGCTGCTTTGCTGGATGAATGGGCATTCCTACTGGCACTTATCCCTATGCTGATTGCTTCTGCAATTGACTTGAGCACTTACAGTAATAATGCCATCTGCAGTAACAAACCTTATTTAATGCCTTGGGGCAGCAGTTTAGGATGTGTCCCCTTACTGGGACATAAGTGACAGGCTGGTGTATCCACTTTTCTCCATTTGGTTTGAAGAACATGGAAGAATATCATAGAGTCTCTGAATAAAAGACTTGATCTAATGGGGATTACCACTTCAGATGTCCTTCCAGATGATCTTCCGTTCTGGCGCCTGTTCCCATCTCATCCACACTCCTTGCTGCTTCATGGACACTTCTCAACTACTCTTTCTTTCCTCAGTGGCCACTTGTACTTCATTTAGCACTAGATGCCTCCTCTTCTCCCCACGAGTGACATCATAATGTGCTGCAGTACTGCTCCCTACTTCAGCTCTGCCCTGGGTTACACACCCTACCAGGGCTTTGTGCTGGAGCCAGGCCTCAGCTTGGTTTACCACATTAACTGATTTTGACTCCCTCCCAGTACTCACCAAAATTGAAAAAAAAAGAAAAACTTTAAAAAGTTCTCCAACTTCAGAAACAGTTAAGTCTCCAAACTCATCGGAATATTAAATTTTCTAACTTGTTCTTTCTTGAGGGCGGCACAGTGACGCAGTGGGTAGCGCTGCTGCCTCGCAGTTGGGAGACCTGGGGACCTGGGTTCGCTTCCCGGGTCCTCCCTGCGTGGAGTTTGCATGTTCTCCCCGTGTCTGCGTGGGTTTCCTCCGGGCGCTCCGGTTTCCTCCCACAGTCCAAAGACATGCAGGTTAGGTGGATTGGCGATTCTAAATTGGCCCGTGGGTGTGTTTGTGTGTGTCCTGCGGTGGGTTGGCACCCTGCCCGGGATTGGTTCCTGCCTTGTGCCCTGTATTGGCTGGGATTGGCTGCAGCAGACCCCCATGACCCTGTGTTCGGATTCAGCGGGTTGGATAATGGATGGATGGATGTTCTTTCTTGAGTATTTATCCATTTTTCTGCATCTGTGTATATACTAGAGGAATTAATCAAAAGTCTGCAACCAAAGCATAAGTGGAATGGAATCCCTCACTAAACACACCATCTTATAGTAGTCACTTTTTTATTAACTCTATTGGATTAATCTGACACTAAGGAGTCCATTCATTCATTTGTGTCTCTTTATATCCTTATTCAAAACACAAAGCAGGAGGTGAGACTGCCGAAGCTCCTGTCTCGATCCTTTATAGGGCACACTAACCCTCATTCTTAATTAATCGCAATCAGAATCAGAGTCACATTTATTGGCCAAGTCTGCTCACATTCCAGGACTTTGACTGTGTTTTTTTAATGATTCTCCAAGTGTGGTTACATGACAGACATACACACAATTAATAAGGAGACACCTGAGATAAAATACAAGACAAATAACGTAGACATAATACAGTACAATGTGCAAGAAATATGGAAATATATACTGAATACCACATTAGCTGTATGTAAGAATATTGCAAGGTTTTGTGGGCCTGGGGGTGAAAGGACAGCGGAATTAGTAAGAAGTTATTCTTGTGACAGCTTGTTTTGATGGGGGAAGTTCTAAGAGGTTGTGCCCTGGATGTGAGGGGTCAGTGATAATTTTCCCTGTCCACTTCATGACTCTGAAATAGTACAGGTCCTTTATGGTCATTTTCATGTTCTTCTTGTCATGTTTAGTTGTTGATATAAACCAAATTTTAATGAATGATCTTAGAACAGACTCAATGATTGGTGTGTAGAAGTGAATCTGCATTGTTATGGTTAGATTGAACTCTCTAAGCTAATTCCTTAACTGTAACCTAGTTATGGATTTACTTGACCACATTAAAAGGTTACTCTTGGAGAAATCTTTGTGTATTGCCCTGTTTTTTAGAGAACAATAACTCAGTCTCTCTAACTGGAATAAGAGATTACATGGCACTTTAGAAACTTTTTTCCTGTGTTGGTTTTCCATGTCAGTTCAAGTTCACTCGGCCACAGGGGTCCATGGACTAACAGTAAAGCAAGCAGCATAGTATAAAGCTGAATCCCATCCTCGTTGCCATTTGTGTCCAACAGAGGACGCTTGCTCCCTGGGAATGAGTTCTTTTTAGAAATACAGGACATAATTGAACCTGTAAAAATAACTCTTCAGTAACCATGGCAGAAATAATCAAACTAGAGCAATATGGTACAAAAAGTTATATATATATTTAATTTGCTTTAAAATGCAGCTTTCACTTCCAATATACAGTACAATGTAGAGTAATCATTTATAATTACATATCCAGGCTAAAATAAGAATTCATTGGAGCAGTACAATCATCGTCCTGTTGTTCAGTTCGATGGAGTACAGGAAGGCGTTGTTCTTGCAGATGCCGTCTAGCTTTTAGAAGATTCCTGACCACTATAAAAACCCATATATGAGGTGAGACACAAAATATTTTGGTAAAAAAAATAATTATCAATGAATTACAGCATTCTAAACATTGTCCCCTTCTATATACTTCCCCTCCTGATCTCTACACCGCTTCATACATATCTTCCATTGACTGAAACAGTGCTGGAAGTCTTCTTGCTTGCTGTTTTGTCTTCAGTTCATCCATTGAAGGAAAATGTGTTCCCTTCAGGTCACTTTTGATTTTTGGGAGCAAGTAAAACTCACAGGGAGCCTAATCGGGCGAATAGGGAGGATGATTAAGGACAGGAATATTTTTGTCAGTCAAAAACTGCTTTACGGAAAAAGCATTGTGCACGGGAGCGTTGTCTTGTCTTGTCTTGTCTCCCTGTTTGATTTTTTCACCCGACATTATCACGGCAACTTGTGTAGCGATTGTTGTGCAGATACTGACTGGACTATTCACAGGATATACCTAGCCGGTCGGCAGTTTGAGAGGGCGTGTAGGAGGAGATATAGTTCTAGGATTCATGTCCGGCCGACCTCCAGACAGTTTTCCAGGAAAGCCCCAAGCCCAGTCCGGTTATTTTTGTGTCTCATATTTTACATATTCAGTAAGCTATTTGTTTGCTTCATCAGGCCGTGATCTTCAGCTCTCTCTGGATCGGTTCGCAGCTGAGTGTGAAGCGGCTGGGATGGGAATCAGCACCTCCAAATCCGAGACCATGGTCCTCAGCTGGAAAAGGGTGGAGTGCCCTCTCAGGGTTGGGAGCGAGATCCTGCCTCAAGTGGAGGAGTTCAAGTATCTCGGGGTCTTGTTCACGAGTGAGGGAAGAATGGAGCGTTAGATCGACAGGCGGATCGGTGCGGCATCCACAGTGATGTGAGCTCTGCATCAGTCTGTTGTGGTGAAAAAGGAGCTGAGCCGTAAGGCAAAGCTCTCAATTTACCAGTCGATCTATGTTCCTACCCTCACCTATGGTCATGAGCTATGGGTAGTGACCGAAAGAGCGAGATTGCGAATACAAGCGACTGAAATGAGTTTCCTCCGCAGGGTGTCTGGGCTCTCCCTTAAAGATAGGGTGAGAAGCTCAGTCATCCGGGAGGGGCTCAGAGTAGAGCTGCTGCTCCTCCGCATCGAGAGGAGTCAGATGAGGTGGCTCGGGCATCTGATTAGGATGCCTCCTGGACGCCTCCCTGGTGAAGTGTTCCGGGCACGTCCAACCGGGAGGAGGCCCCGGGAAAGACCCAGGACACGCTGGAGGGACTATGTCTCTCGGCTGGCCTGGGAACGCCTTGGGATTCTCCCGGAAGAGCTAGAAGAAGTGGCCGGGGAGAGGGAAGTCTGGGCATCTCTGCTCAAGCTGCTGCCCCCGCGAACCGACCTCGGATAAGCGGAAGAAAATGGATGGATGGAAGTAAGCTATTTGTGAAAATTGCCAAGTATGGGTAACTATCATCTGACCTATTTGAACATTTTATATATGGACTGGACTCTTCTAAGACTCAAATACAGCACATTCTTTTGACTATCTGTGACCACTGCAACTGCCCTAATCATTTAAGCCTCCCTAAAAGAACTGTCTTTACTTCAGACACATGAATGTTAACATAATTGGGCTCACAAATCACAATTATCAAATAGTTATTTTTCAGTTCTAGTTACAAGTGGTGAAACATGAAGGTTTCCACGACTGACACATTATTGTTAAGGATTGAGATGGGAGGTAATATCGGAAGGCCCCTCTTGAGGTCCACTGTCATCTCCATAGTTTTGAGCAGGTTTAGCTCCAGATCTCACCAAAGGGGCCAGCTGCTCAGCCTCCCTTCTGTATGCAGACTCGTCACCATTTCTGATGAGTCCAAGATTGGTTGTGTCATCTGCATATTTGAGTTTGACAGAGGAGTCCTTAGAGGTGCAGCTAATAGAGTAGAGGGAGAAGAGCAGTGGTGAGAGCACACATCCCGGGGCGAGACCAGTGCTGACTTTACGGGGGTTACAGGTACGAATCCCCAGTTTAACCTGCTGTTTCCTATTTTTCAGGAAATCGGTAATTCACTGAAAGATGGAAGCAGGTTCAGAAAGTTGGGTAATTTTAGAATGGAGGAGATTAGGGATAATTATGTTAAAGGCTGAGCTGAAGTCCACAAACAGAACCCTGGCGTAGGTCCCTGGGTTGTCAAGATGTTGCAGAATGTTGTGCAGACCCATCATCTACTGACATGTTTGCTCGGTTTGCAGACTGAAGGGGGTCCAAAGGGGAACTGTGATGTCCTTCAAATGAGCTAACACCAGCGTCTCAAAAGTTTTCGTGACCACAGATGTCAAAACGGCAGGCCTGTAATCATTCAATCCTGTTGTGTGGGATTTTTTGGGGGATTGGTATGGTTGTGGATTGTTTGAAGAATGGGAGAACTTCACACAGCACTAATGATTTGTGAAAAATCTGTGTAAAGACAGGGGCCAGTTGATCAGCACAGATTTTTAAGCAGGAGGGTGAGACACTGTCTGGACCTGTTGCTTTCTTGGTGTTTTATCTCTTGAAAAGCCCGCACACACCCTCTTGTCAGATATTAATTGTAGGAAGTGCAGATTAAATGGTAGAAGGAGTGGGAGAGAAGGTCGTATTTGTATGCTGGGAAGGCTGGAACCAGTGTGAAGTGTGATCTTGGGCTTACCAAACCTGCAGTAAAACACATTCAGGTCATCAGCCAACTGATTGTTCTTGGCAATGCCCCAGTTTTTTTATTGTTTTGTATTCATTTTACATTAAAATGTTTATTCATACTGTCATCATTTCTTCATCTAATTAGATGATGCATTCATGGAGCCTGTCCTGGCAGCATCACGCACAAAGCAGGAAAAAGTCCTGGATGGGATAGCAGTCCATTGCAGGGCATGCATGTACCCATATTCATACCCGTCTGTCTATTTACTGGGCCAAAACCTGAAGGGCTCTTAGTATGTTGCTGGACACATTTGTGCACATACACACGTTCATTTATACTGTGAAAGCTTTGAGCTGTTACATATCCATTACTTTATGAAAACCTGCTTGCACAAGTTGTAGACACCACACAGATGGACAGTGACTGATCTGCAAAATACCCCAAGATCACAAAAACAACCCATTTTTCTTAGGTCACCTGCCATATGAATATATCAAAGACGTGCTATAGAAAGAATGAGGTGTGCTACTAGTGGGCTCCCATCTTATTATGAGCACACTCCTTAAACTCTCCACAGGTTGCCAGCCTGGCCTCACCATCATTAATTATCTGGTGCTCATCCAGGAACTTTTGCTTTTTCCTATACCACCCAATCATTAACACATTAGATATTTCTTTTGGGGTTTAAAGCTTGGAAATCTGTAACACTGCTTTTTGACAATACTCACTGTAAAATGCGCTATATAAATAAAATTTGATTGATTGATTGATTGATGGAGACACTTTTAAAGTGTTCAGATCTAGGCTAAAAACTATTTGTTTTGACATAAACAAACAAAAACTATTCATTTGACCCTTCAAATCATATTTTTCATCGGTATACATTCAACATGACTTTCTGCTCTTGTGTCATTATGCAGCCTGAAAGAAGAGCAGAGAATCAATGTCCTCCATATCAGTGACTTTTCTTCTAATGAGTCTGTGCCTACAAAAACAAAAAAAGAAACTGGTTGGCTGGTAAGAAATAAGAAAGTAGTAGTGGAGGCCTTTCTGGCCCTGAAGCTCCTTTAGTTATCCAGCAGCTAATTGATCTATAAATTGGAGAAGAGGGAGTGGGGTACTCCTAGGGGACAAACCAACTTCACTCTAGGTCGACCCAATTAAGCGGCCACTACCTAATTTTCCTCTTTAGCTGGCATGGCAGGTTGTCCCTGTCAAAGATGTGCAGCGACAAGTGAAGTAAAACCGAGCGAAAATAGCTGCCATGTTCTGACAAAGTCATATTCATTTCTCAGGCAAAGCACTTCTTCACTCCAAACTCGGGCCTGTCAGCTCATTTCCTATGGGGTGAGAAATTCATCTTTTCCGACTGAGACAGCAAAAAGTCACAGTGAGATTTCGGTAATTCGGTGGAATTTTCACTTAAACTGCAGTTAGCTCATTGCTTCCTTTGACACACGTCTGAAAGAAATATTAAAAGCCATCAGAGGCGGCGGGTTGCCAGCTAACTGACCTGGAATGCTTTGTCCTTAAGGATAATCATATCTGGAATGACCCTGTCGGAATAACAATGAACAGGCACGCTGGATTTCTTTTTTTTTTATTTAAAGGAAACCTACTTCCCAGCAGCATCATGTTTTGTTGAATGGATAAGACTCCATTTGAGCAACAGTCGGAAGATTTACAAAATAGAAAGAATCTTCTTACAGCCATTTTAAGCTGTTTAACAATTTATTTCAAAACTGACTTATTTAAATTGTAGGTAACTAGAATCTGACCTGGAAACACTGGGAGCAAAGCAGTAAGCAATCATGATTGGGAACCTACTCATACCAGGCCAAATTAGAGTCACAAATACATGTGACAATAAACTTGATGCAGAACTAAAACCAAACCTGCATGTCTTTGGAATGTGGGAGTATATGAAGAAATGCACGTCCAGATATTTTTATGGATTCTGCAGTTTCTTAAAGCAATGTATTATGGGATATGTGAAATACATTTTGAGACATCATGTCTAGGCAGATAGATAGATAGATAGATAGATAGATAGATAGATAGATAGATAGATAGATAGATAGATAGATAGATAGATAGATAGATAGATTTAAAAAGGCACTATCACCTTGTGTGGTGGGTGGGGCAACATCCTGCATCAGTGCATGCTCCCAACCTCTCCTCTATTTTATAGAAGCATAAATGAATAGGTAATAAATAGGAAAGGAAGTACCCATTTAATTAGAGAAATATCAAAGGTGCTGTACAGTGGCATCTCTACATTAAGGACAAGTTGCTTTCACCATGAACTTAGCACTTTTAGAGCATTTTTAAAGATTCATTTGTTATTTTTTTTTTTTGATGCAACTTAAAGGATGTGTGAACTTGTACAGTACCTGTTGCTATTTTGGAGTAGACATCATCATGATCATGAATCACATTTATTACTTATGTACTGTCACACATGTGCGCATGGATAGCAGCTAAAAGGGTCAATTGATGGTAATTCTTCGCCAAACCACATCCCTGACGGCTTTATCAAATACACTAAAATTAACTGCATATTGTTTATTAGTTTAAGGCATCTGATGGTAATTAACCTGTAACAATATAATGGTCCAAGGAACGGCCAAACTATTCCAAATACCATAGCTGCTTTAGCATTGTTACTCTCAAGTATTTATCCCACTGTATCTGAATGCGGAATCACAGCTCTCAAGCAGCTAATCGGAAAGAGAATTACCGGGATACAGCATCAAGCACACGCTGCCTCAGCCATGCGCTATTTGAACTGCTCCCATACGGTAAACCTTTCCTGGAGGGACCTCGCAGATTAGAAACAATTTCATCCCAAGAGCTCTAAACGCACTCAATCAGTCCATCAAGCACTCCTTATAGAACTGTTTGTACTTATAAGTACAATTACCTCACTGTAAACTTGCGATACAGTTATAATATTGCACAACCTGAGACACTTTATAAAGCACATAATTACATATTATGACAATATCATTTTTAAGATGAAATGCAGCAAAATAGGTTTTTTACATTATACAGATATAATTTTATAATTTGAATCATTTAAGTAATGTATATTATTAATAATTAAACATGTGAGGACACGGTATTGCAGCGCTAGCGACAATCTGGCGCCCCGTTCAGAGATTGTTCCTGCCTCACGCTGTATTCTTGTTGGGACTGGCGCGACACTGGATGGATAAATGGATAGAATAATTAAACATGTACTACAGAGATATTTCAATGTTCCTTAAAATTTTTGAAGAATCTGCGTCCTAAGCTTACAGATGGCTTGACGTCTATTACAGAGCTGATTGTGTGGCGATTGGGTACTTGGAGAAAGAAAAGGAAGTACAGGAATTGGGGGTGAGTACATTTGAGACACAGTACTGCTGCAATAAATGATTTCATTGAAGGTAGTGCACGGTGCAAAAATGCATCTTGCTTGAGGCAGGAACAATCTCTGGACGGGGCGCCAACTCATCACTATCACTGCGCCACCGTTTTCCCATGTTTAATAACATGCCTTAATTCTTATCATCATGAAAATTATATCAAGTATACATATCAGTATTTAATTTATTCAGAGAGCTGTAATATCATGAATGTAATGGATTCTGTGTTCTGTCGGAGGAAGAGTAAGCTCGTTTAAGAAGTACATAGTAGTTTAATTACATAGAGCACATAAAAGAACACATACTAAACAAAGCATTTAACATGCTACTTTAGTTACAATAGTATTTGAGAAACTAGTAAATTAAATGATTTTAAGATGAACTTTATGATGTTATACTTTAATGACAAAATAAACTACCTGACTAAAGTGGAAATTTCGAGATTAAAGTTGACATTTCGAGCTTTTTTTGCCACTGTGTGCCTATTTTTTGTCTTTTCTCCATACTCTAATAAGCTTCCATATGACTCTCAGATGGTGGACTATGAATCACCATTTCACGGCAACCTTGATATATGATAACTTCTTTTTTATTTCGGCACTGTGCGACTTTGTGAACTTGAACTTTCGAATTTCTCTGACACTCTGTGTCACTCGATCAACTTCCTTTTATTGTTTATACCACTGTTTAAACCAACAAATAGTATGTTTTTCCTTGCCTTCACTTGGTATTCACTGAAATTCTTCTATTTACCCCTGGGCTTTTGCCATTGTCTTTTCACAGAATGCTGAGCTTAAGGGCTCTTTATATTGATTTGCATTTTCAAAGAGGGGAGTCTGGGAGGAGTTGGGGAGTGACAGCAGGTGCGTGCACGTGCGTTACTTTTCTTGCTGACCAGGATTTATGTAGTGGAAGAACATGGAAGTTGGCGTACACATACTGTAGATTAATGCATCTGGATTTTTTTCTGCGTACGCACATTTCCACTTTTGCTGTATGCCATGTTTTAGTGTGAATTCTATGCGTGGCATTATGCATGAGGCCCCAGTTCTTCACAGGAGTGCTTCTGCCCAAAAAGTTCAGCTTTTGTCTCTTCGGATCAGATAATCTTTTTCCCCCAGGTCCCAGAGTCCATCAAATATGCTAACGGTATATTTGCCCAAAAAAATAAGTTTGACTGCATTCTCTGTACCATTGCTCGCATACTGAAGTGTCAGCATGGCACTGCCAGATCTAAACACTAGCATGGAGAGTTGCTCGCAGACTGAAGTGTCTATAGCTGCATGTGGGAGCTGCTGTTGCACTTTTCGTAACTGATCTTTTCCTAAATAAGGAATTGAACATTGGCATTGAACATGTACTTTGTCATCATGCCCATGTTGGTCAAACACATGAAGCTTTGCAGTATACTTGTGACTTTACGCTATATAGGAAGATAAGCAAATAAATATAGGTAAACAACATTCGATGTGGCATTTATATAAGTAACATAGAAATGTTTTTCATAGAAAGACTATCAAGAAACATAATCGCAAACAGAACTTTGCACGATACCTTGCCGAACGCTTTAAGCCCTGCTGTTTCCTTGAAGGACATGCATGTGGCAGATTCAGTGGCAGGATGACGCCCAACCTGTTGCTGCATCCAAACGGTGCCATCTTTGTCCTTTATGCCTGGTGCAGCTGCGTTGTTCTTATATGTGAGTGGACATTTCTTGCAGGGAGGGCTTCTGTTCTCTTTCTCCAAAGAACCCTCATCCTCATCTGAATTCACCTCTGATATAGCACGTCTTTATTTGAAAACAGCAGTGTCACATCAGGAGGAGTGTGAACATGACTGAGAGAATAAAACTGAATAAAAAACCAAAACGCTATTCTTTACAAGTACCATACATTTACACCAGCGGTTACAGACTCAAATCAAATATATGTTTTTATTGTATAATAGTAACAATAAGAGCAGCTCACTACTCAAAACGGTAAATCTAGGAAGCGCCCGGAACTGAACCTGCAACCTTTTGATTATGAGTCAGCAATTCTTACCACTGCACCACCCAAGCTATTGTGTCAGTGTTGTACCCTAACCCAATTTCTTTTTCTTCAGTTATATTCTTGAATAAAAGCACACTTGTTTTGTTATACAGTAATCCCTCGCTATATCGCGCTTCGACTTTCGTGGCTTCACTCTATCGCGGATTTTATATGTAAGCATATCTAAATATATAACTCGGATTTTTCGCTGTTTCGCGGGTTTTTGTGCCTGGACAATAGTTTTTTTTACATCTGGTACATGCTTCCTCAGTTGGTTTGCCCAGTTGATTTCATACAAGGGACGCTATTGGCGGATGGCTGAGAAGCTGCCCAATCAGAGCACGCAGTTACGTTCCTGTGTGCTCATTGGCTCAGCGACAGAGCGCCGAATTCGATTCCGCTGCGTTAACCAGGAAGTCTCGTCTCGCTCATTCAGCATCAACGTGTTTCGCTGTGTAAAGAGTTAACTTTTGTGCTCTTTTGTGTTTATCTTTGTGCATAGTCAAGCCCTTCGTTATGGCTCCAAAACAATCTGCTTCTGCTACTGCTTCAGGGGCCGTGCCCAAGTGTCAACGGAAGATGCTAACGATTGCCGAATAGGTAAAAGTTTTGGATATGTTGAAGGAAGGGAACAACTACACCGCTGTAGGACGCCATTACGGCATCAATGAGTCCACGATTCTTTTTATTTAAAAAGGAGGAAAAGAATATAAGATCTACGGTCGCAGTGTCCTTTAACCAGGGTGCAAAACGAGTTGTAAGTGGACATAATAAGGCGGTAGTCCGGATGGAATCTGCTTTAGGGATTTGGATTGAAGACTGCCGGAAGAAGAACAACGGCGGTGCTACACAGTCGCCTGAAGAGGCTCCTTTAGAAGAGCTGTAATGCTCTCCTTTGTTGTGCAGTAAAATTAAACGCATCGTTATCGGACAAGTCATCATGTCATTGTTGGTGAGTAACCATAATTAATTTTCTATGTACAGTACTTAGTACATGTACGTACGTTAAGTGTCAATGTACACACATTTTACTGTATACAATTTTTCTTGCATTGTACTTATTTATTGCTGGTGGCCTGTCTATCATAATGGCTGTAACATAACATGTAACATATGTGATATCGGAGACGCTGGATATCTTATCTATAATATTTAGGTTTTACTGTATATAAACAGTGTGTTTACATACATAATTTCAACGAATCTTACCTAATATCTAAGAGAATACAAAGGGTTTATGCTGTATAACTGTACGGGAAATGTTTATAAGAGTGTGGGAGAGTTTATAAGGGCTTAAAATATATAAAAATAACCATATAAACATATGGTTTTTACTTCACGGATTTTCACCTTTCGCATGGGGGTTCTGGAACGTAACCCCCGCGATAGGTGAGGGATGGCTGTACTTGTACCTTTTGGGAAAATGTTTATTTGATATTTGGATTTCAGTCTTCACACATTATACACTTCATGTCAAAATTTTGTCATTAGTACTATAACATGAAAAACATTTCTGTTTCAAGTATGTGTTCAATATTTCTTGCCTCGCATTTCTTGTCATCCTACATTTACACAGTTCGCTGTAGACACAGAATACACATGAAATGCATGTGTTACAAATAATGATATACTGTATTATTTACCCTATACAACTCCAGGCACCTCACACCCAGATAAACAGATTTGAGTTGGGAGAACTTTTTGTCCAACTATAGCTGCGGCGGCAACGGGGTGGGGGGGGGGTTGGGGTTTGGGGAGGGGAGATGAAATAGCAGGCTGCTTGTGCTGATAGACACATTTGCAAAACAAAAGACGCTAATGGAGAGATGCGAAGGAATTTAAGGTGGCCCGGGATTACGGGTTTTTTCGTATGCGTCAGGGTTTCTAGTGTTAAGAAGGCTAATAAAATGTTAGGGTTATAGAGTATGATGTGTAGAGTTGAAGTCCAAGAAGGTTATTCTCTAGTTTTATAATGCACTGGTGAAGCCAGAAACATTAGGAAGTTTTTCTTTACATATAGAACCATAGACACTTAGAATAAGCTACCAAGTAGTGTGGTAGACAGGAACTTTTGTGACTTTCAAAAGTAGACTTAATGTTATTTAGGAAGAATTAAGTGTATAGGAATGGCAAGCTTTGTTGGACTGAATGGCCTGATCTTGTCTAGATAGATAGATAGATAGATAGATAGATAGATAGATAGATAGATAGATAGATAGATAGATAGATCTATCTATCTATCTATCAGTGGATTGTTTTCTCTGAAAAGCTTACCAAGGAGACAGGCAGTCAAACCTATTCCTAAGTCTTTGTATCAGTATGTCATTTTTTTTTATTCCAAAAGAAGTTAATGAAATATTAGATCCTATTCTTGCTGCATCACACACAGAGCAGAAGCAGGGTCCAGTTTAGTGTCACCCATCAAATTAAACTACAAATCTCTGGAACTTAAGAGAAAAACTGGAGCACCCACACTAACACAATGAGAATGAGCAAATTGTACATAAGAAGTTATTGGGTGCAGCTTTTGAACCCAAGGATTAAAGCACTACTGTGATTAGGTCCAACATTCAGTTGGCAGACATCCAGACTTAAAACTGTCCTCATTTTTACACGATCAAATACAGAGGGCATTTCACATTACTTATTTTGTCCAAATGTAACACTGCTAAAGGATTTCAAAGATAATTTTATATGACTGAAATGAACAGTTTTGTAAAAATGGCCTTTTCAACTATTTTACCTTGACAGAATTGCATTACAATTGAACTTTTTTAGAAAACGAAGGAACACATTGAACCTCTCTTTTGAATGTGACGCTGGAGAGTTTGCTGGGCTCTGTGACAGATAATAATGAGGGCAAAAATATTTTTGATGGTCAAAAAAATCTGTTTCTCAGTAGAACAGCATTTTACAAGGATATGTTTGAAATAGGAAATTTGGAAAAGGAGTCATCTTCTTTTATTTTGTAGCCACTATGGAAATAACTGATTTCCTTTTAAAGCCATCAGAAGACTAAGAGCTTTGTGATTGTATTTGTTCTTTTGTGAGTGTCATTATGTTACTTGCCAGTGAAGCTTTTTCTTTCCCTCATCTGTGGCTACTTTTCTTTCCAGGGTTTTGTGAATGCTGACATCTATATAGTATATCTGATCACAACATTATCCATTTTATGGATTCTGGGCGAGCTCCTTCTACCCAAAACAAAACTTCTAAACTTTAAACTATTCTTTACATTACTTTTTCTGTGTATGATTTTAACCTTGTCATAAAGCAACATTAAATAGGCATCTACATTTGCTAGTAATGAAATAATGACTGCACATAATGTGTGTTTATACTTTGATGGAATGTTGCCCTGCCTAAGACCTGCTCCTGCTTTGGTTATGAAGCTGCTGGGCTAAACCTCAGCTTCCCATGACCTTCACTAGGATTAGGAAGGACTGAATATGTCATGTTATGTTAATTGTATTGTGAATGTGACAGTGGGATGCTGGGTGTCTTGAGGGGCCAGACGTTATTGTCAACTGAGACTACACAACTGGGTACAATCAATTAAAAAAATTGTAGCGAATAGTGGTGAAAATAACAATCTGTTTAAATTGTACATCCACTTCCCTATACACGAGTGGCAGATCTGCGAAGTGGCCAGTGTGTAGCGCACGCCCAGGGGTTGGCAAGCGAAGCAAGCAGGGGGCAGAGCCCCCTAGTATATTAAAATGTTTGGCTTCAGCAAGACTAGGTTGCTGGTGACAGTGATTGAAGGAAGACCCACCTGGGGGGCCCAGAATAATTACACCATGATGACTTTAGAGCAGGGGTGTCCAACTCTGATCCTGGAGGGCTACAGTGTCTGCAGGTTTTCTTTCATGGTATATTCTTAATCAGTGTCTGATGTCTGCTGCTAATTAACTTCTTTTTCCTTAATTTTTATTGACTTTACTTTTTAACACTCAGCCCCCTTAATTGTTTGTCTGGTGTGGAGGAATGAAGAAACTGGTTGGGGTGAAACTGATTGGAGCTTGAGGCCCTGATTTAGCTGGACATCATCTGGTGATCTGCTGAAAATCGAGAGTACACCTTATAAGAAGGTTTTTGGTGTCTTAGTGGACTATACTCTATCAACTTCCTGACAGTGTTCAGAAGCCATTAAGAAGGCAAACAGAACGTTAGGTTATATAGCACGATGTGTGGAGTACACGTCCAAGGAGGTTATGCTCAAGTTTTTTTTTTTTTTTAATATTTTTATTTTATTAATTTTCATTGTAATCATTCCATACAAACAGATCAATTTATAACCCAACAAATTTGAAGACAAATCAAACCCCACCCCTGAGAAGGAGAGCTTAGCTAAAGGAAAATTGCTTTAAGCTTTTTAATAAGGCAACATTAGACAAAAGAAGGGGAGAAGTAAATATCTATATAAATAAGAGATGGAGAAGGGAGTTAAATGCAATAATAGTTAATTCTCTTATTCTAAAATAATATTGATTAAATCCTGCCAAGTTTTGAAAAAATTTTGTACAGATCCTCTAACTGAAAATTAGATTTTTTCCAATTTCAAATAATATAAAACATCAGTTTCCCACTGACTTATAAGAGGAGAATTAGGATTCTTCCAATTTAACAAAATAAGTCTGCATGCCAAGAGTGTAGTGAATGCAATCACCGTTTGTTTGTCCTTCTCCAATTCCAGTCCATCTGGAAGGACACCAAACACAGCTGTTAGTGGGTTAGGAGGGATTGTGATACTAAGGCTGTCTGAGAGGCACTTAAAAATTTTTGTCCAAAATGATGTTAGTTTGGTGCAGGCCCAGAACATGTGACCCAGTGAGGCAGGAGCTTGGTTGCAGCGCTCGCAGGTTGGATCCTGGCCTGGAAACATTTTGGACAGTTTTAAGCGAGACAGATGAGCTCGATATATAATTTTTAGTTGAATAATTCTATGCTTTGCGCATATAGAACTCGAGTGAATTCTCTGCTTTGCTACCTTCCACTCCTTTTCTGATATATTGATGAAGAGATCTTCTTCCCAATGTCCTCTTGGATCTTTGAAAGGTAGGGACTCTAATAAGATTTTATATATTGCGGAAATAGTGTTTGTTTCCTCGGAATTGAGCAGTATTTTTTCCAGCATTGTGGAGGGTGCAAGGTGGGGGAAATCGGGCAATTTCTGTTTAACAAAATTTCTAATTTGAAGATAGTAAAAGAAATGTGTAGCTGGGAGGTTAAATTTTGAACGTAATTGTTCAAAAGATGTAAATATGTTGTCTATATAAAGATCTCTGAGCATTTTAATCCGAAAACTTTTCCAGGTATTAAAAACTGGATATACTTGCGAAGGTTGAAAGAGGTGGTTCCCTTGCAGAGGTGCCACTGATAAAAGATTTTCCATCTTAAAATGCTTCCTAATTTGGTTCCATATTCTGAGTGAGTAAAGCACAATTGGGTTATTAGTATATTTGCGATAACTTTCATTTATTGGAGAGCAGAGCAGGGAATATAAAGAAGTACTACAGGATTTTACTTCTATTGCGGACCAAGCCTGTGTATGTGCATTTATTTGTGTCCAGGTTTTTATGGCTTGTATGTTTGCTGCCCAGTAATAAAACTGAAAATTAGGTAAAGCCATGCCACCTTCTGCCTGAGGTCTTTGTAGGGTTGCTCTTCGGATACGTGGGTGTTTTGAGTTCCAAATGAATGAGGTTATTATTGAATCTAACTGTTTAAAAAACGATTTATTGATATATATTGAAATGTTTTGAAATAAAAAGAGAAGTTTAGGAAGGATATTCATCTTAACGATGTTAATTCTTCCGGCTAGAGTGAGATGAAGGGTTGACCATCTATGCAAGTCTTGCTTAATTTTTTCCATACAGACGCCAAAATTTTGTTGATAAAGAGCTTTATGTTTACTTGTGATATTTACCCCTAGGTATTTAAACTGATCTGCTATGGTAAAAGGTAGGGTGTCTAATTTATTATTATATGCTTGTGAGTTCACTGGAAAGAGTATACTTTTATTCAGATTAATTCTAAGACCAGATATCTTTTGAAATTCTGTTAGTGCTGTTAAAACAGCAGGGATAGTGTTTTCTGGGTCCGATATATATAAGACCATATCATCTGCATATAAAGAAATTTTCTGTTCCAGTCCTTCTCTGACAATCCCCTTTATCTGATGAGAATTTCGGCAGTGAACCGCCAGTGGTTCAATAGCGATTGCAAACAACAGTGGCGACAAGGGACATCCTTGTCTGGTACCACGTTCTAGTTTAAAGTAGTCTGAGCAAATTTTATTAATACAAACTGAAGCTTCTGGACTGGTATACAGTAGTTTAATCCAAGCACAAATATTCGGGCCAAACCCAAATTTCTCCAATGCAGTGAAAAGGTAATTCCATTCGATCATGTCAAATGCCTTTTCTGCGTCTAATGATAGTAATATCTCTGGGGTGTTTGATTTTGCTGGTGAATATATAACATTAAACAAGCGTCGGAGATTTGAAGATAGATGTCGGCCTTTAATAAATCCAGTTTGATCTTGTGATATTACCGAGGGCAGCACTTTCTCCATCCTTCTAGCTAGGATTTTTGAGAGTATCTTAACATCATTATTCAGGAGTGAAATTGGTCTATATGATGCACATTGTAACAAGTCCTTATTTTGTTTAGGAAAGACGGTGATTAATGCTTGTCGAAATGTTTGAGGTAGTATTTGGTGGTCTTTAGCTTCTGTAAATGTTACCAATAAGAGTGGAGCTAGCTGAGTGGAGAATTTCTTATAAAACTCTACGGGGTAACCATCAGGGCCTGATGATTTCCCGCTTTGTAGTGACTTTATAGCGTCTAGTAATTCTGTTAGCGTTAGAGGTTTATCTAGTTCCTCAGCACTTAAAGCATCTATTTGTGGTATTTGTGAATTATCCAGAAATGCATTAGATTGCGTGTTGTCTTCTTTGGGCTCAGTGGAATATAAAGACTTATAGTAATCTCTAAATGTGTGCATTATTTTATTATGGTCGATGATTTCTTCTCCATTCTTGTTGGTGATTACTGGTATTGCATTGTGAACTTCTTGTTTATGAATTTGTTGAGCTAAAAGCTTATTAGCTTTTTCTCCGTGTTCATAGTAATGCTGTCTAGACTTATAAATAAGTTGTTCAGTTTCTTTAGTTGTTAAGATGTTAAGTTCTGTATGCAGGGCCTGCCTTTTCCAGTGAAGAGCTTCACTTGGACGCCTGGCTTGTTCTTCATCTATTCTAGTAATTTCATTTCTTAGCTCTGACACTTTCTTGGTTTCTAATTTATTTCTATGGGAAAGATATGAAATAATCTGGCCTCTTAGGAAGGCCTTTAGAGTTTCCTAGAGTGTTCCTGCAGAAACCTCTGTAGACGTGTTTGTCTCTAGGAAGAAGCTGATTTGTTTGGATATAAATTCTGTGCAGTTCTCGTCTGCCAATAAAAGAGGGTTAAGACGCCATCTGCGAGGTGAGTACGAGGGGCTTATTGATTTTAGCTCCAAGACTAGAGGGGCATGGTCAGAGATAACAATTGTGTCATATTTGCATGATTTAATTGTAGGCAGGAAATTATTATCTATAAAAAAATAATCAATTCTTGAGTAGCTATAATGCACTGGTGAGTAGAACGAATATGTTCTTGAGTTTGGGTTAAGAAACCTCCAGGGGTCTGATAAGTTGTGATCATTTAAAAACTGTGTAATTATCTTTGCAGTATTAGATGTCGTCCCCCCTGTCACGGGAGTCCTATCTAAGAGTGGATTTAAAACACAATTAAAGTCCCCAGCCATTATAATTTTATGAGTGTTCACATTGGGAATGGATGCAAATAGATTTTGCATGAATTCCTTATCATCAACATTGGGTGCATAAACATTTATCAAAATCATTTTACTGTTATATAAGTTGCCCATGACCATCACATATCTCCCTTCAGGGTCCGACACTACCTCTGATGCTACAAATGGAACTGTTCTATGTATGAGAATTCCCACCCCTCTAGTTTTCTTTATAAAGCTAGAATGGAACATTTGGCCAGTCCAGTCTTTTTGTAATCTGAACTGATCCTTGGTTAGTAAGTGGGTCTCCTGTAAAAATACTATTTTAGCGTTTAAGCCTGTTAGGTGAGAGCATACTTTCTTTCTCTTTAATTCGTGATTCAGGCCTTTAACATTCCAGCTCACAAAGTTAACTGTCCCATCATGGAGACATTGATTCTGAGTTTTTAATGTCATTTTATAGTTTTAATTGGTAATATGGCAGTTTTAATCTTAGTTTCAAGATTCCCCAGGAGTTGTTGCATGTTAGCCTGTTGCTGCATTGATATTTATAATTATAAGGATTATAAGAATAGATTAAATATAACCTGCTCTCCTTCTCTCCCCCCCTTTATCCCCCCACCCCCCCCATTTTGCCTCCCCACATGAGGCTAGACCCCACTTCGCGATGTTCCAGTCCTCTGACATACGAAGAGACAGAGCACGTCCAAAACAAAACAAACCCCACCCTGCAGCGGCGTTACAGAATTAAAACAGAGATATCTTTTACAGTTAAATCCTTAATACTATCTGCCGAAAATGTTCTCATTAACAATATTTAAGCTTGAAATAATCTTCAGCGCTTTTAAGTTAAGATATTAAGATTAAAAAAAAAAAAAAAAAAAAACAACCCTGGGAGTGATTTTAAAAACTAGTCTAGGATAAACCTGGTAATTCCTACTGTAATAGTATAATGGTAATAGTATAAATAGTAGAACAAGCATTAAACCAAGGGTATGAAGTTAAACAGTCTACTTTAAGGTATAGTAAAATAAAAAAAATAAATAAATAAAAAAAAAAGGAATAAAAAAAATAAATAAATAAAACGAATCCTACTTTAATCACTTCCACATTTTCACACTCACGTCTATAACTCTATAACTCTGATTAAAACATAAACATATAACATATAAAGTCCAGCTAAAAACAAAAAAAAAAAAAAAAAAAAAAGAAAATAAGATGTATAATTATAATACCAGTCTCTTTAAACATGGATCCAGCGATCAGATCATAGGTCTTTCCCGTGCCTTGATAGAATACGGCTCTTTAATTTTAATTAACTTTCAAAAAAGTGTCGGAAACAGCTTCTTTAATTCTTTTTCAGCTTCTTCTTTGCTGAAGAAGATATAATGTCCATCTTGAACTTCCACTTTCAGTTTGGCAGGATACAAGAGGCTGTATTTGATATCGGCTTCCCGTAGCATCCTTTTAATGTCGTTGTAGGATCTGCGTTTTGCAGCTGTTGATGGTGAGAAGTCGGGAAAAATACGAATAAGATTATTTTCGAATATAATCTCTTGCTTGTGTCTGAGAAGTGCCATCACATCAAGCTTACATCTTAGTCGTTCGAAGCGGACAATAAAAGACCTAGATTTAAAGGCGCTTGGTATCTTTGTGCGATAAGCCGTGGCTATCTCATTGTCGAGTTTAAAGTCATCTCCAATTATTTTAGACAGTAATTCTACTGCAAATTTCACTGGGCTTGAGCTTTCTCGTTTCTCAGGTATACCCTCAATTCTTATATTATTTCTTCTGCACCCATCCTCCAGGGCTGCAGGTCTGTCTCCAAGTTTTTTGTATTCCGAGTTCGCAGCTGTGGCCTTTTCATCGGCGTTAGATGCCATTTGTTCCGCTGTTTCCACTCGAGCCGTGAGTCCCTGCTTAACGTCTTCCAGCTGATCTGAAATGTCATTAATATGATCATCAAGCCTTTTCAGTTTGGAGTTAGTTTCTTCAATGTGTTCCACTAATTTCTCCAACATGCCTTTAAAGTTCACGTCGAAACGTTCAAATAGACGCGTTTCCTTATCTTTGTTATCCTTCTTGAGCTCAGTGGCCACCTTCTTAAGATCATTTGTGTTATCTTTCTTAAGCTCCTTCATGGCCGTAACTATGGCAGTGGACTGTGTAGCGATCATCTCTTTCTGTGTAGCGATCATCTCTTTCAGTTCGGACAGTTCGCTTCTGCTTTCGTGCTCCGCAAGTGAAAATGCAGCTCCTGTTACAGGCTCGCGATGAGTAGATGAGAGCACGTCCTGCAGAGCCCTTTCTAGTCTCGAATGATCCTCAGAAATCGGCGATCCCTCGCGACCTGTATCACTTGCGCCTTCGCTCCCATTCTCACTCTCGACTGGAGACAATACAATGGAGCGGGGTCCCAGGAATTCTGCGCACTCTTCTGCCTGTTCTAGGTCAGTCTCCGTGATGCCATACCTTACACTTGCACTCAGGCCGGAAGTCTGTCCGGACTTCGATGCAGCTTTAAGTTTCTTTTCCGGTTCTTTCTGACTTTTCTTCTTGTTACTCATGCTTGTATATTGTAGTGGAAGTTCCTTGGTCGGGTTAAATACAGGATACCTCTAAATAATATGAAATACGTGGGAAAATAAAGCCGCTGCTAGCGGAGCTCTGCTTCAGACGTCCATCTCCTATAAACGGACGAAACCAAGTTTTATAATACACTGGTGAGGCCTCATCTGGAGTACTGTGTGCAGTTTTGATCTCCAGGCTACAAAATGTTCAAAAAAGAGCAACTAGGCTGATTCCAAGCTACAGGGGTTGAACTATAAAGAAAGATTAAAAAGAGCTGAGCCTTTTCAGTTTAAGCAGAAGAAGATTAAGAGGTGACATGACTGAAGTGTTTCAAATTACAAAGGGAATTAGTACAGTGGATTGAGACTGTTATTTTAAAATGAGTTCATCAAGAACACAGGGACGCACATGGAAACTTGTTAAGGGTAAATGTTGCACAAACACAGAACCATAGACACCTTGAATAAGTAGTGCGGTAGACAGTAAGACTTTAGGGACTTTCAAAACTAGACTTGATGTTTTTTTAGTTGTTTAATTCAGTGCATAGGACTGGTGAGCTTTGTTGGGCTGAATGGCCTGTTCTCGTCTGGATTGTTCTAATGGTACACATAACCTCTCATTTTTTTAGGCTGCCATTTATGAAAAAAAGAAGCAACTGATAGGAATGAAGGAAAAAACAGTCAATTAACAACAGAAATTGGTCACTGATGAAGAAATAGTCAGGAAGAAAACCTACTGCCATTGCGGCTCTCCAGGATCAGAATTAGACACCCCTGCATGAGAGGATTGTGCAAAGAAGCAATATCTACTTCAATGAATTCTAGCATCAATAAAGACTTTCTGGAAACTTTGGATCCTTGTAATACCTCAGATTATTGGCCAAGTTATATAGGTGAGACTCTGTTCATAGCATCCATTGCAAAGTCTTCCATCAGTGGCCAGGTCTGGAATAGTGTCAGATTTCAGTAGCTTGGTCTGCCATCAACTAGCATTAAACCATTTTTCCAATAAGTCCTGTTTCTCCTTTGAATCTGATTACAATGAAATTTGCACTAGGAGGCAAGTGGTCTCTGGAGACATCAACATCAGATATTATAGCAATAATTTCCTGTCAGTGCTATTTTAGAAATGTGAGGCTACTAGTGAAGATGAGGCTCTTATGTGCTGTAACTACCATGTAAATGCATTTAGTAAGGTCAAGAGGGTGTAAGAGTGGCATTGAGGGAATTGACAAGAAGTTAGCAAAACTCACTCAGGCAGACAGGTGGCAGTAGAGAGATCCTGTCTGGAATAAGAGGACCCTTGATGTACAAAACAGAGAACAGGTGTGGTCTTAGAAAAGACTGCTCACAGCTCAGGATTATAGTTCCCTATGACAACTAGATACTACTATGAGTTAGCAGCCATGAAATTGAAAAAGGACACCTTCAGCCTTAGAGCTTATTCTAGAACCTGGGGTGGCATTTATTAAAGTGAATAGGACAAAAACTCACTGGCAGGAAAGAGAGAGTGGAGACAGACAGGGAGAGGAAGGGAGAGAGAAACTGAGGCTGGAGGTGAGGAGAAGTGAGATGTTTAATCAGTTTTCAGAGGTCTAAGGCCTCAGGGCCATTCACAACATCATTGTTTCCAAAGAAGAAATCTGGCAAATCTGGCATTCCATCACAGAGGATGCTCATGTACAGATCTAAGGTCTCATATAAGGCCAATTTTGAGTCACTACTTAATGTAATAGATTTGTAAGGTCATGGGTAGAGAGTACAGTGAAATACATATATACTCACGTATAAGTCGGGTCTTGAAACCCAAAAAATCGATCATAAAATCAGACCCCGACGTATACACCTGTTCATAAATACGACCCTTAATTTTTTTTTTACATCTTCTTGCTTCCTCCAATCTCACACCAGTTTCTCAGACACATTGAATTTTGTTGCAGCAGCTCAGTTACCAATTTCCTTCGCCACTTGAACGACTTTTAATTTAAAACCAGCTTCATATTTTCTTCTGATTGAATGCTCCATCGTAGGTAAGGGATGCTCTTACGATAAAGGCCTATGAGGGTGTGAGATACAAAAACACAAAACAGTGCAAACATCGCTTCGCAATAGTTTGCATATTACCATGTGGTCACGTAGGCACAATACATAGAAAAAAAAGGCAGTGTGCTCTGTGGTTACTCTCTCAGGTGGGTGTTAGCATATCATAATCTCTTGGACCAGTAGCATTAGTTTTCCGCATTCGACTTATCCGACCAACATTATAAAATACCAGAAATTATACTGTAAAATCAAGCACTGACGTCTCCGTGGGAGAACTTAAAAGCAAGTATATACAGTACTTGCATGTGCTAATTAACATGAAAAATGACCCTACATCATGGCACCATCATTATAAACTTAAGGGGCATTGTTGTCATGTATATAGAATACAGTTAAATTTGATTATTGAGTAAAACAATCTTACAGTACTGGCTCAGAATAAGATTCTAAAAATTTTTATTGAAGAAGATCAGGAGATTAAAAGTTCAAACGTGAAGCCAAGTCATAACCATAACCAATCTGTCATCAAGAGTTGAATTGTTAACCAAAAAGTCAAAGGCCTAAATAACATAAGCAACTTCATTCACCAGGAAAAAGTTTTATCACAAGAATCACATGTCAACACCATTCTTATCCAGTCTCTGATACCAGGAAACATATAAGGGTGACCTTTATACCCTTGATCCTCAATGACATATGCAGTGTGACCCTGGATTTAACCAATAGTAACCCCATGGTAACTGCTACAGCAACAGTGCATAAAATAGTTGCATCCAAGGTCAAATAAAATGCTGAGTGAATAAAAACAATAAATAATATAAAACCTTTTTAAAATCATCATAAATGGCCTGGCTCCAGGGGTTCTTTAGCCAGGCTAAGCCCCCCCAAATATCATGTCAGGTTCCCCTATCCACGTTGTCGGGCTGCATAGACATGTGAAGTGAGGTCAAGAAGCAATTGGCTCAGCCAGCACTTTTGGTAAAGGCAGCAGTGTCCTATAACTATTTTTTTTAACTTTATGAAATAATAAAACAAAAAAGTTAAGCTTGAATCCTATACAGTAAATTAGATACACATTCAGTGCTTTATTTATATACTAATTGAAAAATTGTGAGAAATATTGAAGTGTGCTAGAAAAAAGGCACAATGGCAAAAATGTAAATGTATTTTTGTTATTGCTGCCATTCTGGTTTCTCATCATTATGGTGTATGCACCGGGTGTTAGGGGAGTGTCCTCAGAGGTCATGACCTTTAATCACAACCAAACGGGATTAAAGGTCACCCATGAAAACACTTCCTCTTTCAAGCAGGGGATTCAATATCCAAATCTTTTATCACTTTTAATAATTTTGATTCCTGGTGTTTTTGACTTTTGCTCTACTTTTTTATTTTACACAAATTTCATCTCACATTTTGGTTCAGAGGCTTGTTATTATTGATCTCCTGGTTTTGACCTTTTCTCTGGCTCACTTTATCTCCTAGTTCACTCTCAAACCTTGTCTGTTAGCAGACATAACAAAAATAGAGAAAGAGGAAATTGTTTCCAAGAGTTTTTATGAGTTCCAAGGGAATGCCATCAAGGCCTGAAGTGTTTCCTTTATTTGTAAAGCACAGACCTTCCTTCAACTCTGTAATAGGAGGCATCCAAATGCAAAGCTTTCTTCTCAGAGTGGTGGGGCAGATGCAAGAAATAGAGAAAACATTAACAATCTTGTGTTGGAATTGGTCGTATCAGGGAACAATTTAGAATAGTAATATTCATTAATATGCTTTAAGTCATTAGCGAATGTACCTGATTAAGTCTTAATAGGGAAAATGATAGAAAATTAGTCATTAACAGGGAGGCTAAGGGCCGTGAGAGTGTTTCGTCTAGCTCCATAGACATAGTATAAAGAATCTGAAACTTGGCCTACCGCAATAGGACTGCATTAAATTCATTCCTAACACTTGAAAATTTTATTTCATGGTTTTTATGCACTACATGGGAGCAGGACTGCTTCAATGCAGAGATCAGATACACAAATTCATGTGTCTTTTTAATTTTTAAACAATTATGATATGATGCAAAAAGAGAAATCTCTACTGCATTCCTTTGTAGTTTCCCTGAAGATCCCCAAATTCTCCACAGAAACAGTATCAATCTAAAAGTAAAAATCATAAAGTCTTATGGATAACTGATCACAAAATTGTTTATCATTTAACAGCAATTTATTGCATCAACTGGCATGGGTTTGCAAGTGAGGATGTCTATGCAGATCCTAAAATGAACACTCCTATAATCAGACAAAGGGTGGAGCAACAATAAATATGGGAGTCGTATCACTAACAATTCATAAATTGTTGCCACTCAGCAATTGGGCACCTTGATACAGAATGGGGACATAATAAATGCACGTGACCACAATCTTCTATCCACCTTTCTCTGTACATGAATAACAGAAGTGACACATCTTGCCACCCACAGAGGCAATGAACCTTGGGAGCTGATTAACAGGCAATGACTTGGAAATACTTTATCTTATTTATTTCATTTTTTATGTTTACCATGTATATTTTTATACGGAAAGGTGTTTTTCAGGGAACAAATATTGGGTTAAAAAATTATAGTTTTTCTGCAGCAATGCAAGTTAATTAAGCCTTAAAAGTTGATGCAAACAATTTCTACAAGTGTCCCAAGTTGTGTTGATTACTTATAAACCCTTTGTATGTAGAAAAGCAAGTTTGGAACAAACTGTGCTTATTTGAACAATATTGCACTTTATATTGCTCTCATAATGGAGAGAAAAGGTAATTAACAAAGGAGAACAACCAGACCATTATAACTCTTAAAAGTGTACGTCTTTCCTTTAGAGAAATTGCTAAGAAACCCATGGTGTCAGGGTGTACATTTTCATACACAATCAAAAAAATAATTAGAAACTGGAGAAAACTCTGACAGGTCTGGCAGACCCAGAGCGAGAACTGAATCAAAAGACAAGTCTCTGAGAATCAACAGCAAGTGTGATGGGCACCTCACAGGACTACAGCTTCAAGCACAGCTTAGCAGTGGAAAAAAGTAAGCAATTGTCACTTTATCAATGAAGAGAAAACTTTTAGCAGCAGGCTTGACAGTTCGAGCTTCAGAAAGATTGCTAAATTGGTAATTGGTAAAAGAGTCAAAGTTCTACAAACCATTTTTCCAGTTTTTAGAAATAATAATGTTCTATATGTATATATCTCTCTATTATAAAAAAATCAAGGGAAGAAGACTAGGGAGACGAGACGTGATCTTCTCAGAAGACAATTTGACATCCCGCATGTTTTATCTTGGTAGAGTAATATATATATATATATATATTGCTCTACTTTCCCCTATTGTATTATTAATATGTAGCCTTAGAATGCCTAATCTCACAGACTTACCACTGTTTATAAGGTACTATTGTATATAACTTATCCCCACCTTCCCTTCTATATCTATAACCTCAGGCAATTAGATGTAGTAAAAAGACAAGCAAAAGTTAAGTTACAGTTTAAACAATGTATTATTGATAATATTCATAAATAATAACAAAATGCAAAGTATATTTGAATATTGGCAACCATACAACCTGATTAAATGGTGATATGTAGTTCAGGCGGCACACAGTCTTCTAGTTACTTAAATGTCTCTAGTTAAGGCATAATTGGTGCTCAGCTTTCAGCCACATGTCTGTTCAAAATGGCTGCTGAGCTGTGCTCTTCATCACAGGATAGGAAGAGAGATGCTTCTTTCAGATGTTGGTTAGTAAGAGAGAGAGTGTGAGGTTAAACACATACATTTATAGATGTTCTGTCCAACCCCTACAGCCAATAGGACATCATGGTACTTAACGGCCTCTGAGACAAGCCAATTCCAAACAGCCATACCTCAGACCAATGGGGGAAAGAACATCTTAACACCTGCCCCCAAACCATATGTTAAAGTACACCTTAGCTAGAAATGACTTTAGCAAAGAAACACTTGCCAAACTGGTTTAAAACAAACATCCCCCAAATCCTGTCGTAAAATTCAAGCAGACCCATTCCTAAGGAGGGGGGGGGGGGGGGGGGGGGGGGGGGGGGTAAACACTAAATTACATTGCTCTGCCCAAATTAGAAATAAAACACATACAAAACATTTATCAAGATATATGTAAAATCTCACATCACAACACCGCGAGACAAGGCAGTGAGACAACATTTAAAACAAGTTCACGGACATCTAACGAAGCAGTTGTTGGAATGCTTTTGGCAGACAGACATCATGTGCTCACAGCTGTTAAAACAATGACAAGCGACAAGCAGAACTCGCAGCTTGCCAGCAGCAGCAGGAAGCCAGCAGATGATCCGACCGTTTCTTCTTCGCATGCGTTCAGCAAAGAGGAATGGGCAAAACTGGCCAAGGATAGGTGTGCCAAGCTTGTGGCATCATATTCAAAAAGACTTGAGGCTGTAATTGCTACCAAAGGTACATCGACAAAGTATTGAGCAAAGGCTGTGAATACTTATGCACATGTGATTTCTCAGTTTATTTATTTTTAATAAATTTGCAAAAACCTCAAGTAAACTTTTTTCATGTTGTCATTATGGGGTGTTGTGTGTAGAATTCTGAGGAAAAAAATGAATTTAGTCCATTTTGGAATAAGGCTGTAACATAACAAAATGTGGAAAAAGTGACGCGCTGTGAATACTTTCCAGATGCACGGTTTATATATATATATATATATATATATATATATATTGTCGCAAACTCGACAAAGAGCCATAGCAAGGTTTGG
Organism: Erpetoichthys calabaricus; assembly: GCF_900747795.2. Classification (NCBI taxonomy): domain Eukaryota; kingdom Metazoa; phylum Chordata; class Cladistia; order Polypteriformes; family Polypteridae; genus Erpetoichthys; species Erpetoichthys calabaricus. The sequence continues at coordinate 43,323,335 of NC_041403.2, forward strand.
GCAGCCACCTATATATTATTTCCTGGCTGCAAAATTGAATAAATTGATGTACTGAAGTGTACAGATCAGAGTCCCAAACATAACTGAGAAATTAGAGGAAAGGTGGCAGCTTTTAATGGCCAGTATAGGAAGTGACCTCAAAGGGGCCAGAAACAGAACGGTCTTCATCCATAGGCTTGGACCCGGAAGTGACGTCATCAGGGCCAGACGGAATTTCCGGTGAATGGTCTGCAGAAAAGCGAGAAAAAGAGTCCGTGCACTCTGCCATCTCCCGGTCTGGTTTGGAATTACCCTCATTCAAGCCCTTTAGCTGCCTCCCATGCGCACGTGTGTGACAATATATATTAAAAATAATTGAAATGTAGAGATGTCAGGTAATTGAAAGAAACTACTCTGGGCATCTCTCTCCTAGGAGGTTTCGTTTTGCTGACTTCCTTGCATCGCTAGTGCATTAGTGGTGGGAGGAAAAGTAAAAGGGATAACGTTTTTCTGATGTTAGCGGCTAAGCGACTTTGTTTTTCTTCCGAGGTTTCGTTTTGCTGATGTGCTGGCCTCGCTTGTGTTATTAGCAGCTGAGTGAGTTTTCTGTTTCCTTTGAGGTGGAGCCCTTACCCTGACTCACTTCTCACTTCCGGGCCGGACAGACACACACACTTCCACACTTAAAATACATCATAAATAGTATATTATTACCTTACAAAAAAGGTTTAATCCCCACCTTAGTTTAATTTTGATTTGCATTGTGCAAAGTGAATACTGAACACATTTAGTGATGAAGGCTGTTAAGCATCAAGTAAATCTCAGCAAAAGCCTTGGAGAAATTTCAAAAAATGGCAATATGCAGATTACAAATCTATGCAGCATATATATGCAAGTCTTTGTGGATATGCCTGTACCATCTGTGAACAGTACCCTGGTTTATTTCAAGCATAATGATATTCCACCTGAGCCTTCAGTTTGGAAAAAAAAAGCATTCAGTTTGAAAAACATGTATTCAGTACACCACCGTGTTTCTCAGCAAAATGTGAAATTAATGCTAAAGTTATAAATAAAATATCTGATTAATGTTATAAACATTAAGCTTGACTGTTATGCTGTTTCTGTAATGTTGTGTTTAAGAAGCTTGCTGTCTAACTAGAAAGACGTCACAGATGACAACTTAAACTGTGACTCTTCCTTCAGTGCAGCAGGCTGCCATACCTGCTGCCCACATGCCCGTGCCCCAAGTGACATCATGGAGTCGTGGGCATCTTGTGCCTTTGAGAAAAAATGAGATTGCTAGCAAAACAATACAAAAATGAAAAATAAAGGAATAATAGTAGACCCAAATTAATGGAGGAGTTGCAAGCGATTAAGAGCACACCTAGTTTGTGTTTGGGTAGACAGCATGGCTTATTGCTTCCCTAACACTGGCAAACCAATTTGAGCCTTTCATGATATAGATTTGCAAAGAGATGCCTACCAGCTCCAGTTGTGCCTAGGATTTCCTCTTTGCACTATATACACCATCTCTCAGCGTTATTCTTGTTATAAAGGCAGTGGCCATCTAGAGTGCCTGTTTGTTAGTAAGTGTTCCTCCTCTGGCTTATGTTTAAATTTCTTTTTTCTGTTTTTTTTGTCCACTGGTTTCAATCATTTTCATTAATATTGCCTTGTTCATGTATTATTTGTCTAATTTTGCATTTTCTGTTAATTGTATTTATTTATTAGTTTAGTTTTGTGTGTAATCATATCCCAATATGTTCCTTATGTTTCATGGGTAGATCCCCAAGGGGCAAGACCACCCCCCACCCCTCACCTCACTACTAAAGAAGTACCCCAAGACTTCAAAGGCAGTCTGGGAAAGTGAGTTCCTTGGGGTTCATTGTATGCCCTTTGCTGGAGTTGTAAAAGTTCTGTTTAGTGTGTATTGTCTTTCTATTGCTTTGCAGGATTTCTGAATTTTGCTTCTGTCTTTCATTTTTGATTTCTGGATTTGTACTGGGACTTGGTGGCTTTGGATTGCAGACCCTTTGGCCTCCTTTTTGATCTTTTTAAATATTTTTTAAGCTCTTTCTCTATTGAATATTTTTTTGCTAATGATTTATCCTTTAATAAATATTCTTTGCTGCCTTGCTCTTTCCAATCCAGGTGTTAACCCTTGTTGGGTATTTTTGATATATTTTAGGGCATTTATGTATATTTTGATCTGTTCAGCCAGTTTTCCACTACATTGGGCCTGGCCAGGCTGAATTCTGCAAGTAGTTTTCTGGGATAAGCTGGTCTGGTCTGGAAGCCTAAACCCCTTTCACAACGTTCCTGAATCCAGTCATCATTAAACATCACAGGAACAACTTTGAAATAAAAAATCACATAAAGCTTCCACACATGACAAAAAAAGCATTGTTTATTGTGGCAACAGCCTGTTTCTTTATTTAATATTTTTATAAGATGCACATGCAACATTAGTGATTGTACCATTAAACCTCAATGCAAGCCAGCTGACAGTTGCAAGGCAGGTCCAAGGCAGGTTCATGGGGCAGCTGGAGCCTATACCAACAATCATCAGGCACAGGCCAGTAACAATCCCTGGACAGAGCACCAGTCCATCACAGGGCAAACAGCCACACACACACATTTGGGCCACTTTAACACTAGAATTACCAGAGCCTACGAAAAAACTTGTAAATCCGTCCCACCTTAAAACCCTTTGCACCTCTCCGTCAGCGTCTTTTGTCTTGTAAATGTGTTGATAAGCCCAAGCAGCAAGCAGGCTACTATTCCATCCCCTCTACCGCCACAGAACAGGCAAGAAGTTCTTGCAGTTCCTTCCTTGCTTGCTTATCTGGGAGTGAGCTACCTAGAATTATATAGAGTAAATAATTTCATGTGTGTTCTGCGTCTAAATAATCTATGTAAACACATTGTTAAAACAGAAACGTTTTTTATGTTTTAGTAGTTGTAAGAGCCAATTTTAGAAAGTTAAAGCTTTGAGTTAAACTTATATTAATGTTTGCTTAATTTGAATAGAATATAATTTCTTCCATAGTCCTAGACAATGGTATGGTCTTTTCGCCCTGTAATTTATTAAGAGATAGAACCTTCTTGCTATAACTGAGAAACAGTGTGATATTAGATTCTGTTGTGTTTAGAACAGGTCCCAGTAAACAGGGACTTGAAAGACCCATTTTAACTTAGAAATGGGATAAGCATACAGTTTTCTGACCATCTACAAATGGTTCAGAAACGTTTTGAAATGGTTCAGAAATGATAAGTGAATAGTAACGATTTAAGATGTAACAAGATTAAGCTTAGAACTGAACTTTTCTTATTATAAATTTTTCCCTTTTTTGCTATTTTAATTTTCTTTTTTGTGTGAACTGTTTTACTTTGAAACTTAAATAAACTTTTAAAAATGAAGATATTTTGTCTGTGGAATCATTTCTGCATGTCAGGCTTTTGTTGAATCCCTTTTTTTTTTAAGTTAGAGCTGCTGAACTTTGGTAACTTTTGGAAAACGCAGCTACAGTAGTAAATGACAAAATGTAGATATGAACAGTATAATGTGTGAAGGCTGATGGCCATATATCAAATAAACACTTTCCGAAAAGGTGCAAGTACAATACAACAGCTTCCGTGGTGAAGCGGTAAGAACTGCTGACTTATAATCCAGAGGTTGTCAGTTCGAAACCAGCTCCCCTGCAAATTTACCGTTTTGAGTAGTGAGCTGCTCTTATTGTTAACATTATTAAATAAAAACATACATTTGATTTATGTCTGTAACAGCCGGTGTAAATTTATAGTACGTGTAAAAGTTAGCGTTTTTTTTTTTTACTTTTATTCTCTCAGTCACGATCACGATAGAACACCCACACCCAAACCTACACAGTGACCGCGTTTTTTTTTTCCTGATCTTGCCCAATCTCCACATTTTGCTGTATGGTGCTGTTTCTTTTGTACTCCAGGACATGCGGAGGTCAGTTCCACGCTATATGCAATCATCAGATTCAAATATTAACAGTTCCCATACACTTAAGGGCCGTCCTTCCTGCATTTACGACATGTGTGTTTGGTGCAATGTACACACTTCTCTCTGTGCTATGGTTCCTATTACACTGAAGGGGCTGGGGAAGCGGCGGTCTTGGAACAGAAGCTTTTCGATGTTGCATTCTCTTTTGCTTTATCCATCGCCTTTTCTTGTAAGAAGCAACGATGAAGTTCTTGTGTAAGGTGAGCCATGAACACTCTTCTTTTCTCAGTGGCCCCCGTGCATGCCTTGCACAGTACATGTGCGTTGATCACTGCCAAGTCAAGCTTGTTATAGCACAAGCAACTGGCCACCTGCATGTTCCTGCCACACTGAATAAGCTCATGCCTTGTGGTGCATGATGTCAACACAGCACCGGGAAAAAAAGAAAGACATATATATGTGACATTTTGAAGAAATCATTTTATGACCTGAATAGTACCAATCAGAAAACATCATTGCACTAATGCAATATTATTTGAAAATGAACAGCGTCAGATCGGGTGTGAATTTATACTGGCGCTGTTAGTTAGAGTCAGATCTCGGGGATTGTGAGGGAGAGCGTGAACATGACTGAAAGAATACAACTGAAAAACAGCTAACTTTTACAAATACCATAAATTTACAGCTGATGCTTAACATTAGAATAATGTTTCTCAACCACTTGGTCATGGGCTGCTGTCAGTGGGTCACGAGTGGCTCTCTGATGGGTTACAAGTTGGTTCCTTTGGGTCACAAACACATGAGAAAAAATAATACTGCATCATCTACTTACTTGCTAACATTACACAACACAACAACTCTCGTCGCACATTCTGCCGATGTGATTGACAGTGCTGTGTGTTAGTTGTTCCCGTTGCTTATAGTACTCTTTCCAACCCAATCACACACTTATAATTGCTATTGTTTAATCACAGGACCCATTCCCCCCATTCTTATAATCATACTCCCGGCAAAAATACCACAATTGTTAAGAATTAACTTCAACTTGAAAAATATCAGATTTATCCTTTAATAGAAAATAGTTTCACCAGACTCTCACTAATCAACACTAAAGAAATATGTAAAAAATTGAAGACCCATCAAATTATTTGCCTTTTTGGGATACTGTATCATGCTCCTCCTTGGAACTGTTGGGTTAATAGCGTCGGCTACAGCAGGCTGTGAGAAAAATCATCCTCTAATCTGTTAATGCTGGGACAACAGGAGCTTCAATGTCTACTTTGTTCATCATAACTCTTTGTATTTGTGGATGGCAGGTAACCCAGAACTTTCAGATTTTTTGTATATATATTATAGTGAAAGTTAAACATCACTTACCCTTGTATACAGAATACATGTGATCAGCAGAAAGCCCTTTAAATTATTTAAACCATTAAATAAATATTCATGTACACATAGTTCCTCAACCTCCTCCCAATTCCTCCACCCCACAACTTAATGCGTGTAAATTCACTCGACAAGCCCCTTGACTAACTATCACAATTACAAATCATTGCCTGTAACTCAAGTGATGAAAGATGGAAAATGGGACTAACTATCTGCTGATCTCAGCTGTGATTTCTTCATTTTGGCTCCAACTAATGTGAGTTTCTAGAGATAAAACAGTTAACAAACATTGATTTGTGCCAACCAACCAGAGTAATTACATTTCCCCCTTCATAGATTGTCACCTTTAACGGAGCTGTTAAATAAAGCATCAAAGGAACCATTTACTCTGAACCCTTCACACACACATGAGAAGATATGCAGAGAAAGGGGATGAGGGATGGGGGTCCATGGGAATTTGGGATGGGGCTTTCTTATCTCATCCCGTCAAACAGCCGGAGCTTCCATTTGTTCAGTTACATAAGAATACAGTTAAAACAAGAGAGAGTGCATGTCTGCATACCACCCACCTATGTAGTTTTTCAGCAGGTCTGCACATCATCTGCATCAGTATGGTGTACAGCTTTAGTGAGAATACAAGACAAACTTATGGATACTAATATTAATAGCAAAAAAATGCATACATACTGTGGTCGAGTGAGTTGTGACACAAGTCCAGAAAGCCAACCAGGTCACCCCGTTTAATATAGGTGGCAGCAAAGCCATACTAAGCAGGTGCACAATGACACTAAAAAACAGCAAAATCCTAGGCTGCAGTGTCTTCAGAGAAATTAGATTAGCTCAGTTGAGGGGACTTTTTTTTACAGTGATATGCTTCAACGTTTTATACTTTAGTCCTTGGTCTGCATCATCTGTCCGTGGTTAGACACACTACCCTACTGGGATCAAAAGTTTGAGTAAAAAGATAATAGTAAAAACCACATCTGTATGTTGCATTTATAGTCCAAATATACTTTTGAAGAAACATCAAAGAAAGAAAGGAAAGAAAGAAAGAGAAAGAAAGAAAATTAAAGCAATTTTTAAAAATTAATCAAAATCATATTCCCTAACATCCCTGTTATGTTAAATTACCTGTCACGATGCCATTACATCTGACCATTACCACCTCACAAACCTTACCATTTCAGAAATTCTCTGATACATAGTGCTTTTCTCACTATTCAAAGCACTCTCCACGCACAGAGGAAGCAAACCCACAAAAATTATTTTGTTATATATTTAGTGAATATACAATTTTTTTTCCTGGTATTAGTCCTGGATCCGATTGAGGAATCAAACAAATTACATGCATTAATTTAAATTTTTAATTAGTTTCAGAATCAAAACATGTAAAGTGAATCAAACTACCAATAACTAGTCCTTTCAAGATAGATATAGGTATCGAGTATATGGCTGAAGTCTCCTAGAGTCTTAAAAACCAGAGGGTCCATTCGTGACCCAACAGTGCAGCAGCAAAGCCTTCTTGCAGACATCATTCACATTTTCCAAATATTGAGCCAGCAGGTAAGTTTCAACAGAGAGTACTGTAGGCTGTCCAGGCATGGCACAAAATGGGCAGGAGAGGATAAAGGCAAAAACTCAGCCATCCTCATTGCCAAAATGTTCCAAACAATAAGAAACAAAAACAGTTTGTCTCTCAGTAGACATTTATTCAACTCCCAATATGTCCGCCAAAGCACTCTTTAAAACCACAAACAGCTTACCACAAACAAAGCACATATTTCTGTGAAATGTAAACATCACAAACTTAACATAAGTCATACCTGCCCTTATTAAGGTCACTTCTGTCTTTACACCTGCCCATACCTTCTGCATTCACCATGTCAGCTATGAGCAGCTTACCGTCTATGATATCTCTGAACTTGACACGTGCCATTATTAAGAGACAGTCAACATCATTTGCTTGACGTGACGAGTGGTCATATTTGATCCTTTTTGTTATCCGTGTATATTTCTCATTGGCTTTTGGATTTTCTTAGTGAACCCAACTCAGGTGTTTAACATCTCTAAGCTCCTCCCTCATCTTGAAATAAAAGCACTTGTCGGAGTTTTGTCTAATTTGTAACTGTTTTATTTGTGGTACACTAATGACTGCACGTTGATACTTTAAGAAGTGTCAAGTTTCCCAACAACCCTGCTGTTTTGTGTCTTGTTACAAATGTGTGCAGAAATACATGATAACTGAACTGGTCAAATGATGTAGTCTCAAATAATCTGAAATTAAATGTGAAGAAAGTAAAAAAACTTGGTGGAGGACTTTAAGTGATGTAAAATGTCACCTTTGTACATCAATGGCCAGGTCACAGTGGTAGTGTAGAATTTCAGGTTCCTGGACGTCACTGTTTTCAACACTCTAAAAGTTCAGCACTTCTGCTATGGTCAAGAAAGTTCACGAGAGGCTGTCCTTATCACTTAAAGACGTTTCCAGTGTCCAATGATTTGTGTATACTGGTCCATTATTGAAAGTGTGTTGACCATCTCCATAAGGGTTTGATGTGGCAATGTCTTTGCCATGGACAAAAAGCAATTACAGAGAGTGGTGTGCACTACTTTGATAATCATTGGTCAACCACCTAATCAACTGCTTGTTTTTTCAGACTGAAGCTGGGAAGAATTAAGGTCTTATGTGTCCCATCATGCCTCACTCACCCTCTGTGCACTCTTCTTCAAGCTGCTAAACAGATTAAAATCAACCAAGACCAAGATTACCAGATCTCAAGACAGTACTTATCCACAAGCTGTGAGATGATCGAACCTTGCAAAAACCTTAAAGGCCTCATCACATGACTTTTCTAGCACTTCGGGATTGTCTTGGCTGTATGCTTCAGGTATTTGTTGTGAGGAGGTGACAAGTCACCCCAGTTTGAGGTGGCGTGCACTCTGAATTTGGTTTTCTTCAAGGAACTTTCAGTATTTTGCTGCATTCTACGTTCACTCAATTCTGACCAGTCTTCCTGTCCCTGCCACTGAATAGTAACTCCATAGCATAATGTTGCTACCACCATGTTTCACCGTAAGGATGGTATTAGGCAGGTGATGATCACTGCATGTTCTTTGCCAGACATAGTGCTAGGAATTGTGGCCAAACAGTTCAATTTTTATCTTATCAGATAAGAGAATCTTTTTTCCTCGGCTATCCAAGTCCTTTAAACTGTCATATACCTTTAGCTCAGGAGTGGCTCCTATCCAGCCACTCTACCATAAACGTCTGATTGATAGAGTACTGCTGTGATGGTCATTCTTCCGACGGGATCTCCCATATCAGCAGAGGACTTACGAATCTGTGTTAGAGTGACCACTGGGTTCTTAGTAACCTCCCTGACCAAGGCCAATCGGTTAGACAAATAGCCAAGTCCTGGTGATTCCAAACTTCTTCTGTTTTACAATTATCGAGGCCATTATGTTCCTGAGAACACTCAACACTTTAGAAATGGTTTTATACCCTTGACCTGATCTATAGGTGACCACAATTAAATCGAGGAGTTCTACAAAGAATACATTGGACTTCATGGTTTGGTTTTTGTCTCCTGACATTCAGTGTGAATTGTAGGACCTTATATACACAGGTGTGCACTTTTTTAAACGATGTACAATCAATTCAATTTGCCACAGGTGGATTCTCATCACATTCTAGAAACACCTCAGGGATAAAAAAAGCAAACAGGATGCACCTGAGCACAATTTGGGGTGCCAGAGCAAAGGGTCAGAATACTTCTATGAATGAGAGATTTCAGTTTTTGTTTTACAATATATTTGCAAGCCTTCCTGAAAACATGTTTTAACTTTGCCAATATGGGTAATTGATGAGCAAGAATGGCAAAGATATCCATTTAAAATTAAATCCACAATGCAGACAGTAAAGAGGTATGAATACGTTCTGAATCCACTGTGTGTGTGTGCGTGTATAGGTATACTGAATATATTATTATACAGTATATTCATAGCTAGATACTGTAGATACTACATGTATTATTTAAAATGAGTCATAAATATATTGTCTCTAAAGTTTAAAATTATTTCCTTTCTGTTCTGTTGATAAGGTAAAGAATAAACTAAAAAAAAAACACAGTTGCTCCTGTATTTTACTGGCAAAGCTGCTTTGTGATGCGGGTTTATTTAATGTGCCACTTGAACCTTGCATTTGCCGTAATATTTTAATAGTTCTAATGACCTGCTGTTCTTCGCAGTGACAGTCTGAACCACCTGCACCAATTACCTTAGCATTAGCGCATGGTTTTCCATTACTGAGCCTGGATTCTTAATTAGAATAACAGCAAGAATACATTAGCTTATTAGCATGCGAGTGCACATCCTGAAATAATACAATAAAACTACACAGCACTGATGATTAAAAATAAAATAGTTGTTTTGGGTGACATTGAAGGAAATGAATTTAAAATGGGGAAGAAACAAAAGAAGATGAGGGAACTTTTATTGGGATCATTTTGACATGTGCTCATAATGCACACGGAGGCTGATGTCATTGCTTTTGCGTTTCTTCCTCCTGGTTAGATAAATGTGGTGGCTGTCTAAGGTGAACATTAACAGAGAGCTAAGTAGCCATGTCCTGTTTTTTATCGTTGTGAATTTTTTAAAACACTAATTGATAATCTTCTCTTTGTCAGTCTAGAGTCAGCCAAAATGACATCAGGTTATCACTTCATACTCAATGCTTTTAGCCTGGCCTTGTATCTGGTCAGCTTCCAGCTTATGCTCGTAGACGCCGGCGTCTGACTCGTTCTTGCCTTTGGATTGCAGCCCAGAATTATTGATTTGCCTAAATTATCTTTTGTGCTTTTCTGTTTAGGACTTCTTTTAGATATATTGCTTCTTAATTGAGGGAAAATATTTCAGAGTGAAGGCTTTGGAATATATGTACGAACAGCTGCAATCTTGGAATGCATTTCATTACGATCAATTTATTTAAAACATTTGCTTTGGCTTCGTATTTACCTTTTTCTTTCACAAGTTACCCCTTTGAAAAAGCATCTAACTTATTAAGATGTATTGCATTTTGAAAAGTCACCATGGTCTGAATCCAAAAGCCCATTTCTGTGGTTTATGAAGTTGCACCACTGCCAGCAAGAGTTAGCAAATGCACACATACTGGGGCCACGGGAGCAATCCAGAAGTGTTAAATCCACAAAGAAGATTAAAACTTGGCTCATACGGCTTGTCACATATGTTCATCAGAGGGTCGCCTTTAAGGCTCACCTGTGGTACCACCTCAGGACAAGAGGGAGTGCTGTTGCTAACAGTCTCATCTTCTTTTATTCCTCACAGCCCTGAGGCCAATAAAGCCAAGGAAGCCCCGCCCCCTCAAAGAATTATTCACAAGAGTGATAAATGAGGACACAGGAAGAGTCAGAGAGAAGAAACAGTGTGCCCACCTGGTGAGCAGTACCGATCATGGCTGAAGAGATGTTTTATAAATGATTCTGGGTGGTGATGCAAAAATTAGGACGTTCAATAAAAGGTACAGAGATACAGATGATTACATTTTTTACTCCTGATGGGGCAAAGGCCAGATTGCATGAACTTTATGGAAGATGCTGGCTGGCTTTAGTGACATATTGGAGGGCGAGAAGACTTGAGAAGTGGCAACAGTGTGAAAGTACCCAGCAGCAGATGTTAGTGTTATTGAACCACAAACTTTAAGAAGAACAATTCTGTTTGCACCCAATGAGACATGACATCTAGAGGTTTGTATACATCTAATATTAGACCAATGTTGACCCTGGACAGAAAGATGAATAAGTGAATTGTGTTGAAGGGCTTCAGATTGTTTTAACATGTTATCAAGGTGGTGCTACCCACATGTGATTAATATTAATGTGACAAAAAATGATTGATTTTAGTAAGAATAACTGAGTGCACTGAGTGTTCAAGTGTTTCTATATGTTGATTGATTTTTGGATGATTCTTTGAACAGGTACCCAGTGGACAAAATGCTGGCAGAGTCAGGGACATCGCCAGAGAAAGAGACATGTGCACTAGCAGGGAGACAGCATGCCAGTGTGGGCAGGTAGCACCATGTCTGAAAGGGTCTGCAATAACCATAAAGTCATCCATAAACCTCTTAGGCACATTTAGGACCCCTGTACTGAAGTATGCAGATGTCAGTATACCCACCAACTGAAACACACTGACAAATAGACAGATAATAACAGATAAGAGACATGGCAGAATACTGAAGTGCACTACTCAACACAACTCAGAAAACTGCAAAAAAGGACGAAATAATGATGACCCAAATAAATTTGCTTTGTCCCGCATTTGAGGAAAACACAGATAAATTCGGAAACTTCGACGAACTTGGAGAAATGCACTGAAGTCAATAGGGAAGAAGAAACAGATCTAGTTTTGAGCAGAAAATAAAGATGCAATGATCTTTTACATGTCACTGAGGGCTAGGGAATCATCTTCCAACTAAGACGGACCAATTAATGTGGCCAAAAATGTGACCTGAATTGAGAGGCAGCAGTGCGAACCAATGCACCATCATATACAGGTTTGGTCTCCAGGCTACAAAAAAGACATAGAAGCATTGGAATAAGTTCAGAGAAGAGCGACTAGGCTAGTTGCAAAACTGTAGGGGGTGAGTTATGAGGAAAGATTAAAACTTTTTCAGTTTAAGCAACAGAAGATTAAGAGGAGACAAGATAGAAGTGTTTAAAATTATGAAGGGAATTAGTCCAGTGGATCAAGACTATTATTTTAAAATGAGTTCATCAAGAACATGGGGACACAGTTAAAAACTAAAAAGGGTAAATTTCACACAAGCATTAGGACATTTTTCTTTACAAAGAGAACCATAGACACCTGGAATAAGTAGTGTGATAAACAGGGAGTTTCAAAAGTAGTCTTTATGTTATTTTGGGAGAATTAAGTGGATAGGATCTGGCAAGCTTTGTTGGGATGAGTGGCCTGGTCTCCTCTAGATTGTTTGAATGTTGTAATGTTTCTCCCGGATATAAAATTATACTTTTGACTCTTTCGCCTCTGGCTGCTTCTCCCAAGCTCATATCTATATGACTAACTAACACCCACAGAACCTATGATGTGCAGGATCATTGTTTTATACTCTGGGGGGACTATCCCTGACACTACCCGATCTGCGCTGAATAGCTCGGAGCATAACATGCTTAATCCAGGAGTGAAAAACTATATTATTTTCATAATATTCACATTACAGTCAGTTATTGTATTCCTCTAATGACAGGACTGTGTCTTTTCTTTTTTAATACATGCGGGGTATTAATCTGGCTGGAGTACTGATTGGCTTGTGACATCACATATGTATATATATGCCGTAAATTATTCAGCAGAGTGGGCAGTGCTATAAAGTGTCAGGTCATGGTGGACCCTTACCATGCACATTTTGTTTTTTTTTGTTTTTGTTCTTTATTTCGCCTTATACAATTTCTTGTATTAGGAATTTGGTAGTTTTCGCATACCCCTTGGGGTCAGAGCGCAGGGTCAGCCATTGTACAGCGCCCCTGGAGCAATTACAGGTTAAGGGCCTTGCTCAAGGGCCCAGCAGAGTAGGATCTCTTTTGGTAGTGACAGGGATTCGAACCGGCAACCTTCGGGATACCAGCACAGATCCTTAGCCTCAGAGCCACCACTCCGCCCGGTTGCATGAAATTCTGATGCCAATCAGGCAGGTGGTGTAGATTGGGTAATGACATCCCCATCCAACATGGCTACTATGTTTCTGTGATGTTATGGTGGACTTGCAAAAGTATCATGAGGTGCTGGGAAAAAAAAAGTTTAAGGCAGCTGCTCAAAGAATTTTCAGGGAAAAATTTGGCAAACAAGGACACAGCAAGACCAGTAAATTCACAGCGAAAAACCCTTTGGCAAATTTTACTGATCAGCACTAGTGACAATTGTTAGCAACAGGAAGCAAGAAAAGGTGACTATGGCTATGAAATTGCAAAACAGTTATTTCAACTCAGAGAATCCTCAGGAGTTGGAGGACTGAACAGCTGAAAAATTGATTCCCCTGCTCCACCTCTTTCTTGCCAACCAGACACACGTTCATAATGCACTGAATAAACAACGATTTCCCAGTTATGGTGTTGTAACTGGAGGCATTTTAATATGAGGTATTCACTTTTAGGAAACCCTCTGAGAGCTCGTGGGGTAGCAGATAGTCTGTGTGCATGCAGTGCCAGCAATGGACAGGTGTCATACATTAAGAATGACATGAAATTCTTTTACAGCAAACCCTGCCTTGTATTCTTTCATCGGGCATTATCTTTACTATCAGTGTGAGTTAAAAGCTTTACCAGAAATATCCAGTCCTGTATAGAGCAGTGGAATGGCCACATCTCTGGTGTTGGTGTTCTCTTTTGGTCAGCCTGCCATGAGTGATCTGATCATTTGAGAACAAGTTCAAAGGAGAGCTGGAAGTCTAATGCAGTACATGAACTCAGGGATCTGAGGCATGAGGTTAGATTAAAAAGGCTAACTCTTCTTCAAAAAAAAAAGAAGCCGCCTTAGGGGGAACTTGATAGAATACGTCTTTAGGGATTTCAATAAGGCCGATCAAAGCAGCACTTTGTTGTTAATACAGATAACATGACTAAGGGTTATGAGTGGAGGCTTAGAAAGAGCAGATTTGAGACAATGGAGGAGCTGTGTTTTCGCTTTGGAGAGTTGTAAATACATGGCAGAGCCTGCAAGGGAAGTTTAGAGCAGATGAACCACTAAAGACACAAAAACAAAGTGGGTCTCTCTGGGCTTAAGAGAAGAAAAGCACGGGCTAAACAGCTTTTTAACGGCCTCACTTATTTGGGTAAAGCATGTTTCCGACATGAAATGCAGGTCCCTGTCTTAGAAAATGCATGCCATCCCGAAAAATATCACTAGCAGCTCACATGTGAAAAATGATTGTGTCTGGAAATATTAAGCTTGAAGAAAACCTCAAAGATAAACTGCTTTCTGTTTTCCATCTTACTCACTTCTAACTGCTCTTTTTATTGCGGCAGTTGACTGTGGGTGCCGTAGCAGCCATAAAAATGTTCCAAAACCAATCTCTCTGTCATTATTTTATGTCAGGAGCACACTGACAATGAACCTGACATTAGAGGATGGCTTTTGTGGTGCCAGTCGCAAACGGTTTATTACATTTACAGGATGAATGCAGAAAAAATAACAACGGGCGGAACAATGCGTATATAAATTACGGATCTGTGGATCTGTTTATCTTAGCACAGTGTTCGCATTTATTGTATGTCAAACAGTAGTCATTAAATTGAAGCAATTATTAGGCAGAGATTTTCAAATCAATTATCTACAGTCATTATCTAAATTAAACACTTTAAGATGCAGACATCATGTTACCCAGGTGCCCATTTCACCTGCACTAGAACTTACTGTCCTTAACAAATGCAAGAGTGAAAGCTTTACAAACATGGCCCCTAACAGCCACATATCAGGATAACGACTAACAACATGTTACAATTGATTTCATGGGTAGCTGCATTATTAGTTACTGTATGATCAAAAATGGCTCAACCAAAATGAACTACAAAACATCAGCAATGACCTGGGTTCAGACTTGTGGACGCACTTAGCAATCAGTCAGGCTCTGAATATTATTAAGAACATGTCAGGGTGAGTATGCTGAACCACGACTGGAGTGAACACCAGCTAAGGTGGTGTCAGGTCCTGAACAATCTTTAAGGAGAAGTCTGGTAGTTTTCAAGTCAACGTCATTTATTCACAATCATGGCATACCCGTATACTAATTTGCCACATGACATTGTGTTCTAAAGTGACATATATTTTATTAATTTGAAAAAATAACTAGCCTGCTCTTGGTATTTATAATGGAGTTAATGTGTACTGATGTTCCAACATTAAAACTAAGCATTAAAATTTGCCAAATACATCCATTTATGAAGCCAAAAATGTTATCAAGCATTGATCCATATCTTGAGATTGCACACATATTTCAAAAAAGCATATCCATGTCGTTTTAAGAATGGAGAACAGCAAAAAGCAAGACATTGCTGTCAGATTCAGCCATTCTAAAAGGAGACTGGCGGTGCACTTCACTCCACTGCTCGTCTTCCTCCACAGCAGCCTTTCAGTCCGAGTGGCATGAAATCACCTCAGAAAGTTATCAGCAAGCACTGCTACTGTCATTAAATGTTAAAGCCCATTTGTGATTATTCTGTCTCTGTTCTGTAGACAACTGGACAATAATCATTGAAATGGGTCACATCAATTACATTTTCTTTCACTGTATTGAAATTTATTTAGTTATTTCACAAAGATATTGCCTTCTGGAATGGAAATGCAAGAAGGTGCTTTGGTGATCTAGTGAGAGTAACATTACAATTAATCAAGACCTGAACAGATGTTATAGACATGCACTTAGTGCAGCATATGTTCAGCATTAATTCTGAAAATCAGAAGCTGTTGGCATCAGAGGTAACCTACAAAACTGGATCTTTAGTTGGTTAACCGGCAAGGGACAGATAAGAGGAGAATGCTCTAAATGGAGAGAGGTCATCAGTGCAGTCAATAAGGGGGTCTGTCCTTGGACTGTTACTTTTTCTAATTTATATTGATGACATTGATTCTGGTGTTGTTAGGAAACTTGTCATATTTGCAGATGGCACTCAAATTGGAGGGATGGCAAACACTGAGGTGGCAGTGAAAAGAATTTAAAATTACAATTTTCAGAACTGGGTGAACACCTGGAAAATATAGTTTAATGTAGAAAAGTGCAACGTGCTACACATGGGCAAAAGGAAATACAAGATGGAAGACACTGTCCTACAGGAAGCAACCCCTGGAAAGGATTTAGGGGTCTATGTTGACACAAGATGTTCATAGAAGCAATGGAAAAGGCAAATAAAATGTTAGGCTATATCATAAAAACTGTTAAATTTAAGGGACATTATGCTCAAACTAAATAATGCACAAGTAGGACCACAGAGAATTAAACCTGTTTAGTTTACAATTGTGAAACACAATACTTACAAAAATACTTTTCTGGGAGTATTAAATTTTTTTGAGCGTTGGAAAATAAATAATATTTCTCTATAAAGCATCATTCACACTTTCACATTTCCTTGTGTTGTTTTCCGCAACTGTATAATGCAGTTAATTGTCTGCACACCAGTAAAATCAATCCAATGCCTCTTGTTCGCAATAGCAGAGGAGTGCAGTGTGTTTTTAAAAAAATGTGATATACTGCATATTTACCACACAAAGACACACTAAAATGCAAAGTGCATATTTTACACATGAAGACACTCCAAAATGCACTGTTGTTTGTCATCCAACTACGCAGAAAGTCGCTTGCCTCATCCTTGCTAGTGCTGGGCTGCCCATTACTTAGAAACTGCCCTTGCTGGTGTCTTGATTTCTGCAGATGAGTTTGATGGTTGGCAGTGGAGCTTTGAGATTCTGTCTCTGGTGAATCTTAGGGACTGTGAATGCCAGGATTGTACCAGTAGAACAACCACATATCATGGCTGACAGCTCAGCAAAATGTCTACACCTGGTAGGAAATAAGTCTGATGGTTTTATTTTCACAAGAGAACTTTCTTGAAATACTACTTAACAGGCAGATGCTGGCGGAATTAACGCATGCTATTGCTTCCAGACAGGACTAGACACCTTTCTCCTAGGGTGAGGGTGAAATACACTAAGCCAAGAGCATGAAATCGATATTCAAGAAAGTAAATACAGGGAAGTAAGTGGGGATACCCTGAGAAAAACTCAGACTCAAAATGGGAAAAAACTGGATATGACCAGGAACGACTCAGGCACTGATTATGAAGAGTGTATCACCAAAGACTACCGTGAACCAAACAGCTAGCCCACACTCAAATTAAAAACATGGAGAGGTGGATGTGGTCAAGAATTTATCAGATACTGATTAGAAGAGCAATTCAGAGTGAAATATGTTGTGCCAAGGACCTAAAGTGCATAGCGATGAATATAAGTTATTCAGGCAGTAAAGGTATGAAGAATTTTTATCACTCACTGATTCAAAAAAAATAATATTCCGAGCCCAGAGTCTAATGCTTAACTCAATTAACGAAATGAAAGGACCACTGTAAGGAACAATCACTTAAACCCTGCAAGTAGATCACACCCAGGAATTGAAGGTGTGGATGTCAGAGGCACTCATATTACTGATTATCAGAGCAATTAAAGCAACAGTAAAACACACCGTGAACTTAGACTCAGGATGTGAAGTGAACACTCTGGGTTGGTAATAACTGAAGAGAAGCGCTGTAAACTATGGAGCATATCGCAACAATAACCTACATGTAGACACATCGCGGACGTGGAGATAGCGAGTGACATCATCCATTCTGCTGTTGCTAAGTTACAAATGCAGCACCCCGAGGCACTTGTGCTAATCGCTGGAGACTTTAACCATGTGACGCTGGACAAAACATTACCTGCATTCTCCCAGTATGTGGACTGTAACACCCGGGGAAATAAGACTATTGATTTACTGTATGCAAACGTTAAAGACGCATACAGCGCCACCCCGCTGCCTGCGCTTGGGAAAGGAGATCATAACCTGGTTCTGCTTCAGCCTCACTACAAACCAAAAGTGAGAGTCCTACCTGTAACCACACAATCATTCAGGAAGTGGACCCCGGAGGCTGAGAATGCTCTGAGACAATGTTTTGGAACTACAGACTGGGATATCCTGCAGGAATCACATAGTGAGAACATTGAGGAGGTTGTTGACTGCACTACTGACTACATCAACTTCTGTATGGACACTGTAGTTCCAGTAAGAACTGTACGCTGCTATGCTAACAACAAGCCATGGATTACAAGTGACATCAAGGGCCTTTTGAATCAGAAGAAAAGGGCCTTTAAAGACGGTGATCAGCATGAGCTCAAGCGCGTGCAGAAGGAACTCCGAGTCCAGCTCAGGGCAGCGAAAGAGCAGTACAGGAGAAAGCTGGAGCAGAAGTTGCAGAACAACAGCATGAAGGAAGTGTGGGATGGGATGAAGATCATCACTGGCTGCAGCTCGAAGCGGGGTACCACCATCGAGAGAGACGTGAAGAGAGCAAACCAAATGAACATCTTCTTTAACAGGTTTGACCACCCTAACCCACTCTCACCTCGGAGTACTGCACTCTCTACACATCCTTCTGCTGATACCAACATAGGAGAGACATCCCCACCCACAATTACAGCAGCGCAAGTGAGCAGAGAGCTGAGGAAACTTCGTGCCAGCAAAGCAGCAGGTCCAGATGGAGTATCGCCACGACTGCTGAAGGTCTGTGCATCAGAGCTGGGGGGTCCTCTACAGCGCATCTTCAACCTGAGCCTGGAACAGGGGAAAGTCCCGAGGCTTTGGAAAACATCTTGCATCACCCCAGTCCCAAAGGTATCACGTCCTGGTGAGCTGAATGACTTCCGGCCTGTCGCTCTAACATCACATGTGATGAAGACCATGGAGCGGCTGCTGCTTCACCACCTGAGGCCACAGGTCCAACACGCCCTCGACCCTCTGCAGTTTGCATACCAGGAGAAGGTGGGAGTGGAAGATGCCATCATCTATATGCTACATCGATCCCTCTCCCACTTGGACAGAGGCAGTGGTGCTGTAAGAATTATGTTTCTAGACTTCTCTAGCGCCTTCAACACCATCCAACCTCTGCTCCTTAGCGACAAGCTGACAGAGATGGGAGTAGATTCATACCTGGTGGCATGGATCGTGGACTATCTTATAAACAGACCTCAGTATGTGCATCTCGGGAATTGCAGATCTGACATTGTGGTCAGCAACACAGGAGCGCCGCAGGGGACTGTACTTTCTCCGGTCCTGTTCAGCCTATATACATCGGACTTCTAATATAACTCGGAGTCCTGCCACATGCAAAAGTTTGCTGACGACACTGCTATCATGGGCTGCATCAGGAGTGGGCAGGAGGAGGAGTATAGAAACCTCATCAAGGACTTTGTTAAATGGTGCGACTTAAACCACCTACAACTGAACACCAGCAAAACCAAGGAACTGGTGGTGGATTTTAGGAGACCCAGGCCCCTCATGGACCCCGTGATCATCAGAAGTGACTGTGTGCAGAGGGTGCAGACCTATAAATACCTGGGAGTGCAGCTGGACGATAAATTGGACTGGACTGCCAGTACTGATTCTCTGTGCAAGAAAGGACAGGGCCGCCTGTACTTCCTTAGAAGACTGGCATCCTTCAACATCTGCAGTAAGATGCTGCAGATGTTCTATCAGATGGTTGTGGCGAGTGCCCTCTTCTACGCAGTGGTGTGCTGGGGAAGCAGCATTAAGAAGAAGGATGCATCACGCCTGGACAAACTGGTGAGGAAGGCAGGCTCTATTGTTGGCATAGAGCTGGACGGTTTGACATCCGTAGCAGAGCAACGGGCACTCAGCAGGCTCCTATCAATTATGGAGAATCCACTACATCAATTAAACAGTGTCATCTCCAGACAGAGGAGCAGTTTCAGCGACAGACTGCTGTCACTGTCCTGCTCCACTGACAGACTGAGAAGATCATTCCTCCCCCAAACTATGCGACTCTTCAATTCCACCAGAGGGGGTAAACGTTGAACATTATTCAAGTTATTGTCTGTTTTTTACCTGCATTTTTTATTACTCTTTAATTTAATATTTTTGCTGCTGGAGTATGTGAATTTCCCCCTGGGATTAATAAAGTATCTATCTATCTATCTATCTATCTATCTATCTATCTATCTATCTATCTATCTATCTATCTATCTATCTATCTATCTATCTATCTATCTATCTATCTCCAGGCATTGCTGTGGACTTATAGTCAAAGCTTGGTGAAAGACTAGCCTAAATAATCATGAGAACTACTTGTCTTTAAACACCGATAAAACAGATGTTAATTGTTGGAAGGAATGACGCTGATCACAACAATATTTTGTCATCATTTAACTCAGCTGGAATCACCATTAATTTTACTGAATCAGCCCGCAATCTAGGAGTTATCGTTGACTCTAGCATGTCATTTAAAGCGAACATTACAAAGTTGTCCAAATCATGTTTCTTCCATGTTAAAAATGTTAGGAAATTAAGGCATTTTCTAAATAAATAGGATTCTGAGAAATTAATTCATGCATTTATCTCTAGTAGGATTGACTACTGCAATGCAGTGTTCACTGAATGTTCAAAATGTTCTTTATATAGCCTCCAGTTAATCCAAAATGCTGCTGCAAGAATTATTACAAGACCAAGAAAATATGAACACATAACTCCAGTTCTTAAATCCTTACACTGGCTCCCGGTTAAGTTTAGGGCAGATTTCAAAATCCTCCTTTTAACATAAAAAGCCTTAAATGGTCAAGGTCCAGCTTACTTGTGTGAACTTATCATGACTTACAAACCAGAGCGCACATTAAGATCTCAAGATGCCAGTCTGCTTATGATTCCAAGGATTAATAAAATAACAGTGGGAGGTCAAGCTTTTAGTTACAGGGCCCCTAAACTGTGGAATGGTCTGCCTGCTACTATAAGAGATGCCCCTTCGGTCTCAGATTTAAAATCACGGCCGAAGACTCAATACTTCAGTTTAGCATATCCTGACTAGAGCTGCTGATTAACTGTACATACTGCATCTCTGTTGTTAGTCATTAGCACTAAAACATAAGTAACATGATAATTATAATTTGTTACTAACCCTCACCTATTCTGTTTCTCTTCTCGACCCACCTGCCAAGTTGTTTTGCCTGCCTAAGGTAAAGTCATCCCTGATGGAGGATCACTGGAATTGTCGGGTAAAGGTGTTCTTCATCGGATTGAATGGCCCAGTGCTGTCTCAGCTGTGGAATGGCCAAGTTGGGGAGGCAGCTTGATGGCTGAGGTCTCCAGGACTCTAAACAAATTCAAATCTTATTATGTGATATCATCTACTGTTAAATTTTGCTCCGTACTTCTAAAATTTTTATTTTTATACTGTATTGAGGATTTGTTCTGTTCTGTGTATTGTATTGTATTGACCCCCTTCTTTTGACATCCACTGCACACCCAACCTACCTGGAAAGGGGTCTCTCTTTGAACTGCCTTTCCCAAGGTTTCTTCCATTTTTTCCCTACAAGGTTTTTTTGGGAGTTTTTCCTTGTCTTCTTAGAGAGTCAAGGCTGGGGGGCTGTCAAGAGGCAGGGCCTGTTAAAGCCCATTGCGGCGCTTCTTGTGTGATTTTGGGCTATACAAAAATAAATTGTATTGTATTGTATTGTATTGTATTGTATTGTATTGAATTGGATGAGCATTCCTAGAAAGTGAATGAATGAATGTTTCAATGTTACATTTTAGAGGATCACAGCTCTTAAATGATAAAAGCCAAATCATAGATAGTTACTTAAAAATCAATAAGTAAGGATCACTTCAGTATGTAAATTCTATTTTGAATAGTGTCTATGATTCAATTCCATGTGCCTTTAAATTTTATTACTATTATGATTTGTGTTCATTTTAAATTATTTACCATTGCTCTTGAGCTCTGTTAATTAAATATCCTATCTGAATATAGGTTTTTGGGTTTGTAGAAGACAATTATGCCATTCATTTTTGATTGGAATTAATTTTATGAGCTACATATTTTTTGTGCCATCATAGTTCTATTGGGTGGCACCATTAATTGCCATGGTGTTGTGGAGGTGCCCAGTGCTAATGTCATCGATGAGATAGGATAACATTCGGCACTGTGCCATTCCTAGTCATTTCTATTTGGGAGTACATCTAAAGAACTCATAGTGTGACTGTTGTTATTGCTCATTATTAACATCCTTTTTTATGGCTTCGACTTTAATTTCTGGTTTAGCCATTAGGACTGACAAAAGATAGGACAGATTCCCAGTAAGACCATTTGGCTTATATGTTCAACATTCCTTCTTCCGAATCATCTCTGTCATTCTGAAAGATTCGTCCCTTTCTTCCAGTAAATATAATAACTGCCAAGCTAAATGAAAAAAATCCAACATGATAATCTTTGAGAGTGTAATTCAAATCACAAGAGAGAAGTCAACAGCTCTTGTGTGTTCAATAAGCCTAATTACAATTAACAATTAATTGCAGTGAATTAATTCATTAATTAATTGAAATTAGTTAACATACCATTCTTATTTTGACCTATTTCTAAGCAATTCTTATCATCTTCTACATAAAGATGAAAAATACAAATTCCAATAGAAGAAGATAAGCCCATAAGATTCAGGGCTTTCTTGGATTGCAAAGTTTTGTGGACTTCCCAGAAACTCTTAAGGCTCCAGTCCCAATGATTAAAAACGAAGCCACTGTCTTCACACATAGCAGGCAAGAGCAGAGAAATACTTGGACATTCATAGCCTTGTGTGCCTTCTTTGCCCGAAGTTCATAGGGATAAGCAGGGAAGCTTGTACAATGTTTAATAGAATCTCGTTACACACTTCAAAAAATACATATGTAAAACTTAGACAAAAAAAAAAAACTTTAAATGGGAGTTGTTTTACTTTTATTTAGCAAATAAATCTGGCAATGGGGTAAGCAAAATTTGCTTGACAAGATTTTTCAAATTAAGTTAAATAATCATAAATACAAACGATCTGATACGTCAATAATCCTTAGAATAAGGAAAATATGATTTAATGTCACAATATAAATACTTTTCACTAGTTTAGATTTCATTTTTTGCAGTGCACTTTCATTGGGACCCTGAACTATATTAATTTTAGGTTCCATGATGTGAGGAATAATCGTAGTATCTAAAAATATATGCAACATATGCTGTATATTTTTAATAGATTAGATTAGATAAACTTTATTAATCCCATGGGGAAATTTAGGTACACACAGCAGCAGAAACATAAAAAGCAAGCATAAAGACTTGCAAGACAAATAATACAACCAATCAATCAATCGACTGATAAGTAAATAAAAATAAATAGAATAGAGAATGTTTGTTGCTAGGGGCAGAATGGTAGTGCAGTGGTAACACTGCTGCGTCACAGTAGTTTGCATGTTTTCCCCGTGTATGTGTGGGTTACCTTCAGGTGCTTCGGGTTCCTCCCACGTTCTATAAGACATGTCGATTAGATAAACCGGCCTGTCCAAGGAATTGCTCCTGCCTTGCACCCTACGCTAACTGGGATAGGCTCTAGCACCCCTTGCAGCTGTGTTCAGAAATAAGCGTGTTTGAAAATGACTGACTGACATATGTTGCTAACAAGCTGTGTGATGTAAAGTAGGTGGTTTTTTAATTGCTGGTGGTGCATCGATTATTTACTGTCCTATGGCATAGGTGATACAGAAGGTAATCTTGGTAAAATGTCTCCGGCACATTGATTTCCATACTGTCTGTTGGTACCATTGGTTATTGCAGGAACAGAGATGCAGTACCATATCATGGCACTGGAGATATCTGATCAGTTAATTTATAAGAGTCCCATCTCATTGTGGATCTAGAAAGTCATGCCAATTTGAACAGTAGTCACAAGCTCCAACACCCCAAAATAGTTCATTCTCACCTCAGAGACCAGCACCTTGCCTGGAGCAATATATAGTAATACTAGTAATACTTCTTTACATTTATATAGCATAGAGAGTGGGGTAGAAACTTCAACTACCACCAATGTGAAGCATCCACCTAGATGATGCGATGGCAGCCATTTTGCATCAGTACGTTCACCATACACCTTCTCTATAGGTGGTTAAGAGGTGATAGAGCTAGCCAGTTAGAGGCAGGGGCTGATTAGGGTGGCCAGAATGACTATCCCATGAATGACAATTTAGCCTGGACATCAGGATACATCCTACTCTTTATGCAGGATGCCCAGGGGTCTTTAATGACCACGGAGAGTCAGGACCTCAGTTTTATGTCTCATCCAAAGTATGGCATCATATTTGCAACACAGTGTCCCTGTCACTACATTGGGGTATTGGGAGCCACACACAGACCATGGGGTAAGTGCCCCCAGCTGGCCTCATCAACACCTTTTCCAGCAGCAACCTAAGCTTTTCCTAGATGGTCTCCTATCCAAGTCCTGGCTGGGCCCAAACATGCTAAGCATCAGTTGGATTATCTGTGCTGAAGTGCATGTGGTACACACTGTAGGTAGTCATTATGCCTTCAGTTTTTTCACATATTCCATGCCCAGATGTTTAGCTTGCCAGGTGCTGAAAATGGACATCCAGGGTAATTCTGACACCACACTGAACCTAATCCCTCATTTACATTTTTTAATGCATTGTTTCATTTGTAACTTCTCTCTTGCTGTGTGAAAGGTGCTCCTCAGGAGACTGACATACTGGGTTCTGGGTAGAATTTACAAAAGGAATCTTGTGAGAACACATTGACATCTCCCATAAAAGTGACAGATAAAGATGTGAAGCCAGAAGAACAAGATGTTTTCTGAAAATTACAAAGTGGGACTATCAAGTAAAGTTCTCAGATAATTCTGTGCTAAACACTTACATCAGTGCTTTATATATTTTTTTCTTCTTGTCCAGGAAATAATTTATTATGATTCAAATCTGATAAAACAACATACCTGAAAGTAGCAAAAATGACGTAGCCATTTGTTGGCACATTTACAGTATTTCCCTTCTGTTACTGCCAGCCTTTGTCCAAGTGTGTGTAGTGTCAGTGCACACTTGTGCAATGTGTAACACACCAAACTCCCATTCCTTTATGCTATTTCTATCAGGCCCAGGCTACTTTTCAAGATCTTTTCAAGTTCTACCAGATCCAATGGTCGCCCTGCCACTAGCAATTTGGGGATATCTAATTTACACGATACAAACGCAGAACATTTCTGCATTGACGAGGCCTAACAATGAACGTCATACACACAGTTTCTGGGTGATCCAGTATTTAGTGCTATTGACAACAGCAATATTGAAAATAGACCAGAGATGGATACTTTGATTTTATTGTCCTGATTAGTTAGATATATTTCATGTTGTATGTTTATCTTGTGGCCAAGTCACTGTCTGGGCTTAAAGGCTCTCTTCCTATCTCCATGGGCTTTCTTGGGGTCTAGGGGCTCTTCTCATATAC
Source organism: Erpetoichthys calabaricus (assembly GCF_900747795.2). Classification (NCBI taxonomy): domain Eukaryota; kingdom Metazoa; phylum Chordata; class Cladistia; order Polypteriformes; family Polypteridae; genus Erpetoichthys; species Erpetoichthys calabaricus. The sequence goes on from NC_041403.2 coordinate 43,348,769, forward strand.
CAAACACTTATAGTAATCCTAAATTAACCCAATATGTGTGAACAAGTGAGGGTGCCCTGTAACAGAAGGATATCCCCCCACCCATCCCGTACTGGTTCCTGCCTTTTGCCAGTTTCTCCAGTGGTAGACATCAGCCCTTCTCAAATCTTTTATGGATTATGCAATTTCTGAATATTTAACTAATGAGTAACTGGAGCACAAGCAGGTTAAGGTCCCATAGTAAATTACAACTTGTAACCTTGTGGTTTAGATGCCTGTGTCATAGCCACTAGGCCTCATCCAGCATGCTACATTTCACCAATGTCATAACTGGACGAGAAAGTGAACTGAAACAAAAAGTCTCAGGATGGCGTCTCCCCCTGAGCTCCTGACCATTTGACTGCAGTGCAATCACAGCAATTGTTTCATCTGGGAGCGGCAGGGCAGATTGAATGATAATTTGAAGAGAAATCTGTTGGGCAAGGGGATTGCCGGGGTCTGGGTATTCATAAAGCATCATTTTCTATGACAGAATCCAATTTTGTTCCAAGCCAGTCCAAAGACCCTGCAGTAGTGCTGTAATTCTTCATTACTTTTATTTCTTCCATTGACGTTCATAGACTGTGGGAAATGATCATCTGGAAGGAGTGCCCACATTAACTACAGGATTGCTGAAAATAAAAGTGAATGTGATTTAGTAAAATAAAGTAACAGTATAAATAATAAGGACTTGGGGCAGCACGGCATGGGCTCACCTGGAACAAAAGTGCCAAGCAGTGTACAAGGTGCTGTGAATAAATAACTAATCCATTTATTAACCAAAGACACCAATACAGCAATGAAGAAAGTCTCATTAATAATAATTAAAAATTTTCTCATTAATACTAAACCAGATTTGTTTGGATAGATAGATAGATAGATAGATAGATAGATAGATAGATAGATAGATAGATAGATAGATAGATAGATAGATAGATAGATAGATAGATAGATACTTTATTAATCCCAAGGGGAAATTCACATGTCCACGTTGTAAAAGTAAAAGTGCCCAAGGAACAAATCCACATAAAAGAAAGTGATAGTTGTGATCAATAAAAAATAATAAAGAGAAAAATAAAAGGTAGAAAAATAAAGTTGAACCGTGTTAGGATGGTATGCTGCATACACTCAAATTTATTTAACATTTGAGACACACTCTCTTTTTTAAAGGCAGGTGGTGCAGTGGTTAGAGCTGCTGCCAAATGCTCCTAGTGCCCTGCATGTGAATCTTGATGTTTAATTATCTGTATGGAGTTTGCATGGTCTCCCACATCTGTGCTGTTGTCTTCTGGGTACTCCAGTATTCCTCCCCCATCACTAAAAATAGAGCTGGTTTGAACAAACTACAGCTTACTGTTTCTCAGTCTGAAGTGGCCTCACAAATTTCAGAAATTTCTTTTCATTTGTTGCCATCTTACTTGCTTATTTTAAATGTTATAACAAAGTAACCTTTCTCACATCACCACACAGTCTTGTCAAGTTCAGTTGCTACACAGCCTTAGGCTCTGATAACATTTGCCGCATAAGACCTCTGCAGCTTCCTGTATCTTTGGGTCACTCCATGTCTAACTAAGTCCAGGCGTGCTGTATGGGCTAGACATGATTAGACCACCAAAGCTGGCCTGTTGTGTGCCTGTGTTGGCCTGGCTGTTTCCTACATTTTACCCAGTGCTGCTGGGATGATGATGATAATAATCAATAATTGGTTACATTTACTGTATATAGCACTTTTCTAAATACTCAAACTGCTTTACATAGACCACTACAACTACCACCAATTTATAGCATCCACCTGGATGATGGAATGGCAGGCATTTTTACACCAGTACGCTCAGCACACATTTGCTATTAGTGCTGGGGTGACAGAGATAGATTATGATAGATAGATGATTAGATTAGGGGGCTAGAATGACCAGGCCATGGTAGGCAGTTTAGCCAAGTTATTGGAGAACACCTTACTCTTTTTGAAAGATGCCCAGGGATCTTTAATGACCGCAGAGAGTCAGCATCTCGGTTTTATGTCTTGTTTGAAGCATGCCACCACTTTTACAATACAGTGTCTCCGTCACTACACTGAGGTATTTGGATCCACACACACACCACAGGGTAAGTGACCCCTGCTGGCTTCATCAACATTTCTTCCAGCAGAAACCCAAACGTTTCCTACATGGTCTCTCATCAAAGTACTGGATCAGCGCAGACATGCTTAGCTTCAGGTGGACAGCATGTTCTAAAGTGCAAATGGTATAAACTACTTCTCCCTGTGAACCCAAATTGAAATAACTTGGTTTAACAATGTCATGTGATCTGTGAAAGGTGTAATATAAAACAAGGTGTGACTGTTTGATGTAATCCATCAATTCCGGCGTTGAATAGTAACAATGTAGAAATACTTCATTACTGTACTTGAATTCGTCTGAGATTATTTCCACTTTACTTGAGTGTCATATGTTCTGTCTACTTTCACTTTTCACAGTATTTTCAAACAGTAGTAACTACTTTTACTCCAATATATTTTGTCTAGACACATTTTTTACAAAATTTTTTTAAACCAGAAAAAAATGGGCTACTCAAAAGCAACGCTTTGCTCAGTCAGTAAAATACGGTCTACCCCGTGTTAAAACCAACCACTTTAGAAAAATCTACTTATTTAAAGAAGCTGGGACATTTTTCATAGGTGTGCTGCTGCCACTAAAACCCAGTCATCTACACAGTCATTCCAAGTACACCTCGCTGTAGCATGCAGGATGGAGGCGGGGCTGGATGTTTGGGGTGGGGCTGGACATTGGGGACATGCAATCAGACAGAGTCCTCCCAACAGCCTATAATCAGGTTGAGACGGATCCGCATGCTGCAGCAGTGGAGGCTCACGTGGCCAAGTGGACTCACCGTGTCGTGGGTGTTGCTTACATGTCCTCTCATTTTATCCTGGACATCACAGATTGGAAACTAGCTGGAAAAGCCCAAGAAAAAGCTGAAAGCTGATCGAAAGAAAATATAGATGTAAAGTAAATTAAAGTAACTGTAAAGAAAAAAACTGATCAAGCCTAGGTAAGCACTTTATTAAACATTATTTATTTTATCTTATTTTACAGCAGCCATCTAGAGAACTTATGTCTACTGGTCAGTTGTCTTTTGAGGTCCCTCGTACTAAATGTAAAACTAAGGGTGACAGAGCGTTTGCAGCTGCTGCACCTTGTCTGTGGAGTTCTTTACCTTACTACATTAAGGACGCACCTTCAACTGATATGTTTAAAACTAGACTGAAGACTCATTTTTATTCTGTAGCCTTCTGTGACCTTCAGTGATACTGGTGATTCTACCCTCTTAGTCAGTGGTTTGTTTCAATGTATTGCTGGTTGTATTATGTTTTGTTGTATGTTTATCCTATTAAGTTTTATTTTATGCTTATTGTATGCTTTATGTGAAGCACTTTGGCTACAGCATTGCTGATATTTTGTAAATGTGCTCTGTAAATAAATTGACATTAACATTGATTATTATTTAAAACTAAACATTACTTGAAACCCTCAGTTTACTGGTCTATCTACATCCCTGTCCTCACCTATGGTCTTGAGCTGTGGGTAATGACTGAAGAATGAGAATGAAAGGAGGTTCCTTTGCAGGGTGGCTGGGCTGACACTCCGTGACAAGGTGAGAAGTTCAGTGATTCTGGACAGCCTCAGAGTTGAGTCGCTGCTTCTCCAGATCATTTGGTCATTTTCAGGATGCCCCTAGGCAGCTCCTCGTAGTCCTGCTCTGGGCACGTCCCACTGGGCAGAGACCCTGCGGCAGACCCATTGAAACTCTGGATGGATGATGTCTGTCAGCTGGCTTGGGAACACCTAGGAATTCCCCAAAAAGAGGTGGAATCTATAGCTGGAGACAAGGAAGTCTGGGCAGACCTGCTTAACCTTCTTCCATCAGGAAAAATTCTTCCAAATGAAAGAATATTGGCAGAGTGGTGGCTCTGAGGCTAGGGATCTGCACTGGCAATCGGTAGGTTGCCGGTTCGAATCCCATAAGTGCCAATAGGGACTCTGCTCTGTTGGGCCCTTAACCTGCAATTGCTGAGTGCTTTGAGTAGTGAGAAAAGCGCTATATAAATGCAAAGAATTATTATTGTTATCATGACCCTAACCAGAAAAAGAAGTTAAGAGAATGAGATTAGGTTTGTTTTGTTGAATAATGTTATTATTAAACTAAGTCTGTCAATTTTCACTTAGTGTGTGGTTATCTGAATGAAAATGGAGGCCATTTTGTGGCCAGGGAGTGTTTCATTTTTTCTTTAAATTTAAATTAATTGTGAAAAATATAAGAAGAATACATCTTATAAAAGGGATTTCACAAACAGATCAACCAACTTCTTGTTAAAGTGGGAGATGTCATAAAGATGTGTGCTCACGCTGAACGTCAGTCGCTTCTTCAAGTTGCAGTTATTTGGCTCATACTTTAGGGATTGTAATGTGACTCTCATGCAAAAAAGAAACTTAACCTGAACTACTTTAGGTCTGTAAGAGCTTTTTTGACTCTATATATAATACACTTATTAAGTGTGCACTTTTGACATTTGTGCACACTTAATATCAGATGATTTTAGTACTAGGATGTTGTACCATGTTAGCCATTATGGATGTAGTGAGAAGTCAAGCAAAATGGTACCTTTTATTGGCTAACTATAAAGATTACAATATGCAAGTTTTCGAGGCAACTCAGGCCCCTTCTTCAGGCGAGATGTAATCAAGTTGCCTTGAAAGCTTGTGTAGCGGCTTTAAAATGGTTGCTGATGCTTTAAAGGAAGACAGACACACCAATATCCAGATTCTGCTGTTTATTCTAAAAGACAAGCAGTAAGGGGCACAGTTAATACACGCAGCAACAGGCGCTCTCTCAGTCTCCTGCAATAGCGTCATCCAGCTTTTTTTTATATATATATAAATACAATGAAAACAAAATTACACAAAATAAATAATGAAATTAACATCAAATGAAAGAAATACATTTCAACAGAAATCAAATCCTGGTCAAACAAGTGCAAAATATCTCCTTTTAAATAAAATACACGTGTTCCATAAAAATATATACTTTTTGTTATCCAAATTAACTATGAAGGACAAAGTATAATTAACATTGTAACATACCTAAAAGACAAGCAGTAAGGGGCACAGTCAGCACACGCAGCGGCAGGCGCTCTCTCAGTCTCCTGTAGCAAGCCAAACAATATGCTAATGAGGCTGGATCTCCATCAAATTAAACACTTTTAAAATCCATTTCTGCCAACCAAAAGTGACGACAGAACCTCAAGATACATCAATAACCACATGACGTGATGTTTCTATGCAGTTTCAGACAGAATACACTATTTCAAAACTTGTCAGCTTACACGAGAGACGGAGAGTATTGAGAAGCGTCTTATCTGCAACAGCGTCATCCAGCTTTTGCCAGGAGTCTGCTGTTATGCTACATGTGCGTTCTCTGGGTGTTTCATTAATTAAAGTCCCCCCCTGCTACAACAGGCAAACAGGAATTATTATACAAAAGATACATGATTGCATTCATATTAAACAAAATTCACAATATACAAAACAAAAAGACATTTGAGTATTAAAAAATAAATAGTTTTGAGAATGTTCACTAAAATAAAACATAAAAAACTAACTCAGCCTCACTTGCACATTATAATCTTTCTAGTTAGCCAATAAAAGGTGCCATTTTGCTTGGCTTCTCGCTATATCAGATGTTTCAAACTTTTACATTAACAGTTCTCTCATGGGCAACTTTTACTTAAATCATTTTCCAGAATGGTTTTTACTCCAGTAAGGCTGTTGGATACTTTATACAACACTGATCAATTTATACATGTTGTGAGCCTACTTTTAGAATTGTGGAGGAGCGAATTGCAGGTACAGCAGACCCGGGCAGTAGCCTGATCTAGGAGAGATGTGCCACTCTGTTGAAGGGCATGCTCATTATATTTACTCAGACTTAATTGCAAACTGCAACTGAACTTAATATACTCAAGTGTTGCATGTTGGAGGAAACTGGAATAACCTTAGAAGACCCACTCTTGAACATGGATGTGCCACAAAGACTGCAAATGAACCCAGGTCTCATCTGTGAAGAGAACAAGGCACCAATGGCAGAAATGCCAACTGTGTATTCTCTGGTGAATGCCAGTCGAGCTGCATGATGATGGGCTGTGAACACAGGTCCCACTAGAGGACATCGAGCCCTCATGCCACCCTCTGTTTTTGAAAGTTTAGTTGAAAACATGTACACCAGTAGCCAGCTGGAGGTCATTTTGTAGGGCTCTGGCAGTGCTCCTTCTCTTCCTCCTCGCACAAAGGAGAAGAAACTGGTCCTGCTGCTGGGTTGCTGCTCTTCTACAGCCCAGTCCAGCTCATCTCATGTAACAGCCCATGTCCTAGTATGTCCTCCATGCTCTTGAGACTGTGCTGGGAGACACAGTAAACCTTCCTGTGACAGCACGCATGGTTGTTCCATCCTGGAGGAGCTGGACTACCTGTGCCACCTGAATTGGCTGCAGGTACTGCCTCATGCTACCAACAGTGACAAGGACACTAGCAAAACTAGAGAAGACTCAGGAAGGATAAGGAGAGAGCAGTTGTCTGTGGTCACCACCTATAAAGCCATTCCCTATTTGGAGGTTGTCTTGCTGTTGCCTCCCCAGTCCACCAGTTGTCACTTTCATTTGCACCAAAGCAGGTGAAGCTGATTCACAATCTCTTATGCTTCCTAACTGGACAGACTGATGTCCCTTAAGTTTAATTGACTTGGAGTAAGACTTGATGATTAAGTGTGCCTTTAATTTATTTGAACAGTATATAAACTTTGAGCACATTATTCATTATGAATGACACTATATGAAAGAAGTTGCTGCTGGAAAAATCCATTTCTTTTATCCTTATAGGAATGCAGAAATTACTAGAATAAAGTGTGAAACTTGAGAGCCAGAAATGTGCTTAGCTATAAAAATGTATTGCCAGCCCACTTTTCCTATTTTGTTTAAGTCATCTTGATTTAAGGTTACTTTTAATTAAACTTTCAAATAAGACCATAAGAGAGAAAAATGAACCTTTCTTCTGTCAGTTCTTTACAGATTATCTTGAGGATTACATTCTAGATAGCCATTTGCACAATGCAACATAATATGTTGGCTTAAGGCTGATGCTGAACAGAGTCTGACACTCATTGAACACCAGATATTGTAGAAAACCTTTATTCCAATTGCAGTCCATGTCAAGGGCTTGTTCCTATCTTTTATCCGATGTATCCGGACTAATCTCTGGCCCCACATGACCCTGAACTGGATTACATGGGTCTGAGAATGCAGTTTATAATTTGACTGTTACTTGCTTCAGCTGAGCTCCTGGCATTGCTAGTTCAAACATTGACCTGCACTGTCTTGAGTACAAAGCAATGGACCCTGTTGAGAGGGTATCACCCAGTGAGGACTCTGTGTTCACAGATGATTTCAAATACAAGCCGTGAAGCAAAATGTGAAGGTAAGCTAGTAACTGTAGGCAGCCATTTGCGGGAAAGGCACTAGAGGGCGGCATTGCACTGCACAAGTCTGTGGAAACTGCGGCTCACAAGAGGCCGATGCAAGTCCCACACGAAATAAAAATGATGGAAGCATTAAAAAGCGTGATGTTTAGAATAATTGTTAATTTAGTCTTGTGTATGCCAGCGCTGGGCTGCAAGTTTGACCCAGATTACTTCACTAGTCTTTTAAAATCAGATGAGATATAAAGCGAGGCCTTCCCAAGATGCTAAGGGGGGCCACATTAAAACCTGTGCCCTGCTTTGTAAAAGCTTCAGTGGCTCACAAGCTCTGGCTGATTTTGTGCAGGTTGGTTTGGACAGCATGTGCTGTATTTTTAAACTCTTTTGTCTTTTTTTTTTTGCTATTATAAGTATCAGAATGGCAAGGATGTGAACACACACGTAGTACACAATGGCACAAGATTAGGGCATGGTGGAGTCTATTTTGGGCACTACATGAATTCTGTGCCACCTTAAAATAAAGTTTTTTTTTTTATTTTTGACAAGTACAATAACCTAAAGCAAGAATCCTTATGTTAATGGCAACTCTAAATTGGCCCTGTATGGATAATTTTGCAGTGTCCATGAGTCTAGATTGTGATGACTGATTCCTGTCCAGTGCTCACCTCTTATAGTTCTGAACTGGAATAAGTGTGGTTAAAAATTAAATGATTTTGGAGTCCATGATTCTGCTGCACTCCACGCTTCAACCAATAAGATTTGTTGACCGGAAGCAAGTTAAAAATCTTTAAACTTCAAACTCTGTAATGCATCATCACCTAGTGTAGTCATTCATCTGTTTTCTGAATGGTTTGAGATGAGAAGATCTCAAAGGAGTGGCACTGCAATCAAGGCAGGAGGCAGCTCTGGAGAAAGTGCCAATCCATTGTAGCACATATGCACCATGCCAGCTTGGAATCGTCTACCAACATTGAACATGAAAACATACAAAATTTGACAAATGAGAGGAGACCATTCGGACCATCAGGCTTGTTTGTTTAGCTAATAGCTAAGCTCTCCCAACATCTCATCCAGATCCTACTTAAAGATATTCAACGTTTCTTCTTCGACTCAGTCATTTGTTTCAGATTCCTATAACTCTTTGCATAAAAGAAGTGCTTCCTGGCTTAAGGACTACATGTACTTCACCTTAGTTTCCAATATTTCAGGGCTCTGAATTCCTCTGCCTACATTCGAATCAGCTACAGGCATCTGGGTCTCAGGCCATACTCCTACTTTCTATAACAATGCAGGGATCGCTGGCCTAATGGATAGGACTGCTGTCTTTCACCTGTAGAGACTCGGATTTGATTCCTGGCTTCTCAATGTGTGTGTGAAGGTCTTCCCACATCTCAGTGTCTTTTATCAGTCCCATCAAACACATGCAGGTTATGAGAACTGGTGGCTACCTGTATGAGTGAATGTGCCCGGTGATGGCTTCAGTCCTAAATGCACTTCCCATTAATTTCCACCTGTACGTGATCCACCATTAAGTTGAAAGAATTCCACTGGATCTACTTCATCAATGACTTTGTGAATTTTGAAGACCTGGATTAGGTCCCCCCACAGTCTCCTCTAATCGAGACTGAACAGGTTTCATTCTGGGTGTCTGTCAGAGTATGGCATGTCCTTAAGTCCCAGGGTGCACCTGGTTGTTCTCCTCTGCACAGCTTCAAGTGTTGCTTTATATTTCCTGTAGTGTGGTGACCAGAACTGCACACAATACTCCAGATGTGCTCTCACTACTGCATTATATAGTTTAAGCATAATTTTCCTCAATTTATATCTAACAGTTTTTTTTATATATAACCTAAAATCTTATTTACCTCTTTAATTGCCTTTAGAAGATTTTACATTTTTGGAGTATCAACAGAATACGCAGTAGCTGGAGAAAGCCCACTACAACATGGTGAGAAGATGCAAATTACACACAAATCGGGACTTGACTGGGATTTGAACTTAGGGCTCTGGCACTATGACACTCAAGTGCTAAACAGTGTGCCACCATGATGCCAATAGCTCAGCAGATCATCTTGCAAAAGAGAAACACCTTTGACTTACAGTGCGGCATGTGTGGACTGGTGCCCTGTCTAGGGCCGTTCCCTGCCTTATGCTCCATGTTTCTGGTATAGGCTTCAGCTCCCTACAGTCCTAAATTGAATTAAGTGGGCCTGAGAATGTCATAATACTTGCTTTTCTAACCATTCATTTACTAACCAAACTCGCATAATTCAATTGAACTGTTGTGGGGAATTGAAGCCCAACCCAGCAGCACCCAGAACAGGACACATTCACTCATACAGGGTCAATTTAGAGTCAACAATTCACATAACCTGCATGTGTCTGACTTGATGGACAAAAACTACAGAGACGTGTGAAGGACTCCACACACAAACTGACCAAGCCAGGAATCAACTGTGAATCTCTAGAGCTGAAAGACTGCAGTCCTGTCCATTAGGCCACTGATGTCTTTATTGTTTAAAAATGGAGTGGGTTAGGGGAAAATCGCATGCTCAGATACGCTCATCTACCAAATACTTCAATTACATAGGTCTTTTAAACACTCTGAAGAACTATTTATAAATAATCATTTGTATATTCTAAGCCCTAATTTATAATATATATTTTTACCTTATTTGATATTTTATATTATATCATTCAAAACCACTCAATCTGCAAATAATATTATTTTATAACATCCATCCATCCATTTTACAACCCGCTGAATCTGAACACAGGGTCACGGGGGTCTGCTGGAGCCAATCCCAGCCAACACAGGGCACAAGGTAGGAACCAATCCTGGGCAGGGTGCCAACCCACTGCAGGACATACACAAACACACACACACACCAGGGCCAATTTAGAATCGTCAATCCACCTAACCTGCATGTCTTTGGACTGTGGGAGGAAACCGGAGCGCCCGGAGGAAACCCACGCAGACACGGGGAGAACATGCAAACTCCACGCAGGGAGGACCCGGGAAGTGAACCCGGGTCTCCTAACTGTGAGGCAGCAGCACTACCACTGCGCCCCCTGTGCCGCCCGTATTGTATAACAATAGCTGTTCAGTTAGGGTGCCCCCTATTGATCATATATGAAAATTGCAAAAAATCTATAAAAAATATTTTAGTATGTAAAAAAATATTTAAAGTTAGCCAACAGCAATGCATAGTATGGCCTGAGACAGAGACGCCTGTACTGTAGGTGATGTGAAGGTATGCCGTGGATTTCAAAACCGTGAAATTTTTGAAATTAAGGTAAAGTGCATTCAGGACTGCAGCCTTGAAGCACATCTTTACACAAAGATTTGTGGGAATCTGGAACGAATGAAGTTGAAGCAGAAATCTTGACAACCTTTCAGAAGGATCTAGAGGAGATATTGAGAGAGCTTAGATATTAGCTAAACACACGAGCATGATGGACTGAATGGTCTCCTCTTGTTTAGTCAAATTTCTTATGTTCTTATGTTCAGTATAAGGCACTTCAGTCCACATTACTGTGCCACCCTGAATAATTCATTGTCACTAATAGTTACAGAAGCAGGGAAGCAACTGTACTATCAATTGTCTAATAGCATAGTTAAATAAATGTGACTGTGGGTCAGGACTGAAAAGCAGTTTTCTATAATTGTATAGTAATAAGTTGCTTAACTCTTTTAGGGCTGATGTCGACTTTTGTCAAAAGGGTTAGTTGATGATGGTAATCGACTGTAAACTGTGACAAAACCAACCGTTATGTTTTAGTTGGACTCTCGTTGCTAGAATTAAAGTTAGATTCATAGGTCTGACCGACATTTCCTGTGCTCCCGTGAGTAGCAAGGCGCAAACAACGGCAAAAATGGCACTGACATCTGGCGAGAGATCAAAGCGAATGCGTAAAGCAAAATACTCGGTGGACGACATTTTCCCTATTCTCTCTGAATTGGACTAGGACTTATCAGACTCCGATTTTGATACAAGCAATCGGAAACAAATATGTGGTTCCAGCTTCAGCTGATTGGTCCCCAGCTAATCATGGTGCTGAACGGGTTCAAGTAGCTGACACGCCTACGGCACTGCTCGCCTGGGAGAACTGCCACTTAACAATGATAAGAGGTAGAAACCAGACTGCAATAAACTGCGACAGTGACTCCTGCTGCTGCCCCAGCAAACGCAAAGACCGCCTGGCAGCAAGCCTGCCGCACATTCTTGGCAAACTTGCAGCCACAGCATGCAGCAACAGACGTTTTTATGTTGATTTCTATGTTAAACTATTGCTTTTCGGCGGCACGGTGGCGTAGTGGGTAGCGCTGCTGCCTCGCAGTTGGGAGATCTGGGGACCTGGATTCGCTTCCTGGGTTCTCCCTGCATGGAGTTTGCATGTTCTCCCCGTGTCTGCATGGATTTCCTCCCACAGTCCAAAGACATGCAGGTTAGGTGGATTGACGATTCTAAATTGGCCCTAGTGTGTGCTTGGTGTATGGGTGGGTGTGTTTGTGTGTGTTCTGCGGTGGGTTGGTTCCTGCCTTGTGCCCTGTGTTGGCTGGGATTGGCTCCAGCAGACCCCCCGTGACCCTGTGTTCGGATTCAGCGGGTTGGAAAATGGATGGAAGGACTATTGCTTTTCAGAAAACTGTTTTTTGTAAAAAAATATTTAGCCCTCAAAGAGTTAAAGAATCATGTGGGCCCACTCTTTGTCACCAGTGTGATGTACCTCTCACAGAAAATGGAGAAGATGTCACCAATCCTGTAGTCAAAGGTAGTACAAGGCATCCAAACAGGATGCCTGATGTTCATTAATTTGCTCATTTAAAGTTTAAATGCAGCACCAGGTAGTCCATCACGGGGACAGTGACTTACAATTAGAGTCACCAATCAGCCTAACCAGCAGATACTCGGATGTAGGAGGAATACGAAAGGCCAGAAGGAAACCCACCCTGACTATGAGGGGCAATGTCAACAAGGAAAGTGACCAGGCGTGGAGTTGAACCCAAGTTCCTGAAGCTGTTTGGCAACAAGCCATTGTGCCACTTCTCAGCTATTTAAATGTGCAAATTTCTTTGCTTGTTTTAAAATCTACACTGTTTTAAAATGACATTTTCAATATTTTATGCAGATGGTCCATGTCTCAAATCTGACAATGCCCTGCTGCAAGCATTAAACTGAATACGGAGTATGTATTCTAAAAAGGAGGAAAGTGTAATTCTTTTAATGCATTTTATTTTCCAAAATTCATTTGTAAATCTAATTACAACAGGCATGTCAAACACTGAACGGCTTAGATTATAAATCTGCATATTAAAAATTTACATAAATGGGGGAATGATTTCTTTCTTTCTTTCTTTTTTTTTAACAGTGCTTAATGTTAGGATATGTGAGGAAGGCAGATGGCTATGGAGTGTGAGCTAAAATTACATATTTTTAAAAAATACTTTTGCATGAATATTAGCTGAAATGAGAACTCCAACTGTGAAAATTAGACTTTTATTTTGTTTACATGGTTTGTGCATTTAAAACCAAACAAAATCAAACATTTTAGAGCTGTGGATATCAATTATCCTATCTAATTATCTCATCACTAGCTAACAGTCTTATACTCTGCATGCTTACACACACACACACACACATTCATATATATATATATATATATTTAAATATATTTTTTTAAACCAAACACTTTAGAAGAGGGACTTTAGGGACTTGTTCTAGTGCAGGGGTTCCCAACCCCATGGGGTGCAGGATGGCATTTCAGGGTGCGACAAAGAGGAAGACTACGTCACAATTTGCCAAAATTGAGTGAGGTTCATAGTCCGACTGAATCGTGATGCGATTGGTGTCTTGCAGTGTGCCGTCATTCGTAGGGCATTAATTAGTTTGTGCTCCTGTTCTACGACATGAACAGAATTAAACATTGCATGTGCATTTTGACCTGTGATTGAGCCACAGTACTGTGCTTTCTCGCAGGTTCGCTTGTTTTTAAGCGAATGGAATTTGGACCTTGTAATGATCCGAAGAGATGGGCAAGGTCTAGTATTGATTTCAGTACAAAGTCTAATCGCAAAGTGTCAATGATTTTGAGGTTTGACTGACATTTTTTCCAGATAAGGGGGAGTGAATTGGATGCAACACCTGCTGCTTACACTCAGCCCATCTCTCCTGCTGGCGGTCCTGACAGTAGCGCAGCAATTTTAGCTGTGCTTTTGAACTTCTGTGCTTCACTGCTTAACAGCGCACCAGGACAAGGGGGTCTCCAGTCCTCCAAACTCCTCGATCATTGATCGTGTGCCATTTCCTCGTGGTGCTTAATACTTTGCAGGGTACCCCAACTCCTGGAATCATCAATCAATTGTCTTCATAAGGAACACATTTACAAAATTATTGAGATTTTATTTTATGCACTGTGTAAATATACCCACTAAGGTCCACCGATTCTGGGAATCTTGTTTTGGCCTAAACTAACTTGTGCTCTCTGGGTGACAGAGCCTTCAGTACTACAGTGCCCAGACTTTGGAAAATCCTCCCTAAGTTTTTTTGAGTTCAATTTGTTCTTCCATAGTATTATATAGTATGTGGTTCAATTTGTAGTTTAAACAATTAGAAATTTGACTTCTTCTTCAAATGTGATATAACTTTTGTAGGGGGTGTGAATATAAATCAAATATTTTCTAGGGGTGCAGGACATAGAGAAGGTTAGGAACCACTGCTCTAGTGCATCTCCTAGTAATCTATCATTCCATAAAATGAGCCTTTGCTAAGGTGACACGGGCACCGCTACAAGTAGACGCACTACAGGTTAGCACCCATTGTAGAATGTAGTCACTGACACTTTATTTTGTATTTATTTATACAATTTCATGTATTAGGAATTTTTGTTAGTTTTCGCATACCCCTTGGGGTCAGAGCACAGGGTCAGTCATTGTACACCCCTGGAGCACTAACAGATTAATGGACTTGCTCAAGGGCCCAGCAGAGTAGGATCTCTTTTGGCAGTGATGGGGATTCGAACCAGCAACCTTCTGGATACCAACACAGATCCTTAGCCTCAGAGCCACCACTCCGCCCTATTAAGATCACAAAAAGCCATTCTCAAGGTACTATTACATGGTAGTACCTGACTAATGGATTCACTATAGGTAGTCCCAATTTTTTGGTCAGTGGCTTATAGGTTTGTCATAAGTAGCCCCCATTCTAAGCTATTGCTGCTATATATATCTTAAATAAAGGGTTGGTTAAATTCTTAATACACTAGGCAAATGACAAATAGATATTCTGAGGGAAAGCCTAAGCTTAAAGCATTACTTAAAGCTCTCCAATGTACTTTTCTATGCTTGTGCATAACAACTTTCACAAAAACAATAACCATAGTCAAAGGATGGTACCGTCTGGGCAGTAGGTAGTGTCCGGTGCTCAAATCCCAGACCTGGGGCCTCATGTAGAACTCACACTATAACATGGCGTAAGCACAAAAGCGGGAATGTGCGTACGCACAGAAAAATCCAGATGCAGGAATCTCAACGTATGCAAACCTCCACGTTCTTCCGCTACATAAATCCCGATTAGCGTGAAAAGTAACACACGTGCACGCTTGCTGCCCCACCGCAACTCCTCCCAGAATTACGCCTCTTTGAATATGCAAATCAATATAAATAGCCCCTTACCTTCAGCGCTTCAGGATGACAATGCGAAAGCACGGAAAAAAAAAAACTTCAGTGAATGCGAAATGGAGGTCTTGCTAAGAAAAGTAGAGGCCAGAAAAAATGTTTTATTTGGTAGCTTAGGAAGTGGAATTAGTAACAAAAGGAAATTGATGGAATGGCATAGCGTGGTGGATGCACTCAAAAGTGCTGGAGCAGAAACTCGCAATGTGACCGAAATAAAAAAGAAGTGGTCCGACATCAAAGTTGCCATGAAAAGGAGAGTTGCAACTCATCATCTGCATATCAGCACAACTGGAGGAGGTAGTGAACTCCCGGAGCTCACACCATTTGAGCAGCGAGTTGCTGCAATTATTGGCGATACACTCATTGCCGGCATTATACCAGCAGGGGAGGGTGATTCTGACATCACCGCAGGTGATGGTGAGTTACCATTTCTTTTTTGATTACCATTATCCATACTCGTGTAAATAATTTGTATGTGAAATAAGACAATCAGGCTGCAGATGCTGTATTAATTACTGTTTAATTAATTCCAGACAACAGTACAAAAGCTGACCCCAATGCTGAGGACGTGGCTCCAGGCGATGATGGTGCTGCGCATGTGCTGACCAAATATTCGGGCGCTGGCTGCTCACACACCCCTTGTTCGATCATCTGGCCGTGTGCTGACTGATGCAGTTCTGGAATCCGAAAATGCATTGGTGGATGCGGTGAGAGATGTAGTCAATGCACAACGGGATGTAGCCAATGAACTACGAAATATAAAGGCAGTATTGTGTGATATTAATACAAAAATTAAATGAATTTGTGAATAAATAAATGATGCATCTGCTTACCTGTTTTTACATTCTGTTAATTACATTCATTCGACATTGTAATGCTGTCCGGTGTGGCTGCTCATTTGGTGGACCAGGGTCCGGTTCATCATACCGCATCTCTTCAGGTACGGGCAAGCTACGAATGAGTGCCATATTATGTAGAATGCTACATGTTTGCACGATGCGACACACTTTCTGTGGACTATAGAGCAGCACTCCACCAGTCTTATCCAGGCAGCGCCAATGGCCCTTAAGCTGCCCTATAGTACGTTCTACCACCGCCCGAGCCCGAGAGTAGAGGTCAGTATGACGTCGCTCTTGTTCAGTCAGTGGGTTGGCGAGAGTGGTGAGGAGCCACGTCTTCAGCGGGTACCCACTGTCACCTAAGTAATCGTGTTATATGGTTACATCGTACAGATAACGTACGACTGTGATTAAAAGGTAATAAATGTCTTATCTTACCGAGAAGCCAGCCATCATGCACCGCACCATTTTCAAGTTTGCTCCCCACACTACTATTTCTCAGGATGAATGAATCATGAGTTGAGCCAGGCCATCTCGCAACAACATTAGTGAGGCGCATTTTCACATCACTGATGATTTGCACATTAATAGAGTGAAAATGCTTTCTATTTACATAAACAAATTCATTCTGTGAAGGTGCCTTTATAGCAAAGTGTGTGCAGTCGACCGCTCTGATGACATTTGGAAAACCGGACATTGCTGCAAATTGCGCTTTGATGTTTGCCTGTTCAACCAGAGTGTACGGAAATCTGATATATCTGCTTGACAAGCGGATAATACCATCCCATACAGCTGGCATGGCACGACTCAGTGATGACTGAGAAATACCGGATCGGTCAGCCAGTTCACGCTGAAAAGCTCCTGTGGCTAAAAATCAGAGACTGGACAGAACTTGCAAAGGAGCAGGTAGAGCACAATTCCTCAAAGTCTGCCTTTGTAAAGCAGGTGCCAGTTCAGCACACAGCTCCAAGAGGATCGCACTTGGAAATCTAAACCGACTTAGTAGCCAGTCATCATCATGTGCCAAGAATGCCGTATGATCTCTGAATACGCGTTCTCTTCTAATCCTTCCATTTGCGATGTTCTCTAACAATGCTAAAGCAGCCATGGCAGTGGAATAGTTTGGCCATTCTGTGCACAGTTATATTGTTACAAATTGATCACAATCGGGTTCCTTAAATTTATCAACGATATGCAGTTAGTTTCAGTGTATATGATACAGCCGCGTCAGGGATGTCGTTCTAAAAATGAAAGGGAAACCACACAGGAACAGTAGCACTGCTTTGACGCTGGGTGCCGCCAGTCTGCAAAACCGAGCGGAGAACTTGCGTACGCCAGGGTTTGAGTTACCGTGGAAATGTGCGTGGCTTTACGCCAAGTTTAGGTTTTATACATCGTGATTTGAGCGTGGAAACGTTTGTACGCAACATTTCTGTGCGTACGCAATGTTTATACATGAGGCCCCTGGTCTCTTTCTGTGTGCCGTAGGCATGTTCTTGAGTTCATATGGGTATGAGCCATAAGGGGTTGGCACTTTGCATAGTGCTGGTTAACAAAAAAACCCAGTAAAGTAGGTGAATTACTCAGGCTTGTACAGTGTGTCAGTGGTGGGGAATGAACCAACTGGAAAGGACATTTTCTACAGTATGTGTTCTTCTGTGTAACAAAGATGAAGATCACGCCCAACACGTCCACCATGGAGATGATGAGATCATATGATATTTAACTCTTCATTATCTCTGTATCAGTAGTTCCTATCCACCTTAATAAAAGGATAAGTGTCTGTGTGTCTGACTGTGTGTCCATCAGGTTGCTATGTCCACTCATTCCAAAAGATGGTGCAATGCAAACATTTTAGTAATAAAATGCACTGCATTTGTAAATCCAACAGATGGTGCAGAACAAACATTAACACTACTTTTTACGAATCCCATGTCAAATGGCATATAATAGAGACATCTGCATCGCATGGTGCACTGCAAAAGTTAATGCTGTGGTCCACCTTGATTATTTAGATTTTAACCCATCTTCGATGGGTAGCATATCTATTCATCTATTTGCCAAAGACTTTTAAAAGAATACTCTGGAAAAAGTTCAATCTCATGTTTTCATGGAGGACAGACATAGTAAAGTTTTTAATATAAGGGGATAGAGTGTTGACCAACAGCAAATAATATCAGAAGCATCCAAAAGCATGTCACATAATCCACAGGTCAAGTCATCCAATTGTATGCTCAAAAGGTGCAAAACACATGCATTTTTTGCTAAAATATTGTTAAATAAATAAACCTGGAAAATGAAAGCAGTCCATAAACAGGACGCTAAGCTATCATTTATTTCACCCACTTATTTCAATACAGGATCTTGTTGGAGGGGTCATATCTATACTGTCACCATTGGGCACAAGGCAGAAACAAAGCCTGGGCACACGCTCAGAGTGGGACGTTTTAATCACCAATTAGCTTACCATCTTGAGAAGAGTAGTAAAAGAAAACCTGTGCAGGCACAAGTACAACAAGCAAACCATACACGGAACACACTAAAATGGGATTTGTTCCGAGGTCCCGGTAGTTGTGAGAAATCAATGCTAATTACTAACATATATCAAAATAAAGAGAATTATTATTAACCTGAAGATTTGTTATCCAGTGTTATCAAGTGGTTGTGCCACAGCTTAACTTATTCTTCTGTCACTTTACATTACCATCTTAAGGAACGACAGAACATTAATAATTACATTTACTTATTCGGCTGACACCTTTATCCAACATTTATGATATAATTGGTGATATTTTTTTATTTATTCCAGTTGGAGCACAGGCAGGTCAAGAGATTTACACGTGGTCACACAGTGTCAATAGCAGCATTTGAACCCACAACCTCAGGGTTTGAAGTCCAAATCCTTATCCACTACACCACAGTGCCTGATTATGCCACACTCCATGACTATGCATTCAAATTTAAATCCATTGAATCAATTCAGGGTCACACAGGGCAGTTCGCCTTGGCTCACACGCACACACACACACGCACACACACACGCCACACACCTACAATTTAGAATCACCAGTTACCTGAATGTACCTTTTGGATGTGGGAGGAAATTCAGAGGGCGGCACAGTGGCGCAGTAGCGCAGTGGTAGCGCTGCTGCCTCGCAGTTAGGAGACCTGGGTTTGCTTCCCAGGTCCTCCATGCATGGAGTTTGCATGTTCTCCCCGTGTCTGCGTGGGTTTCTTTCGGGTGCTCCGGTTTCCTCCCACAGTCCAAAGACATGCAGGTTAGGTGGATTGGCGATGCTAAATTGTCTCTAGTGTGTTCTTGGTGTGTGTGTGTGTGTGCCCTGCGGTGGGCTGGCACTCTACATGGGACGCATCTACGAGGGAAAAAAGCTAAGCACTGCACTGCCATTTCATCCATTTCTACCTCAAGTATATTTGAAGGGTTTCATTTTAATTGTGTTATATAGGAAGCACTATACATAAATAAACAGAGTGTAACTGAATTATCTGCTTTCCATCTTTCTCCCTTTTTCCTGAAAAAATTCTCTTTCTGGTAAATGATTATCTGTATTAATGAAAGTGAAACCTTCACTTATTTATAAAAATTGAGGCAGGCTGTTGTATTACGGTGTCGTTTATAAACAGTTTTAATGATATTTTAGGAATAAATAATAAATGTCGGATAATTGATGAATAAAGAGCCGCAGAGCCAAGATATGAATTGTAAAAATGTTTGCTGTGCATTTATAAATACTTAATAGGCAAGTCTGCAAAACAACCTAAAGCGAATAATGAAAAAGAATGGCTTAAATGTGAACAATACATTACGGCTCCATAGCATTCTAATCAACCATACCACAAAGGTTCATTTAACATAAAGTGCTATGGCGGCGTGCATATTGTCCGAGAGAGCCTGCCTTCTTTAACCTTCAGCTGGATTGGTTCTTGCTCACGTTGTCTGTGCCTTGAATATTACATATTCCTCCCTGGTAGAGCAGATTGTATCAATGTAAACATTTAGCCATACCATTTAGAGCGAGTATGAGGCTGAATTATTCATCAAGTGACCAGATGGCCTCCTAAACACAGGATGTTATCAGTACAGCTAAAGATTTTTAACTCAAATGAAAGAAAAACGAGTGCATTTTACCTCATGTGTTTGACAAATGAGCAAAGGCCAGAGCCAAACTGCCTGGTGGCCTGAGAGAAGTGAGCTTAGGACAGCGTGCCCCCTACACTGGATTAGAGCGCCATTCATAGCTGGTGCCAGCCGAACATCCAGCACTGCTGAGATACACACCAGAGCCATATGACCTTGGGTTCAAAAAGTGGAGAAATGGATCAAGCGAAGAAAAGACGGTCTCATCAAGCAGGGGTTCTCTCACCTTCACTTTTAAGCCAACTGTTTAATTTATTTCTTTGGTTTGCTCTTGGAAAATGACAATATGAAGCTGTGCCAAGTGCACGACCAGCACAAAAGTGTAAACAGCAGAGATTAAGCCATAGTGTTGCTTATAATGCATTATTAACGGAAATGATTTTTCACTTCTACAACTAGAAGTGGATTATTGCTGAGTTTAGACAATGAGGTTGGCATGATTAGCATTATTTTTATATCTGTCTGTACTTCTATTTTTATTAATAACAAATAGTTAATTACATTTATGTATTAAGGATGGTGCATTGGTCCATCATGTCCTGGTTTCTCCCTATGTGAAGTTTGCATGTTCTCCCCGTGTCCGCATGGGTTCCCTCACACACCAAGAACATGCAGGTTAGGTGGATTGGTGACACTAAATTGGCCCCTAGTTTGTGTGTGCTGTGTGCACGAGTGCGTTCGCCCTGCAATGGACTGGTGCCCTGTCCAGGGGATTGCTCCTGTGCTTGCTGGGATAGGCTTCAGCCCTCCATGATCCTGTGCCAGGATTAAGCAGGTTTAGAAAATGGTATGGTATGGTGCCTTTATATAGTGTTTTTCAAACCTTCTCAAAGCTCTTTACATAGACAACTGCCACCAACGTGTAATATCCACCTTGATGATATGACGACAGCCATTCTTGCACCACTGTGCTCACCACACCTTAGCTATTAGATGGTGAACGGTGATACATGAAGCCAGTAAGGTCATACAGTTGGTATCTACACATGACCACTGTACTGGCTCACAGAATGACAGATTTACACAGTTGCCTATAATATGGCACTTTGTTTATTCCATGATGGGGTGCAAAGGTGCAGCACAGATAATCCATATTTCAATTAATAGAGACCAGGAGATGAAATTGTCAAAAAGGAGAAGACCAGGTTGTTGCCAGAGAAACACACATAACTCAAAAATGCCAGAAAAGACAAAATGCACAATTACCTTTATAAGAACAAAACTCAGAAATCAATGTCAGGAAATTATAGTGAAAAAGTCAACACCAAACTCATGGATTCTTTAGCCTTAACCAAAAAAAATTAGCAAAAGTTCCACAAGCTGTTGTGAGTATCCCAGATAATACCTGTGCCTAGTTCGATTCCTTCATATACAGATGAGTTGTGATGACAAAATATGTTATATGACTGTGCATCACATGACTGGTAGTGTGCACAATAAGGCTGCATGCTTGAAAAACAATTACAGAATGGTGGCACACATGAAGGAAGTCCCAATCTACAATAGTGTCACATAACAATCATTATAATAAGAAATTCAGAGAGATTATGTACATAAAAGGGTAGAAATTAGACTTGAAAACCAAAAATCTCAACACTCATCCAGTACAGGGCTATCTTAACACATGGGCATGCTGGGCAGTTGCCCGGGGGCCCCACGAGTATAGGGGCCCCATGCTAACCTATGTATTTTTGACTTGCTGAATGGTTGTGTAGGAAGTGGCCCCAGTGCACTGCTTTGCTCGGGGCCTATAATGCTGTTAAGATGGCCCTGATCCCATAGTATATACCATTTTGATCAAATATGCAGCCAATAATTGCTCCATAAGACCCCACACATTATGATTTTAAAATGCTGCAGTATAATTGCTTGTACAGGAAGAGATGGGGCTATAAAACTAAATTTATTACGGTAATAAAAACACTCAGATGGGCTGGTACCCCTGCTTTAGGATGCAGCAGTATAGTTGCTTGCACAGGCATAGATGATGCTATAAAACTGCTGGTAATGCAATAATAGAAAGGATATGTGTGCAATATTGAAAGAATATTGTGCAAATGGAGATCGCCCTATTTAAACACAGCAGTTTTTGTAATAAAATGCTGAGAGATGTCAATGCTCCCACCACCCCTTTCAAGGATTCAGCAGGTAGTTTGCTTGTACCAGGAATGACGACACTATTAAGCTAAATGTATAATGACAAAAAAGTGTTGAGAGTGGACAGCACTGGTTCTTCTATAGCAAGATGTCTTTTATCAATGAAGATGGCTGTTATAATGTGAAGTTCAGATGTGGGGACGAAGCCCTCAAGTTCTCTTTAGAGGATGTAGTGGTAAGATTGTTTGAGCAGCCATTTCAATAGAGAAATGCTAGCAGGTGACTCCTGTGAAAGGAACCCCCCCCCCCCACCTCCCACCCAGATATTTTTTACCTGGTGTTATGTGGGGGGGGGGGTACATTGGGTGGCTGCTACACTGGAGTCTACCCTGCCTTTAACCGTTAGATGATGGGCCTGGTTAGCTTCAGAAGTTCGCTTTTGAATCCTCTGACCAACCCTATGCCTGCCTAATTGGTTTTTGTGCTGTCAGACACATTGGGTACTAGGTTTTTGTTTTTCGAATTCTGATTAATATTGGAGATCTTATCCTTTTCCTTCCTGACACAGAGTGACCAGATGGCAGGGCCAGAGCCCAATGTTGCGGAAAATAATCAGTAAATAAAGAAGGATATTGAGTTATTTTTACAAATGAACTCCAAAATGGACGTGCTTTTATTGCACCAATTGGCAGAGCCCCATGTTCTCTTGTTCAGTGCAAAACATCAGATTGAAGAAATCTAATAGAACAACTTCCTATATCAGATGCATTTATTTACATATAATAGCTAGAAAGCATTTTAATTACACGAATCATCATACAGATAAAGGGTATATTCTAGTACAGGGGTTCTCAACGTCAGTCCTGGGGGCCCACTGTGGCTGCAGGTTTTTGTTCCAACCAGCTTCAGTTTTTAATTGGACTCCTGGGCTAATTAAGTGAATTGTTATTTGCCAGATTCTGTGTTGTGGGACAAATATAGAAATTAGAAAACTAAGTTTGGCAAAATATATATATATATATACACTGTATATTAAAACGTACCAAGCAGTTATATGGGAAAAATGTATTTTTGTTTTCTTTTTAACAATATTTTCATCTTGATTTTCATTCAGTTTTTTGCCGGGTGTTCTAATTGTTTAATTAATTCATTATTTCCTAATTAGTGGGTCTAACGCTGAAGTAGTTGCAGCCTTTCATGATTCAGTTCTGTTTGCCTGACTGTCTGCTCTGCTGGTTGTCATTATTAAGATACAATGAAGGGGGCAAACTGCACAGAGAAAGGGCAAAATAGAATGAAATCAACAAAAGGTTGTTAAGCATTTAAATCTACAAGTATAGCAAAAGCAGAAATATTCCTAAATGTCTTATAAATGCGGTGCTTTTCTTAATGTAGAATAAGAGGAGAAAAGAAATACCAGCTAATTAATTGAGATCAGTGTTATCAGGTGTTGTCACTGATTATGAATCTGGTTGGAACAAAAACCTGAAACCACAGTGGGCCCCCAGGACAGATGTTGAGAACCCCTGTAACACCCCGCTGCCATTCAGTATCATTCAAAGGTCCCAAAATAGTTACCATTTAAAGTCTTAAGTAAATATCTAGTTCAAAGAAATAAGACATTTTGTTACTAGATAACAAAATATAGTTAAATGTTATATGTGATCTCATTTTCTAATTTAAATGTGCTGCTACAAATGTCAGGTTGTCCTAGATAAGCAGGAAGGCACCTTCAAGTACATTTTCCCTCATAAGAGTACAGTCTGTAAAATGCTTAAGAAATGAACGTCTGACTCCAGTCACAAAGTGTATCTGTTCTGAGATGTAGGGAATCACCACATTTCATGCTCACCGCTAGCCGTTACATGTTCTAAAGCACAAGTACCCAGTGATGGTGCTTCAACCCAGCCAGGCAAAATGGGCACTCCTACTTTATATGGGCCCTTTTCTCTGATTGATATTTAAACCGTTATGCATCTCTGACTGAATGCTATTTAACTCCTCCATCTGTCTGTGAACTCTCCCAACTTGGAAAGACCTCCGAATTGAGAATTTCTAGGTCCACTGTTTTGAATCCCACAACTGATTTTTTATGAATCTGGAAGTCCAGTGTACTGTACCCTGCTCATTCATATCCTGTAAATTGTGTCTTAGTGGATGGGACAGGACATTGTCACACACGTGCGAGTAGGAGGCAGCTAAAGGACCTGAGTAATTGTAATTCCACGACAGACCAGGGGGTGGCAGGGTGCGCTGACTGTCTCTCTCAGTTCCTTGCAGACCATTCATGGGAAATCCCGGCAGGTTCCGGCACCTTCAATGATGTCACTTCCGCCTCTGATGACATCACTTCCAGTTTCAGGAGTGAGGGGGAATGGTGGTGTGGTTTTGGGGGGGGGGGTGTTGTGCAATGATGACATCACTTCCGACCCCCAGTGACACCACTTCCGGTTTTTTCAGGGTTGGGGGTGGTGGTGTGGTTAGGGGGTGGTATGTGGGGGGCTGGGTTTGTTTGGTGTTGGGCAATGATGGCATCATTTCCGGCCCCCGACGACATCACTTTTGGCTCCGAGGCCAATGGTGGTGTCACTTCCGGCCCCGATGACATCACTTCCGGTTCTGGCCCCAATGATGACGTCACTTTCTGTACTGGCCTTTAAAGCCGCCGTCTTGTCTCCATACAATGAGTGCTGTTTTGGACTCAGATCAGTGAATACTTCTGTTCAGATTTAAACCTATTTTGCAGCCGTGGAACAATATATGGGTGGCTGCCCCAAACCTTTACGATGTCTTTGCCTCATCATTGTTACAACATTCACAAGCTCTCTGGCTTCTTTGAATTTAAGTGGGCCTCCAGGTGGCACAGCAGGTAGAGCTGATGCTCCACAGAACTTCCTTCCTGGTTTGAGTCCAGGCTGTGGAGTGATACCGTGTTCCTAGCTGGTTCCCTGCCCTAAATGCAACATTGCCAAGTCCTGGTGCCTTCAATGCTGTATTAAAAAAAACAGACTTGTTAGAATGGACAGACATTTGTTTCTGTACATGTATTTTTTTTTTTTTTTTGAATTTGAGTTGTTCTACAAGGTTACGTGACTCCCCTAGGGTCACACTGTGGGTCAATTAAAGACAACCATGCAGTTTACAGTCCAGCTCCTTACCCACAAAACTATATTATTGAATTTTCTGAAAGTTGAATCCTGAATTTCATAGTCTGCTTTATTACTGAGCTAAGCTGCCATCATCTGCACATAGCAGTTGCTTTCTTGTGATTAATCGTACTTTGGGCAGTTTTGTTATATCAATCACATGCTTCGTTCAAATGCTATTTCACATTTTGTTGGTGCTTTCTGATCTGACTCTTCAATTTAATTTTTTTAGTGTTTGATTATTGTAGTCATTGGCCTGTTCTATCTCTAGCTCTACACTTAAACGACCATGAGCTCATTATGATGTATTTTTCTATCATTTTAAGCAGACGGCGAGGATTACATTTCCACAACTTTACTCTCAGCTGCCAGCAAAGCTGCACAAGGAAAAGCGAGTAATTTGCTTTGGCCTCATTGCTTATCTTGGCTGGAAATTTAGTAGAAATGGTCCCCAAGCTAGGGAGGTGGAGGAACCTGATGCTCACTCACCTTGCAAAGCCACGGCAGCACATGCTGTAACGTGCCCTGAAAGGGCAGCGAAGACCAGATAAAAGTTGCCCTGTGGAATTCACTCTTGTGGAAACATATGCTGCAGAGGGACAGTGAAGGCTGAAATCTACCCACAGACCTTATGGATGAGCAGCTCAGCAGGAGACAAGGCTGGGCCGGCTGCAGACATGAATGCCAAATTCAGGCCAAGCCATTAGCACTCAGCTGAAGAAAATAGGGTTGGGATTCACTGAAAAATGAAGTTCCATAAAAAAACAATGGAAAATTGTTTTTAGTCTAAAATGCTGCTAATAAACATTTTACATATTTAAAGGGTATGTAATATAGAGTCAGACAGAAAATATATTAAAGTTAAGATATTTAAACATTTAAACCCCACCTGGCTTTTATGAAGAATGTAAAAGCACCCATTGATTGTCAATTGTTTAAACATGTAACTAATATTTTCATAGTACTCTGTACACATGACAAATTCATAAACTCAACTTCATAGCCATCAGTACCTTGAATTAAAGAAGTACTGAGGCTTTCATGAACCAACAATGACTCTTTCTTACTTTATTTATGTATCAAATATAATTAAAATTTGCTATACCACTGTAAGGGAAAAGAAAAAAGTGCTTGAAGCTGCCTGCTTGTTACACAAGGACATCTTGACATCATTTGTACCAGAACACTGTATAGAAAAAAACACACATTATTTGGCTGACGCCTTTATCCAAGGTAACATACAACATTTATGGTACAATTGGTGACATTTCTTTTTGGTTTTCCAATTGGAGCACAGGCAGGTCAAGAGACATGCTCAGGGTCACACTGTGTTAGTAGCAGGGTTTGAAGTGCAAAGCCTTAACCACTACACCACACTATATAACATCATTTATAATATTATATCTTCTTATATAATATGCTACCGTGGCTGTCTGTTGTCTGTCCAGGATTTTAAATCACCTGTAGGTCGCAAACAGTTTGACCTATTGACCTGAAATTGGGTACACATATACAAAATGACCTCTACTATCCGCTTTCGGGGTGATTTTTATTCCTCTTTAGATTTTTATTTTATTTTATTGTAGAATCAACTCTCTGCGGTAGAGCCAGCAGGGCAGCCGTGCGATGCATGCGTACGGCTAAATCATTCTTGAGG
Source organism: Erpetoichthys calabaricus (assembly GCF_900747795.2). Classification (NCBI taxonomy): domain Eukaryota; kingdom Metazoa; phylum Chordata; class Cladistia; order Polypteriformes; family Polypteridae; genus Erpetoichthys; species Erpetoichthys calabaricus. The sequence goes on from NC_041403.2 coordinate 43,375,890, forward strand.
CAGATTGAAGACTTAAGTTCCAGATTAAGTGAAAAATTAAAGAAAACGTATTAAGTAATTGCAACACAAAAACTAACGAAAGAAGAAGAAGCGGGCCGCTAGGGTGGAGAAAAGAAGAGCTGCTCAGGAAGCAGCAAGCACATCAACCTCTTAGCAAATGAATGCTAAACGTACAGAGAAAGAGGATGAAAACTATTAGTCAAGTGTATTCACTGCATGTTATCGTGCAGTCCACTGTTACTGCTATATAATAATATAATGTTATATTATTATAATATAACCAGCTGTGTAAACCCATCCTCATAGGTGGCGCAGTGGTAGTGCTGCTGCTTTGCAGTAAGGAGATTGTGGGTTCGCTTCCTGGGTCCTCACTGTGTGGAGAGCGCTTTGAGTAGTGAGAAAAGTGCTATATAAATGTAAAAAATTATTATTATTATTATATACTGTAAAAAGCCAAGGGTCCTAGAAACTATTGAAATCGTTAGAAAAAAAATTGAAATGTAGAAATGTCAGGTAATTGAAAGGAACTACTCTGGGCATCTCTCTCTGAGGAGGATTCGTTTTACCAACATGCTCGCCTTGCTTGTGTGTTAACAGCGGGAGGAAAAGTAAAAGAGATGCCGTTTTGCTGATGTGCTCGTCTTGCTTGTATATTAGCAGCTAAGTGAGTTTCTCTCTTTTCTCAGCAGTTTCACTTTGGCGACAGTCGCTCTCTTTGAGTTTCATACTGTAGCCTCGCACTTCTGGGCAGGCCAAACAGATACACACATTTCCACGCATTATATATAAGACATGTATATACAGTACAGTATAAAATGTGACACATGCATATACAGTATATATATATATATATATATATATATATATATATATATATATATATATATATATATATATATATATATATATATATATATAGCATTTAACTTTTTGCTTTGTTCTGTGATAACAAAAAACCAAATGTTTAGAGAAGACTGTTTTGAGACTTTTGGATGTTATTTAATGATAGCGGTGTATTGCTAGAATGTACCATTCATCTGAATGCTGATTGGTGGGACTAAAATATCTACTAGCTACTATACGCATGTAAATGACCCTTAGTGATAACAGGGCCTGTTTTCTTAAGACTAGTCAGACATGCTATGGAGAGCTTTGCAGTTCACATAGTGAGCCTCCACCAGTTGGTGTAAATAAAGGACATACTTGGATTTCATTTATAGTGATAACCTTGAGAAATTTTTATTTACTAAGTATTTTCTGCGGGGCGGCACGGTGGCACAGTGGGTAGCGCTGCTGCCTCGCAGTTGGGAGATCTGGGGACCTGGGTTCGATTCCCGAGTCCTCCCTGCGTGGAGTTTGCATGTTCTCCCCGTGTCTGCGTGGGTTTCCTCCGGGCGCTCCGGTTTCCTCCCACAGTCCAAAGACGTGCAGGTTAGGTGGATTGGCGATTCTAAATTGGCCCTAGTGTGTGCTTGGTGTGTGGGTGTGTTTGTGTGTGTCCTGCGGTGGGTTGGCACCCTGCCCAGGATTGTTTCCTGCCTTGTGCCCTGTGTTGGCTGGGATTGGCTCCGGCAGACCCCCGTGACCCTGTGTTCGGATTCAGCGGGTTGGAAACTGGATGGATGGATGGATTTTCTGCAACAACCACATTTGGGTCAGATTATGTGTATGTCAAATCAGATTATGTGTATGTCAGATCAGATTTGCATTACCGGTATATAATCTGTATAGAGTTATTTTCTATAGCTACAAAGATATGGGGTAGCATAGTGGTTTGCAACTCCAGATCCTAGGATTAAATCTAAGCCCAGTCATCACTGCCCATGTGAAGTGTATGTGTATTTAATGTCTCTCTGTCCCAAACACCGATTGACAGCTCTATTCAATATGACCCAGCCTCTCAGATGCTGACTTCTGCTGCCAGGCTGTATTCTGGTCACCAGAAAACATGTAATGGTCTTTTGAAAGCGAATGAAGGTTTAACCACATTTATATGTAGTAAATCAGGCATGTGTTGTGTTATATTGATTATAATTACCATGCTTATAATTAATAATCAATAACAGAGTAGCACAATGTCAAAGGGCTCAATGGTGACACCTCATAGCTCCAGGAGTATGCCACCTTGGTCAACATTTCCATGAAGTAGTCATGTTCCCCATGTGTGTGTGGGGTGTTCTACAGGGAGTACAATTTCCTCTTCACATCCAAAACATTTGGGTATTAGCTTAATAGGTTATCTCATACTGGCACCACATGATGAAGTGTGGCTGTGTGTGTAAGTGAACACTGGTAAGGACTGGTGCCTGCCCTGTGCCTACTGAGGCTAGGAGCAATTCTAGCACAATGTGACAATGAATTAGATACAGTTAATGGGATTTAAAAATAGATGGATGGGTCACCATTCAACAATAAATATACTGAATATTATATATAGAACTCACTGCATTTTCCTCTTTTCCTATATATATTATATACAGTACATATAATTATCTGTGTGTATGCAGCATCATTGGTGGTGCAGTGGTTAAAATTGCTGCTTCAAATCACAGACCTCGATTCGATCTCTATCCCATCAGTCTCTGTGTCCAGTTTACATGGCCCCTCTCTTTCATTTTAGATCACTCCCACATCCTAAAAAGACTCAGTTTTGGCTGATTTGTGACCATAAATTCGACTCTTGTGAGTCATTGAGAACTGTTCTCTGCATGGACCTGTCTTCGGCTCTTTGCACCAGGTGTTATCAGGTTTAGCTTCTATTTCTAAAAAAAGTAAAGGAGGTAGAAAATACAGATGAATACATTTAATCAGACCTTCCTGTTCCACAAAATCCTTTTACATAAATTGTAGTGCATTATGGAAAGACCAGGAAGTGTTGACTACCTAGCTGGCCAAGAAGTGATATAAATTGCACAATGAACTAGAACTTTCTTTCCCTCTTCTTTGTTGATAGTTGGCTTTAGCTTATTTATGACCAGCCATTGGCCATCTGAACGACCACACCCCTGACTCTTGTCTGATGTCCCTCCTCTTCTTGGCCAGGAACTATGTATTCCATCACTCCAACTGGAAGTGGGTGATCATTTGGATCCATGTCTAGAGAAAAGATGGATCTCCTTAATACGTTGCGGAAGCCAGGCAGCAATGGCTGCAGTTGCCTTTGGCAATATTTTTTGTTATCATTCTATATTTTTTACGTTACTGATTAAATGAGGAACACCCGGCTGATGCTTCAGCCATTCTTCCTGTGGTCATCCCATGTTCATACCAGTAACAGTAATATATTTCAATATTTCTAAGTACTCACTGGCATGCTGTGTTTGTGTTCAGCTTTGTGATTCTGTGCTTTGCAGCATGTTAATTTGTCCTTTATTTGAACCATCCGTCTATTTTCAAAATTATTTATTCCAATATAGGTCATGCCATATTTGCTAATGCGTACATCACTCTGGGCTAATCAATGCAGGTACACTATAGAAAAATGTATTTGAATTCAGTTAAACAAGTACAGCATATATACATCAGGGAAACACAAAGGAAACTGCCAGAACGAGGAATCTCAAAATCCATCCTGTGCTTTTCTAGCAGGGGACCATAAGTGTATACATAAGGACACCCCCATGACATGCCAAGGAAGGAACGATAGAAGATCCCAGTGTGCCTGCAAAGCTACACATCAGATGGCAGAAATTTGAAAGACCATCTCTTTTGATACACTAAGATGGATATGAAAGAGAACATCATGTGTGAATCATCAAATCTCTTACCTACCTGTAGAAGGAACTCTCCCAAAGAAACATACTATGGCACCTTTGTACAGACATCGTGTGTTTATTGAAAACTAATATATTGGGTTAAGGATGTTAGAAACAGTGGCCATATCAACTGTCTGATATCTGCACCCCCTAACAATCTCTCTCTCTCTCTCTCATATATTTATATAGAGGGCCATCTCCCCAGCTCATCAGAGGTAAGCAGTACCACAGCAGGACACCACTGGGTGTGACTGCTAACTCTTCCATCTCTTGCTTTACCCGCAGCTGTATGAAGACGTCCATTGAGGGCAACTGACTCCACCATATCCAGCCCATGGGCTGTAATGCAGCCTTGATTTGAAGTTGGTTGTGCTTTATTATACACAAAGACTTTTACTAAGATTGACTCAGCTGTTTTAGAATAATACAAAGTTGCCACCCCTATTAACCCCTGACCCCACCACTGAAATGCCATATAGACAATATTTAGGTTGGACAAAAGAAATTCAAAATGTCATGAATATCAGTTTTGAGGTTTTTGCATGATTGGCAAACAGACATACATACAAGTTGTAATCTGAGGGTTGAAATTAGGTCCTTAGTGTTATAAAATGATACATAATTCAATAGACAGGCAGCAGGTATTATGATTTTAATTATATAGATATACATGGAGTGAGAGATAAAAGCTATAATTGTTTATCAGATGTGATCTTAACTGTTGATCCAGATACAAACTCAAAATACTTAGAATTTTAGGAGTGGAACTGAAGACATTCATTTCCACAGCACTAATGGGAGAATAAAAGTAAGCAACACCAGAACAACTCAAAGCGAGAACACCCATTTTGTCTGCACAGGCCTGACTATATACAGTAAGTGTCAGAAATCCTAATTATAAGACCGAACAGCTGGTGTGATTTCACCTGATGCTCCCCAATGCTCAGCTTGCCATTCCCTTTCTCGTCTTCTCTCATTTTTAATTGCCTTCTCACTCCATCTTGCTTCAGGTTTGTTAGTCATTGCTGATGCATAGCTGGGCTCAAACACTCTCTTTCTGGAGCTCCTTAATTCAATGAGGAGTAACCTGTGCCTGTCTGCCTGTAGGGTGTGGGTACCATTCAAACCTCCATAACCCTCAGGCAGTAAGAACATACACTCCTGCCTAAATATAAGACTTCCCTGCTGCTCCAATTACTCTACTTCCATATATTTATTCCAAAAGCACCTCTGTGATGCAATGGCCCCTTGCACGGCCTGTATACTGGGCATCTTGTAGATATAAACTGACCGGACCAGTGGGTGAGAGACAGAGACACAGACATAGAAGACATTTGTAAAAATAGAATTCTTGTTTGATTCCATTGAGTGCTGGATATTCACAAAACAGTATCAGTTATTAAAGTACATACAGTATTTACACTAACCCCCAATAAAAATAAACGGTGAAGCAAAAGAAAAACAAAAGATCTTCTATCCCTCAATAAACACAGTTCAGGAAGCTCTTTTCCTTTAGAAATGAAATGAAAAATAATCAAAAAGTGAAAACAGACACAAAATTAATGCACACCACGAAAAACCTGGTTACTTCCATGAACTCCCTATAAATCAGATGTGAATCTATATTTTTATATACAAAAGCACAAAACTCTTCACTGCTCCTAACAGCTCAGCAGATGCAATAACAAGCCGCTGGGTCCAAAGATAGCCCAAAGACAACCTCTTGTGGTTGCCCTACTATTTTAAATTCAAAAGAGGATTTTCCTGCGCAAACTCGAAGCCAATCGCAGAAGCTCACCTCACGTTGCACTCCAAGCAGATGAATGTTCTCTGCATCTTCCTTTTCTTACATTCCAGGGTACACAAAAACATTGCAAATTCACTCTTGGCATCAAGAGAATTGTAAACACCAGGTACTAAATAATTTTGCCGTTTCTTTACTGTGGTGCAAGATGATTGCCACAATGGTTGTCCTTTTGAACCTTGAGGTGTGAGGCTGTCCTTGAGGGAACTACAAGCCAATGTACCGCTACTGTGCAGACCCTCATTGGAGTGCTACTATGATAACCCCAGGCAAATGTATTTGTACCAATAACTACTTATATGAGTAAGCAGGCTTCTTCTTCTTCTTCTTTCTGCTGATCCCGTTAGTGGGTGCCACAGTAGATCATCTTCTTCCATATCTTCCTGTCCTCTATATCTTGCTCTGTTACACCCATCACCTGCATGTCCTCTCTCACCACATCCATAAACCTTCTCTTAGGCCTTCCTCTTTTCCTCTTGCCTGGCAGCTCTATTTTTAGCATCCTCTTCCCAATATACCCAGCATCTCTCCTCTGCACATGTCCAAACCAACGCAATCTCGCCTCTCTGACCTTGTACCAACCGTCCAATCTGAGCCGAGCCCCTAATGTACTCATTTATAATCCTGTCCATCCTTGTCACATCAAATACAAATCTTAGCATCTTTAACTCTGCCACCTCCAGCTCTGTCTCCTGCTTTCTGGTCAGTGTCACTGTCTCCAACCCATATAACAAAACTGGTCCCACTATAGCTGTAGATTTTCCCTTTCATTCTTACTGATAACCGTCTGTCACGAATCACTCCTGACACTCTTCTTCACCCATTCCACCCTGCCTGCACTCTCTTTTTCACCTCTCTTCCACAATCCCCATTACTCTGTACTGTTGATCCCAAGTATTTAAACTCATCCACCTTTGCCATCTCTACTCCTTTCATCCTCACCATTCCACTGACCTCCCTCTCATTTACACAGATGTATTCTGTCTTGTTCCTACTGACCTTCATTCCTCTCCTCTCTAGAGCATATCTCCATCTCTCCAGGGTCTCCTCAGCCTGCTCTCTACTCTCGCTACAGATCACAATGTCATCAGCGAACATCATAGTCCACGGGGACTCCTGTCTAATCTCGTCTGTCAACCTGTCCATCACCATTGCAAATAAGAAAGGGCTCAGAGCTTATCCCTGTTGTAATCCCACCTCTACCTTGAATGCATCCGTCACTCCTACCGCAAACCTCACCACGGTCACACTTCCCTCGTACATATCCTGTACAACTCTTACATACTTCTCTGCCACTCCTGACTTCCTCATACAATGAGTAAGCAGGCTATAAATAGTATTTAACCTATTAATCTGTAACTAGCCAACCCGCGGCGTACCATACGCCGCATAATCAGGCCACTTTTTTAATGATTTTTAAGCACAGGGAAAAAATTAACATTTGAAAAATCCGGAGGAGAGGGGAAGGACGCCCATTACGCCCCATCCGTCATGCTAGTCTGCCGATTTCTCGTTCAGTAACTTGTGAGTAGTGATGGGCGGGGTGAAGCCTCACGAAGCATCAACACGTTTGAAGCAATTGTGTCGGAAATCATATCGAAGCTTCGAAGCATTTGACACTCACCTCTCTCGTGACACCTCCTGGCCATTTTCATTAACGTTACAGAAACTTATGATACACTTCAATGACGTCTGTTAAAAGTCGTATTTCTTTTATTTTTTCGTAGCTACAGACTGACTACGAAGAGAAGGGTTCGTCAGCAGCTTGTAGTGTGTGATGTCTAAAAAATATAAATATAACTAACGCTGACAGGCAGAATGCACTATACGATAGCAAGAGTTAAACAAAATAAGACGCCTCACCTCGTGCATTCCCGGCTCTTTCAATTAGTATTTACTTTTGCACTGTATCATTATAATCGCTCCTGTTATTAGTATTATAATTAACCCTGATCTTTTCTTGAGATCACATTTAATAGCCTTAAATGTTTTCTTTGCTCTGTTTTAATTAAAACGGAGTAGACAGAAAATAAAGGTTTATCCCTGTACTTTGCCATGATATAGGTAAGCACATTTGAGAAAGAAAATGTGAAATCCTTAAATCACAGATGTCATTATTCGATCAAGTATTAAAATCTGCAGTGCTTCGAAAGCTCGACACAGTGTCGAAACCTGAGTATCGAGCGGCCCATCACTACCTGTGAGTCACGTTGAGTTTTCATTGTTGTTTGTGATTCTGGCCACTTTTCGCGTACTGAGTTGTTCCGGAGTCACAGTTGAGAAACAGTTTTTTAATGTCTTTTAAGCACAGGGGAAAAAATGAACATGTGGCCAGGTGCATTCTTTAACTGCCTTGTGGCACTGTAGTAGTATGGATGCTTTGCAGTAAGGAGACAGTGGAAGATTGTGGGTTCGCTTCGCGGTTCCTCCCTGTGTGGATAGCAAATTATCCGCGACAAACAAACAGTTTTACACGCTGCAAACCAATCCGCACCGCTTTTTCAATGTTTTTTAAGCAGAGGGAAAAAAATGAACATTTGCAAAATCCGTAACGCTGCTTTCAGTAAGTACAATGCACACGCGTTTAATTTGTCAGCCACTTTTTGCCAGCTGTCTTTTGTGGTTTGGGCCGCTTTTGCAGTGGTACCTCTTGTGTATATTATATCTTGAAATCCTTCGAGTTGCTAATTAACTAACTAACTAACACCCACCCACTCAGCTTGTGTGAAAAAAATGCGCCCGTTCTTTCATCATTTTGTTGCAACCTATCAAAGACTTGCTGATCATGTTTTGTAGACTCAATATATATTGGCTTTTCACTCAGCGCGAGGGCGCGCATTCATCTCGGATTATTACATCTTGCTAGACTAATCTGCTACACGGCTGCGTTTGAAAAACCGACTTATCCCGGATGAGTTACACCGGCATTAATGATTAGGAATCTGGTTGGAACAAAACCCTGCAGCCACAGGGGTTCACCAGGACCGAGTTTGGCAAACACTGCTGAACAGAGACGAAACCGACTCAGGTGAGGAGTGGGGGCGGGCAAAGTAGTTGCAGCTATTGATTATTCAGTGTTGTTTGCCTGGGTGTCTGATCTGCTCAACAGGATTATAAATAAAAGGAAAACAATGTGAAGGCAATGTCACAGGTGATCCTGTGGTATAGCGGGTCCACAGCTCCCCTTCAAAAGCCCATTTTTAAATAAATAATCATCGCACTCACAGTGTAGCGAGGGGCGTGGAAGTGTGGCTGAAACGGTTTCCGGGTAGACTCGTGCTTCGGGCATTTCTCCCCTGTGCAGTGTGTGAGCGAGTGAGGAGAGAGAGAGAAAGCCGGTACGTTAGAGTGAGCGAGAGCAGGCTCAAAGGCAATGTGTTCCTGTGGTATAGCGGGTCCATAGCTCACCTTCAAAAGGCCATTTTTAATCAGGCGACTGACAGTAGTGGAGTCAGGCACAGAGAAGGTCAGCTGCAGAGAGAGCGTCTCGACTGTTGCAGGGCCTGAAGCAGGTGAGACGCTAATGAAAAAGAGGCACAGGGCTTATTGGTTTTTAAAGACTGCTTCCTTCATTGTGTTTTAACTTCAGTTTTAAAGGATTGCGCGGCTCTCTCTTGCGCTGCCTGTGTGTGCCTCTGTCTCTCTGTGGCGCTGCCTCTGTGTGTGTGCGTGGCTCTCTCTCGCGCGCTGCCTGTGTGTGCACTTGTCTCTCTCTGGCGTTGCCTCTGTATGTGTGTGCGGCTCTCTCTCGTGCTGCCTCTGTGTGTGTGCGTGGCTCTCTCTCGTGCGCTGCTGTGTGCGCGCTTGTCTCTCTCTGGCGTTGCCTCTGTGTGTATGTGTGTGTGTGTGTGCCTCTGTCTCTCTGGCGCTACCTCTGTGTGAACCAAGATTCCACTGAGGTTGACTAATGAAAAGTCAACGTGGCTCAAAGCTGCAAGTAGACTGTGGCACAGACAAACAGAAATGACAGCATGTTTTTCGAGGCGTCGCGTCCGAGTTGGTGGGCGTGACTGTGATTTTTTCGTCGTATCCAATGGTCTAAGAGTTGGTGGGCATGGCTCCTTCCTGCGTGCGCCATTGGTGTCTTACTTGTCGGCGGTTTAGTGAATCCACGCCCCTTCCGGCGTGCTTTCCATGGTTGGCTACTTGTCTTCTGGCTTAGTGAATTATATATATAGATGTGGCCCATCGTAACCTCCCCCAAGCCAGATGACTAGGACCATCCTTCCTTAGCTTGCATTTCCAGATGACACCTTCTAACTGAAGCTCCTCCTTTGGTCCCTTAGTCTAGTGAGGTTTCTTTCTCATTATTACAAGAAAGGCACTCTGTGCTTCTGGCCATTTGACTGGGGAAGTCAGCGATGCTGGATTTGATCCTGAGTGCTTTGGGCAAAAGACAGAAGCTAAGTTTTGACAAGGCAAGTATGTCTCAAGGCACACAAAAGTAGACACCATACTTTCTCAGATTGGGCAGGTTAGGGCCAAACGTATGGGCTATTAATGCCACAGCTCTAACCATTCTAACAGCATGCTCTACCAAACAGGTTTTGTATTTTTTAATTTTTAGCTCATTTATAAATAAAATCTAGCATCCCTTGTTGATCACTGCTTCCTTGTTTGCTTCATCCTGCTACGTTTCTCAGTGTTAAATTCTTCCCTGAGGCCCAGAGTCTGTCTCGTCACATTTGGCATCAATTTAAACTTCAAATCTGGGACCCCTGACGTATTCTGCTCATCACTGTAGTTGTAGACCTTGTGCTAAACAATAGATTGTCATCTTAGGCATGTCAAACATATATGTCATGGGGAACAGATTTATTAAAAAATGTGTCAGAGCTGATTCTAAACAATAATGGCTGTATATCTCTGTATATTTCTCTGTAGCTATGCAACACACTTGCAAAAAAAACCTGAAATAGCTTGCAGGATAAACAGCAGTGAAATACAAAAGAATTGAGCAAAGTAAAAAACTCTTCAAACAAAGATTAGGGAACAGATTGCTCAGGATTCACATTTGGCGAGAGGAGCTGGTCATTACAAGACAGCGGGCATAATATGAAGCAAACAAATTAGTGTATTCATTCACTTCTGGGTGCTGTCTTGATGGAAATGGCTCTGAGCCTTGGCAGGGGCACTCAGAAAATAGCATCTGCGCTCGAGGACCATGGCTCTCACTCCCTAGACAAGCTCTCTGAACAGATTTGCACCCGCTGTAAGAGCTGCTCCAGCTGCGCTAGATTCTGCAAGAGGTGCCGACTGGGAATGTGAAAACCCTCCTGCTCAGTCGATCTTAATAGGCAATCATTATAGAAAGGAGGAACGTTGGGAGTTTGGAACAGGAGAGGCAGGTCAGGTTTGGATAGTCTAAACTTTCATGGGATTGGTATAAAGAAATTGGCCCAGTCTCACGGTTTGACTTTGATAAGATTTAGCAATGGAAAGGGGGCCTAGCCTGATTCTTCTCTGCATTACAATGAGCTCCGTCTGTCCACCATGTCTCCTCCATTTGTCATTTAGATCAGCATCCAGGCAGGTTTTTGCAAATGCTTACAGATTTCTAATTTTATGTGCTTATTTTTGTAATTATTTGTAACATACTCTATATTACTTGTTAGAGCATGAGTCAATCTCTAAAAACCCACTGCTGGAACCATCACTGAAGTCAAAACTGAAACCAGCCTACTAATGTTCATCCACCTACAGAAGCTCCTACCTGTTCCTTGGACATGTTAAAGCATTTTACTCTCTTCCAGATGGCCACCATCTTGTTTAGATCCAATCAACTAAATTTTTGTAACGTGAGGAGTGTTTCTAAAATTGAAAGACAAAGCTTTTTTATAGAATAGTACAGAAACAACATATTTGCAGTCTGTCTAAGATTATATTCACGTATGCCAAGGTTCCTGTCAGTTTCAAGTTCTGCAATTGTTAGGTGTTGAAGTGCCACTTCCCTATTATTATAAATAGTTTTGTAGTGCCACCACATAGACATGTTATTATTAGGCTGTGCCATGTGAGGATAAAGCCGGTAACCTGTACAAGCCTTTCAATAGTGAAATAGGCTGGTGATGGACAGTGGCACAATTGAAGGCATGGTGTCTGGTTTTTACATCCAGTTTTTGGCATACAGTCTGGAACTGTAAATAAATCACGCCATTGGTGAAATGAAGAGAAGAAACAGCCATTGGAAGAGAAAGAATCTTAGCGCACATAAACAGATCGGGGCCTGTTTTGGCTATTTAAAGGAACAAGGAGCTGCTGACCAAGTGTCCAAATCAGCATATTTTCAAAGATTTTTTCTCATGACCGAATTTTGTATCTTTGATATCCAGAATCACCACTGACCATTATCCCAGGAGGGGTTCCACCCTGGAGAATCGCCAATGAGAGTCATTGCGGAGAAATGGCCCATCATGACCCATCGGAAAACAATTTGACACTTTCCAATTGACTACTAATCATGACTTTGCATGACCCAAATTCTGACAACAGTTTTAGAACTTATGGTAGGTGAAGGATGGCAATCATCACTGTTGAGAGCATACTGACAAACTGCATTACGGTGTGGTATGGCAACTTCTCCTTACCTGACAGGAAGGCCCTGCAACGGGTAGTGAAAACTGCCCAGCACATCTTTGGCATCCTGCAGCCGACTATTGCTGATCTGCAGCATACACGGTGTCTGTGATCGGTTTGCAGCATCATCAAAGATGCCTCACACCCCAACCATGGACTGTTTACCCTCCTCCCATTAGGGAGGGCACTACAGGAGCACTTTGGGCCTGCACGAGCAGGCTCAGGAAAGGTTTCTTTCATAACACCATCACCATTCTGAACTCTCAACCCTTACCACTCAATAGTCGACCCTTCTAAATATCAATCATTTCTGGCTGTGCTCTGTGTATATTTTTACCTGTTTACATACATCTATTTTGTATATAAAATATTTCATATATCTACAAGGGTGAGTCAAAAATTATCCACACTCCGGTTATATTAAAACTTCTGTTGGCGGCACTGTCTTATCAGCGTGTTCCATACGATGTCCCTGTCTCCCCAGTCACTGCCGTGTAGGTGTGAATGTGTTACATTAGATCATTTGTAACTGCGGTGTCAGAAGCAATAGCTGCCCCACTTGTGATATGCATGAAAGAACAGCAACATGCAGTGATTCGTTTTTTGTGGTGTGAGGGTGTGCCTGGTGCCGGCATTTATCGAAGACTTTGTTCACAGTATGGGGAAAGTGTTTTATCATGAAGAAGTGTGTATGAATGGATAGAGAAGTTCAAGGAAGGTCGCACAAGTGTCAGCCATGAAGAAGGAGCCGGACGCCCGTCCACATCCACGACTGATGACAACATTGAGCATGAACATAAAATGATTCTGTTGAATAGATGAGTGACAGTAAATAATGACGCAAATCATTTGCAAATCAGCCATGAATCTGCTATTCAATAATCCATTTGGGTTTCGAATGAATCCCTATGAGGACAAAGATTCACATCTGATGAAAGAGCGACGACAGTGGTGCTTTCGTGGCTGACAGGTCAGCCTAAAACATTTTTAATGAAGGAATACGTAAGCTTGTTGACAGGTGGACAAAGTGTATTGAAAAGCAGGGAAATTATGTTGAAAAATGATGTTTTTGTCTTTTCTGGAAGCTGATTAAAATAAATTCTACAGCCGGAGTGTGGATAATTTTTGACTCACCCTCGTATATTTATTCATATCTTGTATCTATACTTACTGATCAGTGTTCATATCTATGTACTCTTCCTTCTATATACTACTACCTGTAAATTCAATTATATAAATATATATTCTCATTTATATGCTGCCGTATTACACCTTACTGTCTATTGCACTTTAATGTACTATTTGCACCACTGTCTATTGCACCCTACTCCACTACTTGAACTTTCTCGTTAGATGCTAAACTGCATTTGTTACCTGTTCCAATCTAATCTAATCTAATCTAATCTAATCTAATCTAATCTAATCTAATCTAATCTAATCATCCACTATTCTCTCAACTTTTTTATCACACTGTTTTCATAAGTTTAAATTCTGATTCATTTACTGACCGGTTCCTACAAATATTCCATCCAGCAGAATAAGAATGTTGAAAGACTGCACTACTGAGTGCACTTTGGGAGATACGGGGGTATGTGTATTCATTTGACATGTGATTATTTGCACTATGGGGGTTGTTTAATTCTGTGATTGGTGTGTGTGTGTGAGAGAGATGAGGGTCATTGTTGATACCATCTTTGTTTCTTTTTGAATGATAAAATATATTCACCTGGGTTTTCCAAATTTTTCTTGTGACATTGTTTGCTTGTTTATTCTACTTTTTCAACAATTTAACTGTTTAAATGGGGATTGTATGGCGGGGTGCTTTGTGGGATGATGTTGGCCTTTCTTTATATTTGTTGCCTTATAAATTAGGAAGGTGAGTGGCAGCAATCAACCCACTTTCATCAGCTGGGCTCGGTTTGTTACAGATTGGAGTATTATGAAATCACATTCTCTTCAAGTTCATTGATTTTTTGAAACTGAAAAAGAAAAACATGGGTCATCCATTTGCTAAACTCACCGATTCATAGCAGGGTCTTGGAGGAGCTGGCCCCTATCCCAGCATGGAATAGGCACAAGCATGAATAACCTCTGTACAGGTTGCCAGTGCATCACAGAATGAACACACACACATCATCAATCCATCTAACCTGCTTTTCTTTGGGCTGCGGGAGGAAACTGGAGTCCATTGCGAATAACCACACGGACACAAGAAGAATATGCAAACTCCCCACAAGGAGCACCGGGGGCTTGTTTTGTAATATATTTTTTTGTCCCTTCTCTGTGACATCACATTCACTTTCAGTGCCCAAAGAAATCTCACTATGGTGTCTTGTTCAACAATGGTGCAATCCTGAAGAAGAGCGTCCATGGGTTTGAACTACCCATAAGCCATCCCAAACGTGTTCTATCCATTGTGGTTACCATGTAATTTTGTGTCTTTACTTTTGATTTACCCTTGTATAAAAGTATGTTAAACTGTAAGTTTTTTTCTTTCAATTTGTCACACACGTGCGAGTAGGAGTCAACTAAAGGGCCTGAATAATAGCAATTCTACATCTGACCAGGAGGTGGTTGGGTGCACCAACTGTATTTCTCGATCCCTTGCAGACCATTCTCGGGAAATCTCACAGGGTTCCGGCGCCTTTGATGACATCACTTCTGGTTCCTGTCCTCGATGACATTACTTCCAGTCTTGCCTCTGATGACGTCACTTCCACTTTGGGGCCCAATGACGTCACTTCCTACACTGACCTTTAAAGCCGCCATTTTGAATCAATATTGCAGTTCTGTTTTGGACTCAGTCGAGTGAACAACTCACAACCTTTAAAATACCTTTTTGCAGCCAAGGCACATTATATGGGTGGCTGCCCCAAACCTTTATGATGTCTAAGTGTCATTCTTGTCACAGCTTGAGCTTTTGATCTCTGTAAAAGTAGCTTATCTAACTTGAAGAGGAAAGGTTAGTAGCTAACAAAAGACAGCCTGGCAAAGAAAAACTTTCCATTGCACTTTTCCATACGAATAAAATTTAGAGAAGGGTTAATACCTTAAACTGTCAAACAATAATTTTTGATGGACTTTTTATGGGCTTAAGTGCAGGACACTTGACCTTTACATGTGCTGATATGGTCTGTCAAAATTATATTAGGCAGAGGGGGCTGGAGGTGTTCACTTTGGCCCTGACAAAATGTAAAAAGTCAACAACTTGAACTGAAAATATTGAAGAGGGAGAGATACAGAAAGAAGGAGAAGGTGGAAGAACACAGTCACCAAGGAGAGCCATGCTGTGTGAGACAGAAATGAAACCTTAAGAGGCAGAATGCCACACACAATGAGTGTGTTGGCTAGCATCGTCTATGACAGCTCCTAAAATATCTGGGTTATACCAGTGATTTTGTCATGCCCCTTTACCTTATTGGCACATTAAGAATATTTAAGAATGTGAAAGACTATAAGAGCTGTTTAATATTTGCTTTATCATGCTACTTGGTGTATAAAATGAATAAAAAGAAGATGTCCTCTAATACGAGAATTTGGAAAACACATTCAGTGCACAATACTAAAATCATTGTCATAACAAGTAAGTTGAAAACCAGGATATGCCCTTAAACTGACAGTCCAAACATAAGCCGAAAGACATGGTCAGGAAGATGGAAAATATTTTGTAACCAGTGTCACGCACGTGCGTATGGGGAACAGCTAAAGGACCCAACGTGCAACGCAATAAGTCGTGCCAGGGGACAACGGTGGGGTACTAACCTCTCTCTCTCTATTTCCTCAGAAAAGATAAAGCACTGCTGCCATAATCTCACCTGGACGACTCCAAGAAACACAACACTTCCGGATCCCTTTCTTTCCTCTGGTTCACCTTTGATGACGTCAGCTACCCATCCATCACCATGTTTTCCCAGCATCCCACTGTTTTGATTTCCGGTCCGCCTCCATAAATTGTCCGTCTACCCGCCCTTCTATGTTTGATGATTTTGTTGAATTGTTTTGACCTATGTTACAGTATACGGGGCCTAAAAACCCCAAACCATGACGACTTTGTGGTCTATGTTTGTTACACCAGGGAAAAAAATGTATGATGAGGCGTGTTAGGGGTCCGTGGCAGTGCTCAGTTTTAAAATTAAAACAGTGCACTCGAGCTCTGGGCGGTTGTAGGTGTGTGTGGTAGTGTGAACTAGCGGGTGTTGATGTGTGCAGTTCAGCCGGTTTCCTCATTAGGGCTCTGAGGTTTGCAATTAGGCACCTGCATAAGAATAAAAGAAGCCGAGAAGAACAGAGGGAGAGACAGAACAAAGAACAAAAGGAAAAAGTTGGAGTTCAGAGTTTTTTTATTATATACTTTTGTTTTGATATACGTTAAAATGAAAGAGAAGCAAAAAGACTGAGCTAGTCTGGCAAAGAGTAGGCAAGTGGTCGGGAATGACTCCCCTTCGGAGTGAGCAGATGGTGTTCATGGAGCAGGGTCGCTCCTACTGGTCACTCAGGAGCAGGAGTGACCAACTGCTCTGAGTAGGAACGGCTGTGAGGGCAAGGAGCAGGGGGGCCTGTGGGGTTTTCACTGAAGGCTGAGTGATGGCGGCAAGGGACAGAAGCCAGATATAGGGAGTTGACTGTGCTTGTTGGCAGGTATCTCTGTGGGCTGAGCAGACCTTGTCAGGCGAGCAGCAGAAATTTGGTTGAGAAGAAAGCTCATGATAGTTTTTAAAGGACAGCAATTTCAACCTCATTTTTATTGTTGGATTATTTATTGAGTATTTATTGGACATTTAACTTCTACCATAGGCACTGTTTGTATTCTGGGTTATCTGCTTATTTATTGTAAAAAGAACTTCACTGCATGTTGGTTGTTGAACACTTTGTATGAAACAAAACACAAAGCACTTTTTGCACCAACTCTTGCTTGTTAAGTGTCCTCATTGCCCAGTCTATGACTATTGATGTCCCGGGTTCAAAGGAGTGGGCAAGCTGCAGCTGTCATCAAATGATGCACAAAAAAACAACACTAGAGGCATTTTAAAATGAATCCATAAAAACTTGGACAAACCAGAAAGTAGATGACCTTTTATACTGGCCCTGTAGTGATGCCACGTTTTACTTGTCAGAACAACTGATTCAACATGGCATCAGGGAATAGTTAATTTTTTTATATTAATTTGATTTAAATATAATGATGTTAAAAACACATCAAATCAAGAAACGCAGAATTCTGAGACCTAATTATTTTTTGAGGACATGAAAAACATTTTTAAAAAGTCAGAAAATGACAGCCATTTATTGTTAAATAGCATTGAAATGAGTAATCAAGGCCATGCGGAGTTCAAGAATTACTGGGGCAGCAACTTGGTCCTTGAAGACCATCAATAAATATTGCTCCCCATGCACAGGTTCTTGAGGTGAAGCCCTCACTTTGCACAGTATCTTCTATTTGAAGCTCTGGATACTAAGTTTAAATGCGGAGTAAGCTCTTCTTGGCTATGTTGCTGAGCTGCTTGCATAATTGGAATTGCATACAAATTCTGTTCTGTGACATGTTATCAGGATCTCTGAGGTTACAGCAAAAGTGTTCTAGAGGGGTGGATGCCAAATGCCTCATGGCTTCATCTGTAGGTGGACAGCTCTGCTGATATCTTCTCTCATCTGTCATCAGCCCAGGCCAGCTCTTAAATGGGCAGCGTGGGTTGATTACAAAATAATAAACAAATTCTGTGATCCAAGAGAAGATCAATAATTCAGTAAAAACCTACACAGAGCATCGTTTAGTGGGCCATTTACAAGTGTTATTACTGGCACACTGCTGCCCTACCTCATTAACAGTGTGGTGTAGTGGCTAAGATACTGGACTTTAAATTATAAAGTTTCTAGTTCAGTTCTTGTGTGACCCCAAAGCAAGTCACCTAAATTACCTGTGCTCCAATCGTAAAACAAAAAGAAAACTTAACAATTCTAATGTATCCTAATCTTGTCAGTTACCGTGGGTAAAGGAGTCAGTCAAATATTGAAGAAATCATCTCTGTAGTTTTATCTGGTAGCTTACTCTGGACAGTGTTCTTGGCAATGCATCTGGCACATATGCTTGACTTAATGAAATATGATACAATCACAAATAGACCTCTCTGCCCAGCTTTCAGAACAAGTATTTCAGAGTTGTGCTGATCTATTGTTGTGAATCACGTTTTTTGGAACATACAAATTAATTTTGGATTGTTTTTGTTAATTGTTCCAGCTTTGGTTTTAAAAAGAATTTGTTGTATTTATAACATCATTCAGAGGTTCTTTTGATGATTTTGTTTTTCATTCTTTTGGCGCCTGTTGTAACATGGAGTCACAAATGTGGTGAAAAAGGGACTTGATGCCTACAAAACACCCAGAAATTACAAACCAGGACCTCCAGTGGCCTGCTCAGATCACCTCAAGTCAGTCAGTACCCAACTGTTAGCTGTAGCTGCTCCTGAAAGATTTCTCCTGGTACAGATGAAACCACGCTCTGACTGATGTCTGAAAAGTAATTATTTCCTTTCTCTCTCTTTTATAGCTCTCAAACTGTGAAAAACTAAAATAAAATAAAGCTACTCAATTAAACAATAAATGAGTTACACAGGTGTAGGGATAACAAAATTAAAACATACTGTGTGCACCTTCTGACCAGAAATTCACGAGTCTTTATTATAATCTCTCTGACACCGCACTCATGTCCATCTTATTAAAGAAAAGCACTTTTCTTCCGCTTAGCATTCATTATGTGTCTTAACATGCACATTTCCACTCCATCGATGAACCTGATCACGTGACCACAGCACCCTTCCATTCTGACCAACTTTATATACTTGTGCACAAAGACATTGAGATAAAAAATATATACAATAAAGTTGCACTTGAAAAGAAAATATTATCTACAATTAGTTTGCACCACAACTGTTATAATATACCATACAGTTTACAAAATATATTCCACAAACTCAAGTATCAAATTTTACATATATATATCTTTATATATAATACGCTACTGTTGCTGTCTGTTTGTCTGTCCAGGATTTTAAATCACCTGTAGGTCGCAAACCGTTTGACCTATTGATTTGAAATTTGGTACACATATACTATGTGACATCTAATATCCGCTTTTGGGGTGATGATTGACCTCCAAGGTTATTCCTCTTTTTATTTTTATTTTATTTTATTGTAGAATCAACTCTCGGCAGTGGCCAGCAGGGCGGCCATGCAGCGCATGTTCTCATCTCTACCACCTTCGCCGTCACTTCCCCTACCTCTTCATATCTTAAATCATTCTTGAGGCAGATTAAGAAAATTCAAAATAAAAGAAAACATACTAATTGCAAAACAAAAACAGACTTGATCAGTTTTATTGCGAAAAGATGCTGACGAAAGAAGAGAAGAAGCGGGCCACTAGGGTGGAGAAAAGAAGAGCTGCACAGGAAACAGCAAGCGCATCAACCTCTGAGCAAATGAATGCTAAATGTACAGAGAAAGAGGATGAAAACTATGAATGCTCAAGTCAAGTGTATTCACTGCACGTTATCGTGTAGTGCACCATTAATAATAATAATAATAATAATTCATTACATTTATATAGCGCTTTTCTCAGTACTCAAAGCGCTATCCACACAGGGAGGAACCGGGAAGCAAACCCACAATCTTCCACAGTCTCCTTACTGCAAAGCAGAAGCACTACCATTGCGCCACCTGTAAGGACATTACTGGTATACGTATATTTTGCAACAGCTATGCTAACTGCAGGCTATGACTTATATAGGCCTTAAACCGGGGTACTGACTTTAGAAAAATAAAGAGAGTAACAAACTTAACAATACCTTACAAGGAAGAGATATAGTTAAAACTCAAATTATAAAATAAAGCAAAATGCTTAAAAAAGCAAAAAAGACAATCTAGCAAAACAAGTCCCAATACATTATCTAAGATCAGAATCCAATAAACACAAGCATGAAAAATCAAAATCTATAGTTTAAACTCCAATACAAACTCAAGAATCCACTGCTGGATCTTACAAAAACCCTGGCCATACCATTTTTTAAACATTTTTGTGGCTGCAGCCTTACTGTTTATGGTTATTTGGATCATTGCTAGTTACATGCACTAAATTGATGGATAAATACTGTTAGAAAACAACTCTTTGATTAGGGATGAGTTAGGGAGAGACTATAAGATTGGTTCTGAAGTCTGTGCTTTGTTTTAGTTTTTTTTAACCTTAATTCACGATTTAACGTTTTTGATTTCAGCTTGCTCCTTAGCAATTGTTTACATCCTGTTTTTTCTTGTCTATTTCTCTTTTTTACACAAATGAACTATTTTGCTCTGAAACCCAACATAAAAAAACACCTAATGATTCTTATTCTGTCCCAGTACATTTACAGGTGCACTCTACTCTTTGGTGTTTTTAATTAAAACTGAATGTGTGTCTGAGATGTCCCTGCTGTCATGGTCAGATTGGGACCGTGTTCTTGGCCAGCCATTTTTGTTGCACCCCTATTTCCTTAAGTTATGTTTGTTGATTATTTTCAGTTTAGTTTGACTCCAAATGGGACAGGGACAGGCATATTAGTACTTTCACTCTTATCAAGGGCCTAGTCCCCGCTGTGAATATCATGCGAGTCATACAAGATAAAAAATGGTGGCAATCATGGTCAGATACAATATCCAAAATGGTGGTATGAAAATGTTATAAATGTAATAAAAAACAAAATTGAACAACAAAATTGTAAGATGTAAATTGTAAATAAACATGAAATTGATATCATATTGCCATAGTGTATATAAAAGTCATGACACAGTCGGTCATCTAAAGATGTCCTTAGGATGTCTATCCAGGTCCCCAAAATTACGCAAATCAAACTGATGTAATAATTTAGGTGCATGAAAATTCCAAAGTGGCCCCTTGGCCTGATGCTAGGAACCATAAGCTTTACAATATACAAATAAAATACCATTGGACCTTTACTATGACAACCCAAAATTATTTGAATCTCAAATTCCTGTTTGGCCTCCGCTTCAACTAAAGTGGGTATGGAGGGGGTACTGTGCTTGACAAATCGACTGAACTGTTCTCAATCTGGATATTATGATGTGTGGTTCACCAACTTGCACAAGAGAGAGGGAGGTGAGTCCAGGTTTCTGAAAAAATCAGCTTTATTGTTGTCAAGACAGGAACATTCTCAAAGCCTTTATCCAAATGGGAGCTGTCACTTCAGCACACATAAACACAGCAAGAAGGTGACATTGACGTCATTCTGCACTGGCTCCTTTCTTCAGATTAAAAGAACACATAGCCTTCCTTGGAGAGAAGCCAGAAAGTAAGCTCAAGGCCAGGTCAGCGGCTGGTTTTAAATGTTCCCCACATCAACCATTGGGCGACAGACTCGTTACGCAGTGAGCCTGCAAACTTGTAGCTGACACGGCCGTGGACAACCAACTCCCTGCCTGTTTTAACAGTTTGGGGGGTGCGGAGGTCTCACTTATGCAGAATGAAGGATGGATCTTAAAATAAAATGGTAAGGTACTGATAGATAACGGGACCAATATGTTTCACAGTACTGTAAGGACAAAACATACAGTATATTGGAGTTCATTTCAGAGACTTCACTTTTAAGCAGATATCTGTCTTCGAGCACTCTAGTCTGTTCTGCTTTACTGTTTACTCTGAGGCAGCTCTCCTCTTGTGGTCATCAACAGGTCACCTTGAAATAGTCTCCAGTTATACCTCAATCATGGAAATATATAGAAATTAGGTATAATGTTAATGCAACAACTGATCAGAATGACTTTGTTGTGTCCCATTTTGTATAAATATATTCTAAGATCACTTCAAAAATGACCTAAAAATTGTGAGGTTGAAACATTTGCTATTCAGTTACATGAAAATTGTGGAAAATGACCCAAATGATTAGTAGCTTTTAACAGAAGACTTTAGGACTGCACTCAGTAGGATCGTTCTGAAAAAATAAAAGGGGCATTTTACACATCCAAACAAATACAGTACATACACAACAAAAGCAAGGAGACCATAACAAATATTGTATTTATAAAATGATGATGTAGTTGAGCAGTCAGATTTATTTTTATAGCGAATTCATGTCAAGGAACAAATGTAATTATTTATAGTATGAGAGTAGACCAGGAATTCTGGGAGACCTGATAAGGCTGGGACGGAAAAACTTTGACCTTTACCTCAGAAAAAAGAAAGCCATGTATTATTCCTTAAAGCTATTCACTTCTTGGATTTTCTCAGGCAAAGGCTAGCTCTGTTGGCTACCTATTATTTGTCCATCCATATTAAGATTCCAGAAATCACAACCATTGCTTTGTTTGATTTTCAGCACCTAATATGCTTAGGTAGTTAAGAGCATGCAACACAACAGATTGGTTCATAGATCTTAGGATGTGACTCTTGAGGAGGAGCTACAAAGGAACGAAAAAATGTATTACTGTTAATTATATACTGCACACTACTAAATGTGTAGGCAATAATAGCAGAAGCATAAGTGTATTTGTTAGAAATGACAGTTTAGGTTGTCTATGGAACAATGCAACTGATAATGATGTGCCTTTTGTCTTCAGGCATATCTGTGGCTCCACAGCATCAGTGGGGTGTTTCTTTAGCCTCCAGGTCAAAATTCTTAGCTGACATTTAGATTCAAATGAGACTGATTGCCACAAAATGATAAAACATTTAGCCCACTCATAACAGACATATTATTCATAAATCAGCAATGAAATACATTTATAATTTCTGATCATACTCCATTTACCTTGAGGTTCCATGGAAGGGTCATGATTTGAGTAAACATTTTTGAAGATCATGATACCACACAGTGGTGATTTACTGCATGTTGGTTAGATGTGCAAGGAAGAACTTTACCATGTTGGTCTCCTTTTGAGTTTAGCCCTGTAACTCAACTTTTTTGGACAAAGAGAAAAAAAATGTACTCCTATACTAATAGCCTTTAGTTCCAAGGTTTACCAAGGACTGGTACAGCTTGAAAACTAAAATAGGTGGATGTATTTTTAATACCTTATTAATGCAAATTGTCTTAAGAAATGTGTCAGGAACGTCTTAGAAATGGTCCCAACAGTTTGTATTATTGTCTAGATCTCATTAGTGAACATTCTACTTCCATCCATTTATGTATTACAATTATTACTGTTGTTACACATTGTTATTATTATTTTCCATTGGTGTGGCCTTGTTGTTGGCAATGACACCCATTGCTAATAATGAAGGCTGACAGCAATGTGACATCAGCGTACCACTGCTATAATAGATGACAGTGTGCACTGACTGGAATCTGAATTTTGTATTCTCTGAAACAAATTAACACCTGAAAACTACAGCTAAAGCAACTTAAATGTATACTCCACTGACAGTGACTTTTCATATGTCATATTTACCCCATGTAGATTTTAGCAATGGGCAAGAAAATTTTTTAGTCTTATGTTTATAATGAAGAACAGAGATGACAAATGTTCTGACAGGAAACTAGCTTTTGAACTGAAGACGGAACTTTTGACTAATCTTTAGATTCAAAAGCTTGACCCATATAAATGCAATGTGCGCAAAGTACTCTGATTTTCTAGGAAGTATATAAGAATAATTTACCAAATATGTGGGCGTGTTGCCCATTGTGAACAAATGACTGCATGGTTTGATATGTAGATTATGTGACAAGTAATATGTGATTTTGTTCTTGGACTTTTTATATTGATTTCCTGTGGTCCATTTGTTGGTCTCTGCTAATGGGGTGTATCAATAAGGGGAATGATACAAAGTATATGAATCAGGTGAAGGAATTTGCTTCTAGATAGAGATATACACACACATACTATGTTCTCCATACACACCAGAATGACAAAAAGGAAAAAAATTAAAAGGAAATAAAAACTTCTGACAATAAGAAGTTATTTGAGACAATAAAAACACCAGAGATTGTTACTCTTACAGATGAACTTGACAAATCTTTGACATTTTCAGAAATTAATGGATGCTATAAACTCATTCCAAAGTGGGAAAACAGCAGGCCCTGATGACTGCCCAGTAAAATTTCATAAAATAAATCAACTAGGTAAGTTCCTTTATTATTAACAACATTCATAGAAGCAAGAGAAAACAAAACTCTACCTTAAACCTTTCACCAAGCATTAATCACCGTTTTGCCAAAGAAAAATGAGGACTTGCTACAATGTTCCTCATACAGACCGATTTCTTTGCTGAACAGTGATGTTAAGATACTCTCTAAAACTATGGTAAGGATATAAAACATACTTCGATTTGGCGTCTATTTAATATAATATACTAACCCATGAAATCTAACATATCAGAGATATTATTATCTTTGGATGCAGGAAAAGCCTTTGACAGATTCGAATGAAACTATTTATTCACCACATTGCACTAAATTTAGATTTGGCCCAAACATATTTCCAGAAGCCTCAGGTTGTATTAAGAACATAAACTTAGACTACTTCAAATTAGAATGTGCTACTCGACAAGGGTGCTTTCTATCAACATTGCTTTTTGCATTAGCCATTGAGTCATTGGCTATTCATTTTCAACATACATCAGAAATAAAAGGGATAATTAGTGAAGGATTTGAACTGAAAATTTCACTAAACGTAGATGATATGGTACTTTATATATCGGACCAACAAATATTTACCATTAGTTCTTATCACATTAGCTGAGTTTAATAAAGATATGTGGACTAAAAACTAATTTGAATAGTGTTTTTTCCAGTGTACTCTTTAGCATACAAAACTAGACTGGATAACTATCTGTTCATTATAGCAAAACAATTTAAATATCTAGGGATTAACATCACAAGTAAATTTAAAGATCTTTTTCAATAGAGTTTTTGTAAAAGCATGGAAAAAAAACAAACAAGATGTTATCAGATGGTCTACCCTCCATTTCAACTTAGCAGGGAGATTCAATACTGTCAAGATGAACACACTTCCTAAGCTTCTATTTGTATTTCAGAGCATCTCTACATGTATTAACAAATCATTCTTTAAGGAACTAAACTCAATTAAAAAATTTACTTAATTTATTTTGAACTCGAGATGTCCATGCATTCAGAAGGCAATTCTACAATGAACAAATGTAGATGGTGGCATGGCACTACCTAATGTTCAGTTTTACTAATTGGCAGCAAATATACATACCATAAAGACCCGGAAGTCAACACAAACTAATAAATTTACACCAGCCTGGTCAGCAATGGAAAGTAAATCTTGCAGTACTTCTTTACATGCACGGCTTGGTGCCATTGTACATAATTAATTATAGTCAATATTCCAATAATCCAGTTATCCACCAGTATTGAACCAATGCAGGACAGACGTCAAGGCAGAGAAGCTTTTATCAGGTGCTCCACTACACTAAGAGAGCTGTATAAAGGTAACGTTTTTACATCTTATGAGCAATTATGCTTCAGATTTACCTTACCAGCAATTAGACGTTTTGTTAAAAGAAACCTACCCAATCTTCCAGACTACCCATGCATTTCTGTTCCAGAGGTACTACTGATCAGTTCCAAAGACTAAGACAGCATTTTAACAATATATAAAACATCTCAAAAATCTTCTCTTCAATGATCTTAAGGTATGGTAGGAAAAAGACCTTTCAATTAACAAAAAAAGGAGTGAAAGTCAGCCATACATAGATTTCACCCTTCACTTAAAATCATCATCATTCACACTTATCTTGTTTAAATTGTCCAAAATGTACCCAGGGAAAGATTCAACTTGTGAACATTGCCATCTAGCTTCAACCTCACAGGGCTACATATTTTAATAATGCAAAAAAAATAATATAATTTTGGACACAAATCTTTAACTATGTTTCAGACAGCCTTGGTGTCACAATCACTCCCAACCCATGAACAGCTGTGTTTGGTGGACTCCCAGATGGGCTTAAAGTGGAGACAGACAAATTGATTGTAATAGTCAATACCACACTATTAGCACATAAGCTTATCTTGCTTAACTGGAAGAATCCCAGCCCACCTGTTATAACTCAGTAGATAACTAACATTCCATTTTATTTGAAACTGGAGAAAACATATTAAGATTTAACTGAAAAAAAAATTCAGAATAAGATTTCATATTGGGAGAAAATATGTTTTTTGTTTGTCTGTTCTTTTATTTTCCTACTCTTGGCTGTTTTGTCTTTTTCTAAGGTGTGTGTTGAACTTTTGTTTTGTTAGTTTTGTTGTTTCTATGTTTTCTTCATTTTTTTTTAATGTTTTGAAGTTTTTTCTTTCTCAAGATTGATTTTGAGTTATTTGTTGTATAAGGTCTGTACATTTTATTTGCTTGAATGTACAGTAATCCTTCGCTATATCGCGCTTCGCCTTTCGCGGCTTCACTCCATCGTGGATTTTATATGTAAGCATATTTAAATATATATCGCGGATTTTTTGCTGGTTCACGGATTTCTGCGGACAATGGGTCTTTTAATTTCTGGTACATGCTTCCTCAGTTGGTTTGCCCAGTTGATTTCATACAAGGGACGCTATTGGCAGATGGCTGAGAAGCTACCCAACTTACTTTTCTCTCTCTCTTGCACTGACTTTCTCTGATCCTGATGTAGGGGGATTGAGCAGGGGGACTGTTTGCACACCTAGACAATACGGACGCTCATCTAAAAATGCTGAAAGATTATCTTCACGTTGCTACCTTCTGTGCAGCTGCTTCCTGAAGCGACATGCTGCACGGTGCTTCGCATACTTAAAAGCTCGAAGGGCACGTATTGATTTTTGATTGAAAAAACAAACTCTGTCTCTCTCTATCTCTCTCTTTCTCTGCTCCTGACGGAGGGGGTGTGAGCTGCCGCCTTCAACAGCTTTGTGCCACGGTGCTTCGCATACTTAAAAGCCAAACAGCCCTATTGATTTGTTTGCTTTTCTCTATCTCTCTGACATGCTCAGCTCCTGACGCGCACTCCTTTGAAGAGGAAGATATGTTTGCATTCTTTTAATTGTGAGACGGAACTGTCATCTCTGTCTTGTCATGGAGCACAGTTTAAACTTTTGAAAAAGAGACAAATGTTTGTTTGCAGTGTTTGAATAACGTTCCTGTCTCTCTACAACCTCCTGTGTTTCTGAGCAAATCTGTGACCCAAGCATGACAATATAAAAATAACCATATAAACATATGGTTTCTACTTCGCGGATTTTCTTATTTCGCGGGTGGCTCTGGAACGCAACCCCCGCGATGGAGGAGGGATTACTGTATAATATGCTACTTTCTTGAAACAAAATTAAATACATAAAAAAACCAACAACAAAACATGGAAACAATTCTCCATCCTGGTTCTCTGTATACACAAGAATGCTCTTCAAAGGGTCACAACACACTAATTCTGCCACCTTTACTCTCCAAACACCTGACAGTCAAAGACGACCCATGCTCAGCGTCTCTCAGTTTTATATGCCAGGCCAATTTATATGACCAATCATTGCTCATGTCAGCTTGACTCAACCAATCAGTGATGGTGTCATGATGATCCATCCATGCAGCTTCATTCTAGGTGGAAGTCACTCTAGTTCTTGCCGTTTCTACTCGCGTAAGCATACCCACCTGTAAGCATGCATGCAGGCACCCCTAATTTCAAGCAACTTCCAAACCTTTTTTCGGAATTTTGTTTTACATGTCCAGCATACATTCACTTTTCAATTCCAGTAACCCTGCTACGACACACACAGATCTCAGCAGACGTCCTTCTTGGCAGGCATGAATATGAAGTAAGGCCAGGTTGTTGGCATGCCAACGATCAAAGATACTAACGGGCATGACAGGCCTTTTCATACCCAAACTGAACCACTCCTGATGCTTCCTCCATGCTGCTGCCACAGCTGTTTCTTTCTGTTGAAGTCTCCCATACCATACAGGTAACTACACATTATATAACTAATTATAAAAGTAAGGAAAAGCTATAATTAGTTATTTTCTTTCACAACATGGTCTCTGTGATATGGTCTATCATACATGGTTGCCATGATGGACTAAATGCTTACAGTAAATATGACTGTTCTTTGCCAATGTAGATAATCTGAATGCCTTAGGGATAAAGGGTGAGTTACTACCCACCATCTACCACACCTCCATTACAAAACCAGGAGGACACATGTTAATGTCAAAAGAAAAGATAGCAGTAATGACATGTGTTGTGTGAAGAAGGGCCTCTAAAGCAGTTGCCCTCTGCACATTATAAAATGAGCTGCATGGTAGATAATTCAGGGGTATACTACACTAAGGCTTCAATTATTCTCACTCACTCAAACATCATTGAGTTATTAAACAATGGCTTTTGAGAACAGAAGGCGTTGCCCATTCCAAGGTTGAAAAATTTTCTCATAAAAAATACATCAGGATTCTTGATCACCCAGTCATGTGAAGTTAGATAAAAAGAAAAAAAAAAGTTTTATGGTCCGGAAGAAACTGACAAATGATGTGAAATCTCACAAAAGGTTTCCTGTGTGCAGTCGAGCAGCACTTCTTGAGGATTTGACAGCTCCTTTAGTACTGGTGTGGTTTTTGAAACTCCTCTGTTATTAGAATTAGGCCGTCAGTAGGCGGTCTGGCTAGAGATGAGTATGAAGGAGTAGGCCGGAGGGGATGGTTACACAGTTATCAGTAGGAGGGGTCTCAGTCTCCACCATGATGTCTTTGTTTAGGTCTAGCTCTCAGTCAGCCCTGTACTTTGTAAAGCAGAACAAATGCTGCAAATCCTAAATCTCTGTACAGATGTATGTTCCATATATGTATACTATATATAATAAAGTTACTGTATTCCTTTCATACCAGGCAAAACTGAGATGTGTAAAAAATGGGACATTAGCAGTAGGTGGCATGGCAGCCCACTGCAGGACATACATATCAAGGCAATGCATTAATACCATTCTAAACTGGTCTAGGGTGACTAGGCCCTGTGAGGGACTGGCACCCTGTTTGATTTTGCCAGAATAAACCACTCACTGAGGCTCTGAATTGGGTTATGGTGTTTGAGAATGTGATGTTATGTTATGTTTGTGAAGCTTTAGTAAGAGAAACCTTAGATAGATAGATAGATAGATAGATAGATAGATAGATAGATAGATAGATAGATAGATAGATAGATAGATAGATAGATAGATAGATAGATAGATAGATAGATAGGCAATGAGGTAACACATTTCTATTTCATTAAAAATGAATCATTTTTTGCTGTATTGGAAAATGGCTTAAATTAAACTTGGTCGACTTGTGGGGAATGGTTCTTTCTGAAGTCTTTACAATTTATCAGATATGGTGATCACTGAATAAGATTGAAATTACTTCCAAATTAAATATTTCTTTAATTACTGAACAAAACGTAGATGAGTTTTTTTTTAATTTAAAGTCTTGCTATTTAACACATTTTTAATACTGTGATATTTAACATCATGCAGTGGCTTTGTTAGAGCTATTTTTCGGGAAGGTTGGAACCTTGTGTATTCTCTGTAGGGTGAACTGACAGCAAATGGTATGCTGTTTTAAAGGTAAAACTCCCTGAGCACAAACGTTGGCATTGCCAAGACTAAATATTTTTAATTCCCCGAGCCACCCAAGGTTAGACATCCTCTTTAGTCTAGGACTGCACTTAGTTGCTCTTGCCTGCACACCTCCACAGGCTGCTGGGACTTTTTTAGCACAGTAATCTAAATATCGCCTCGCAGCTGCATTATCGACTCTGAGCATAATGTTCCTTGATTTATATTCAACAAGTTTTGCAATAACCTAACATTTTTTGTTTTTTTATTTGCAGCTGTGAATTGCCTAGAAAATGAAAAATTCTTAAATCGCTAAATGGTTTCTGCATTTTTATCATATAGGTCAGCATCACCAATCTTATATTCATATTTAATATTCCTTTTACCTGCATGAAGCACTTTACACTTGTCTGCTTTAAACTGCATCTTCCAAGTGTTTACCCTGTTCTGGAGATTACCCAGATATTTTTGAACTATATTTAACTATATGTGATATCCTGCCAATTTTGATATCATCTACACATTTGACAAGTTTCTGACTATACAGTACATGAAGCAGTCTTTAAAGATTCAATGGTTTGATATGTCTTCTATCTTTTCAATGACCCTTTATTTGAAGTGTTAGAAAGTCATTAAAAATCTTGTTTTTAATTAGGAAGATCACCACATTTTTAGATACACTTTAACAAAATTCCCCAAAACAATCCTTTTATTTTCTTTTGAAAAGAAGTCTCTGAAAAAAACTTTTACATCACTCTTCGTCCATTCATTTTGTGAACCCACTTCCTAGTTCAGCTTTGCAGAGTGGCACTAACTACAGTGCCTATAAAAATATTCACCCCCTTAGAAGTTTTCATGTATTATTTTTATACAATATTGAATCACATTGGATTTAATTTGTCTTTTTTGACAGTGATCAACAGAAAAGGACTCTTTAATGTCAAAAATAATAGAAGAAATCTCTGCAAAGTGATCCAAATTAATTACAAACTTAAAGCATAGCATAATCGACAACATAAGTAATCACTTCCTTAATATGACACCCCTGATCATCAGTAGTGAAGCCAATTGGTTTTAGACATCCCATTATTACTTTAAAGGAGATCATCACCGTTCTGGGCTTTCAATCTGTTGTAGTGTAAATGCACTTTATCTGAAAGGTCCAATTTGTGGTGAGTCAATTTGGTGGCCTA
Source organism: Erpetoichthys calabaricus (assembly GCF_900747795.2). Classification (NCBI taxonomy): domain Eukaryota; kingdom Metazoa; phylum Chordata; class Cladistia; order Polypteriformes; family Polypteridae; genus Erpetoichthys; species Erpetoichthys calabaricus. Next base: position 43,406,767 of record NC_041403.2, read on the forward strand.
ATCTACAAAGACGATGCCAAGCCACTCAGTGAAAATGGGATTGAAAAGCATGAGCCAGGAGTACCGAGACAAGGAAATATCTAGGTCACTAAATATCCCATGAAGTCCAGTTAAATCTACCATTAAGAAATGGAAAGAGTATGGCAGAGCTGTAACTCTTCCAGAAGCAGACTTTTCACAGAAACTGAGAAATTTTGCAAGAAGAAAACAAGTGAGGGAGGCCAGCAAGAGACCTACGAGAAATCTGAAGGAGTTGCATCTTAGAGAGGAAGAGACTGGAGGGACTGTGCAGACAACAACTGTTGCAGCTTTCTGGGAGAGAGAAAACGAGAAAGCCTCTCTTAAAATATACACACAATGCTAGAGTTTGCCAGAAGGCACATGGGAGATTCTGAAATAGGCTAGATGAAGGTTCTATAGCCTGACAAGACCAAAATTGTGCTTTTTCTTTTTTCCCAGCCTCATAACGACCTCTTTGACTTTCATTGGCCCAGCTGTTGTCCTCATGTTGAATCACGTTCACTGCAGACTCCAAACGGTAGAAGCAAGCTGAGGAATCTTATGCCTGCACTTCTGAAGCAGTGAAACTCACCGGAGAGATCACAAACTCCTGTGACACCAATTGTCCCAAACAGTATGGTGTCCTGAAATGGGGGGAACTCATGTGTATAAAGTATTGTCATTTCTACATGCTGTGACCAAAATGTATGCAAATATCCTTAAATGAAAGTCTTAAATGAAAGTCTGTGCACTTTAATCATGTCTGAATTGTTTGATTTGTAATTTTAAACTGTGGAGTAGAAGGGTAGATCAAGGAAAAATGTGTCATTGTTTCAAATATTACGGGGGGGCACAGTATACATGTACACCGATGTTTCTCCATGTGTTAATTTTTGTATATCATTCTTCAAAGGGTATATGCCCAGAATACTTATACTTTACAACTATAACGGAATAATAGTAAATTGGCAAACAATACAATTTATGTGCATAAGTCTGCAAATTACATTACATAAAAACAGCTGTAAACGTCACACTAGTAAACAACTACAAAGTCCATTAATATTACAAACTAGGGTGCTTCACCCCTTGTTCGCTTCGCTTGCCAACCCCTTTCCCTCCTGCCAGCGCTACGCACCATTGTGAACAGGGGATTCTGTATGCACCCCAAGAAGACACGGCTGCTCCTCCGAAACCCCTCTTAAACGTTGATACAGTGGGAAACAAATACAGTTTATTTTTTACCTCCTCTTTGCTCGATCAGCTGCAGGCTTGCTGCTGCTGTTTTGCCGTGTGATCTGCACTTCGCTTGCTTACCCCTTCCGCTCCCCGCCCCCACCAGCGCTACATGCTGTTGTGAAGAGAGGGGCTGAACACACACCAAGGAGATGCGGTCGCTCCTCCGAAACCCCTCTTATACGTTGATACATTGGGAAACAAGTAACATTTGTTTTTTTTACCTCTTCTTTGCTCGATCAGCTGCTGGCTTGATGCTTCTGCCGTGCGTGATCTGCATTTCATGTGGTGCTTCGAACGTTTAAGAGCCTGTACAGCACCTGCATATTCGATCTCTTTTCACTGTTCCGTTATTTCACCGAGTAATATTTTCAGTTTGTTTGCGCTAATGCAATCTTTACTCTAATTTTTTGAGACTTTTGAATTTTCCTACTTCCATGATCTCTAACCTGCTCTGCATGTGTATCATGGGACTTGCTTCCAAAGGTTGTAAGTATGATGTGACTTGTCCGTCTCATGGGAAGTGAAAGTGTCTCTCTCTCTCTTCAAAAGATCACGTCTCGTCGCAGGAAAAAAGTTTTGTATCGTCGCAAGATTTTTTTTTATAATATAATATCCATCCATGTCAAGTTCAGTAGTAGTAGTAGTAGTAGCTTTTTATTGTCATTTCAACCATATACAGTTGGTACAGTACACAGTGATATTAAACAACGTTCTTCCGGGACCATGGTGCTACATAAAACACAGGACTACAGAAAAAAACTACATATTTTAACATGAAGTGCATGTCTGCAAGCATTTACACTCATTGTAGGACAGTGCAAAGAGAGACAGGGGTACAAACGAAGAGAGTTTAGTGATCTACAGGTACAGAAATGAGCAGGATGTGCCAAATTGTGACAATATCTTAATAGAAGGAACAGATGTAATCATGACACTGGAAGTAAGAAGATAGTAACAGTATGATAATAAATAAAATAATAATTATAAAGACATGATCTAGTTGAGTGGGTAGGTGTGTTTGTGTTATCAGTCTAGTCCCTGAGTGTTTAGGAGTCTTATGGCTAGAGGAAAGAAACTATTACACATTCTGGTAGTGAAGGCCTAAATGCTTCTGTACCCTGTTCCAGGTGGTAGGAGAATGAATATTTTATGTGAGGGGTGTATCGGGTCCCCCACAATGCTAGTGTGGCTTTGTAGATGCAGAATGTACTGTACATGTCTGTGATGGAGGGAAGAGAGACTGCAATAATCTTCTCAGCTGTCCTCACTATCCTGTGCAGGGTCTTGCGATTCATGACAGTGCAATCCCCAAACCAGACGGTGAACCACACAGTATGCTCTCAATAGTCCATCTTTAGAAAGTGGAGAGCATGGGAGATGGGCTTCCTCAGCCTTCTCAGGAAGTAAATATGCTGCTAGGCTTTCTTGGCTCTGGAGCTGGTGTTGAAGGACCAGGTGAGGTTCTCCGGCAGGTGAACACCAAGGAATTTGATGCTCTTGATGATCTCCATGCTTGAGAAGTCAATGTACAGCAGAGAGTGGTCACTTCTAGATCTTCTGAAGTCAACTGAGATGAAGCTGTCTCCTTTGATTTGTCTACGTTCAGAGACAGGTTGTTGGCTTTGTTCAAAGGGAGTCAGTGCCTATTCTAGCTGTATTGAGAGGGACCCAAACCTGGACATAACCCTACCCCTAACCCATATTCACTCACATTAGCTATCTATGTACCTAAATAAAAAGCATTATCTTCTGTTCATGTAAGTAAATGTGAGGGCACACTGATTGGGACTGCTGCCTACAGCTCCAGGGATGTATGTTGGAGACTTGTGTATACAGCAGCCTCATTATTAATAGCATTCTCACTGCTCTAGAGAACTGGTACATTGATTCTGCAGCATATTCTTGCCTGGTATACGATTTTTTCTCTCACATCTCATAATCTGCCATCTACAACATCTAAATGAACTATGTCAGTAGCGATGATCAGAAAATAATTGGTTTCCAACTCAACAAGAATCTAAAGCATCATTGTCTACTGGAAAAATCATGTTCAATCATGGTTGTGTGTTGGTGGAGAAATAAAGTGTTAAAAATCTGTCAGAGTTTGCTTTTATTTCTTCTGTCTTTTACTGCACAGTTTCTCCAAATGCCGGGGCTGAACCAGAAGACAAATTTTGCAATCATGAACCTCTTAGAAATCTAAAGCAAGGGCAGTTTGACCCGTAAGAATCCTTTACCATCTGACAGCAATGAAAGGACAGCTGCTGCTTAAAAGCCTCTCCACTTTTGATATTCACTCTGGAATACCTGAACTTGTAAAAGCATGCATGGATCCTATGGTGAATATAAAAGGGACTGCACCATTCATTATCCTGTGCGTTAGAAAAGCAGTAGGGAAAGGATTTTAGGCAGAGATTAGATCCAATCATTTATGCTATTAATGTGCTCTTTCACAGAAAACTAGTTTTGTTTTTTGTTTATGTGGAGTCTGAAACATTCCCCCCTTGATTTCACATGGGCTTCCTCTGAGTATTCCAAAGTGCTTCCACAGTCCACAGATGAGCTGCTTAGGTGATTAGAAACCCAAAAGTCTCCTGTATGCGTGAGTGTGTGAAAAAAAGGTTTCCTAAAATGAACAAACACCCCCATAAGGACTGGGTTCTGCTGCTTCCAGTGCGAGCTGTGGCTTTCCAATACCCTGGCCAAGAAAAGAGAGCTTTAGAAAAACAAATTAATTGATGGCAGTTATGGAAGGTTAGCGGCCCCTAATATTGTTAGAGAAATGTATCACGTAGAATTTAATTTTGCCATCTGCTCACCCTTCATTTTATAAGTGGTCTTGTTGTATGCAAGCAAAGACACAGTAAATCATTCTCCTGTTTTAGATACTTTTCTGTTGTAATGACTGACATCAGAGTCCAAATATCTGAAATATGAAAATGATTGCCAACAGCACAATTTTAGAATGTCACTCAACAATTTGATATTTTGAAGTGTTCTCTGTGAATTGAAAATAGACTTCACTTGATGGCTGACTTGTATGTTGAAATCTCATTGTGTAGACGAGCCCTCCCAGAATTAAAGCTAAGGCACACAAATGCTAGAAGTAATTGTTTCCATCAGATCAGTTAAATATTACAAAGTAGTTTTTATCTTTGGAAGAAAACCAATATTTGACTGAACATGATTTGATTTAACATGTCTCAAAGGCTTCTGCTAAAGTTTTAAAGGTTCCCAATTTCCATAAATAAAAAACTCTTTTTTCTTCTGAATTCTCTTTTATAGGGCTGTGAGGACAGGCAATAGTTTTTCATAAAGAGGTCCAAGTGAGTACTCCTTGGCTTTAATCTGCCGTCACATTACACGATTCCTAGTCCTAGAGGGTGTCAGACTTGAGGAGTCATCTGAGAATGTCAGATCACTCGGTCCTATGTTGCTCTTTCGTACATGAAAAATATTCAAGACATTGAATTCTCTAAGTGCGGTATGGTGGTGCAGTGATCAAGATTGTCCAGATTGTTCTCTGTGTTGAGTTTACATGTTCCCACTGTGTCAATGTGGCTTTTTCTCTTCAGAGATACTGATGTTCCTTACACATCTCTAAAGATGTGCAGGTTAGCTTTATTGGTGACTCTAACTCGGTCCTGTGCAGGTGTTTGCGTAACTGGGCACTGAAAAGGAATGGCACCTAGTCCAGGAATGGTTTCTCCCTTAGGTGATGTTCTCTGTGACAGCTGCAACCCTGAACTGGGCTTGGTGGGTTTGAGGATGTCATGTTAAGTTATGCAATTGTTTTTTTTTTTTGTACTGGTTGATATTTGAGCATTTTCCGGTCTGTGTATGTCCCTGATTCAGCCCTTTATGAAGAGTACCATATAAAAATAAATTGCTGTTGTTGTCCTGCCTTACAAGAATGGAAATTAACTTTCTGATGGATTGCACTTTTTTCACTATGATAGTTGTTTTGATGATTTGCATTATAATTTTAAGTACTGTTTCTTCTCAGTCAGACTACTAAGGCTTGTATTTCCATATTTTTATGTGTGAGAAAATTTGTGGATATATGATAGAAGAAGAGAAAATGTAGCATGCCATATAAATATGTATGAGCAGGAAAAATCACTTTTGTTGCAAAAAATGGCAACCTTAAACTTAGCAGGAATTATTCAAATGCCTAAATTGTGGGTCCTCATTAAATGTGTCTGGGTGTTCCCATGACTGCCTGAAACATGTGCTTAGAAACACCTGTGACTGCCTTGTTATTTAAGAAAAGCAACACCGGAAAAAAAAATGCAGAACAACATCATTAGAATGAAATATGCACTGCATGAATAAAGCGTGATGGTTTGGAAAAATGAGCTGTTCAAATTCCCAACAAATGCAATTTGTCAGTATTTAATACAGCAGGTGGAGAAAGTGATAGCTTGTGCGCTCGTTCGGCTTCATCACCAGCCGCACTAAATAGGTACATCCACATGGATTAGCATTAATCGGCAGTGCCGTGTCTGCACAGCACTCGGTGGGCATTTTATTGGAGAGTTAATTCCTGCTTGTCATTGTGAAGCTCCTCTCTAAGAAAACTTCAGCCTTTCCTGTCTTGCTTCTGTTTTAGGCACCCCTTCCTGCAGTTGGAGACACTCACTTTTAGCACTGGAAGCTATCCGTTAATGAAAATCTTTCCTTTCCCTGGCAATGGAACACATCTTTAAGCTTATTTTTTTTTAACCTTAGGCATATTTTTTTTTTCTCCCCCAAGAGTGTCAGCCTGTTTTTGACAAGGTATGCTGTGGAGGGAGTTCTTTTCACCAAAGCGCAGGATGGAAAGAAAAGCAATACACTGTTTAACCAGATATGATCAAAGAGTCCACTCTTATTACAGTTGTGCGACCTGCGAACATGAAGAACAACACCAGATGAGGATGAAAAAGATGTAATTCTAATGGCTTAAATGTCTTTTCTTCTTTTGACAGCCATGTTATATAGACTGGGGATGGGGGAGGGGAACTGAGTACTGAAAAAAGAGTATTAAGCAAAACAGATGTCAGCCTCATTCAAATAATGGCACATCATCAACTAGAGCTTTAGAGCATGGCGTTCCATCTAATGTGACATACTCATCATTGATAACCTGAAGGCAGTTTATAACACTGAGTAGGCGGACCCTTGGCATAAGCAATATTGACGGTAGCTTACGGTATGTGTCTTTGGATAGAGTGCAGAGGCACTATGAACATGTAGCATAGGTCATCTAGAAAATTATGACTGATTTTGTAATGAAATATTAAAAAAGAGGCACTAGGTGTCATCCTAGGGGTGTTGCCGTAGAGTGATAACTGATCAGCAGCCTACCCCTACCTAGAATGCTTAGCCACATAAATGAAATATTGTCTCAGAGAAGGACAAAAGCTGTGCTTCTTGCCATACTAAATAATCCACTTATACAAGTCTTGACCCAGTTATCCAAATCAGTGCCACTGAAAGACAAATCTGATGCCAATAACAGCTGCAGATGCAAGGCAGGAACCTGCCCTGGATGGAACACCACTCTATTCTATGTGAAATATTCTAACAGTGTTACAATATGACTGCACTGGAAACAGTGAAAGCCTCTGAAAGTGAATGTAAGGGCTCGTTTATACTTCATGCTCAGAACGCGTACGCACATGGATCATGGCTGCCACGCATTCCCAGCATTCATTTGACGCGTCCTCAGAGCACGTCCTCAGAAATTAACGTGACGCATACGCAAGTTGCAGTACCAGCAAAAAGTCGGGGTTGGGGCGCAGAGTGATAAAAGTCAAAATGTGACGTCAGAGTCTCTGCTTACTATCTACATGTGACAGAAAGTCGCTATGCGGATCCTACGGGATCAATGTGCGCACTTCGATGTTTGATGAATGGTTTGATTTGGTGAAGCAAAATGCCGACATACAGATGCATTCGTAGTGCTTTTATATTCAAGCGTCACATATTCCCCATCGTAATGACATGACACATTTTAAAAGTCTCACAATACCATCTTTTGTGCCATCTTTTTTTCTGGGGCTTCCTCCTGACCTGACAGCAGCAGCAAACAGCAATAGATCACCACACAGAACACATTAAGTGTATGATATTCCAACTCTCTGCACATCTAGAATCCTTAGATTTATACTTGATATCATTTTTATGATGAAATACATTATAGTATGTATGTTACATTTTACAGATAAATCATTAATTTCATTTAAATAATGAAAACTGTTAATAATTACACACATGGGGGTGACACGGTGGCTAAGCGGTAGCACTGCTGTTTCGAAGGGAGTCATGTCGCTGGTATTCCCTGCCTGGAGTTTACATGTTTTCCTGCTGGGTTTCCACAGTGTGCTCTGATTTCCTTCCAAAGTTATGCAGGTTTGGGGATTCAATGATTCTAAATGAAGCTAGTGTATGTGAGTGCTTGTATTCACCTTGCGATGAGCTGATGCCCCGTCTAGGGATTGTTTCTGCCTCATGCCCAATGCTAGCTGGAATGGGTACATCCTTGGATTGATGGATTTAATCAATAAACATCCTTTTCAGAGATATTGCGGTAAGGTGTCATCGGAATGTAATGGGTGTTCCAGGCAATTCACAACACAGTGAAGCTGAACCTATTCTCACCGTGATAATATCTCGCAATGTCACCGGTTGGATTCTTCCAGATTTTCATAAAGTACGCGTGCAAGTATAAACACAACAATGCTTGCGTAGCAGTAGCATCCACTGGAGCATGTGTCATGTCACGTGAAGGATGAACCCTTGCCTAAGGCCTTCCCTAGCTTGCCCAGGAGTAGGCCTCACCAGGCAGCCTAACCCCAAACTCTACTGGCAGGCGTCAGCCTGTTTTGCCCACAAGATTGAGAAGTAACTTTTTAAAATTAAAAATTATCTTAAATGTCCAAAATTTATCAAAATGTCCATTAAAATCCATTAAACAAATCTTTAGAAAAAAAGACATTTATTTATTATAATAAAAAACTGAGAACAAAAATGGCATGAAAGGATTTAACTAAAAAGCCAACCCAGAGTGAACAAGTCCCAAGAAGAGATCCAATATTCAGAAATCACAAACAGAACCAAAATACAGAATCAAGTTAATCAGTACTCACAATGGATGCACTTTTTCCAGATGTCTTACAATACGTAGGTTAAAGGTGGGTAATGTCCAAGGCCTAAGTCACTACACCCTACCACCCTTAGCATATCATTTAACTCACATTAGTCTCACATCTGAAACCAGACAACTACTAAAAAGCAAATCCCATTGCCAGCTAATTCTAACTCTTTTGCAAAGCAGTAAATAATCAGGACCGTCATATTCAATACACTACATATCATATTCTTTTGAAGTGGAATCAGACAAAGAGCCTAAAAATCAGATGGCTGACATATCGACCAAATTTAACAACATGCTTACACCTTCTTCTTTGCAGCTTGACTCAGGTCATCCAACAAACCATTTTCTCCAAAGAAAGTCGGGCTCTGACCATTTACTAAATAACTGCAATACAATGAAGTGGAAGCCCCTTCAGAATTAAGGTGCTTTCTAAATAAATAGGATTCTGAAAATTAATTCATGCATTTATTTCTAGTAGGATTGACTACTGCAATGCGGTGTTCACTGGATGTTCAAACTGTTCTTTATACAGCCTCCAGTTAATCCAAAATGCTGCTGCAATAATTATTACAAAAACAAGAAAATTAATGGCCGGCCAAGGTCCGGCTTACTTGTCTGAACTTATCATGACTTACAAACCTGAGCGCACATTAAGTTTTCAAGATACCAGTCTGCTTATGATTACAAGAATTACCCTAGGTTCTTGTCTATAAGCCGGACTCATGTATAAGCTGGAGACCAAAAATCATACGAATTTTTAAAATAAAATCGTATCATAGATAAGCCGAACTCATGGATAAGCCGAACGTACTATAACCTATGACTAATAGAAGGGAGGGAGGTCAGTGGTCTCACTCGCACCCATTTAATTTCTTTAAGGGGGGAGAGAGTGTGAGATATTGGCGTCTCTCTCACTCCCCGCATGGCGTGGTTGGAGCGGCCGGAGCGCGTTCTTTCTGCTCTGGGCGTCGCCGAGTCAACACGCGCGCGTAGCTGTCATTTAAATTGTGATTTTATATGTAAGCATATTTAAATATATATCGCGGATTTTTTGCTGGTTCGCGGATTTCTGTGGACAATGGGTCTTTTAATTTCTGGTACATGCTTCCTCAGTTGGTTTGCCCAGTTGATTTCATACAAGGGACGCTATTGGCAGATGGCTGAGAAGCTAGATTGCTTACTTTTCTTTCACTCTTGCACTGACTATTTGTGATCCTGACGTATGAGGATTGAGCAGGGGGGCTGTTTGCACACCTAGACGATACGGACGCTCGTCTAAAAATGCTGAAAGATTATCTTCACGTTGCTAAAAGCTGATTCCTGAAAAGACATGCTGCACAGTGCTTCGCATACTTAAAAGCTCGAAGGGCATGTATTGATTTTTTACTGAAAAACAAACTCTCTCTCTGTCTCTCTCTCTCTTTGTCTGCTCCTGACGGAGGGGGTGTGAGCTGCCGCCTTCAACAGCTTTGTGCCGAGGTGCTTCGCATACTTAAAAGCCAAACAGACATATTAATTTGTTTGCTTCACTCCTTTGAAGAGGATGATATGTTTGCATTCTTTTAATTGTGAGACGGAACTGTCATCTCTGTCTTGTCATGGAGCACAGTTTAAACTTTTGAAAAAGAGACAAATGTTTGTTTGCAGTGTTTGAATAACGTTCCTGTCTCTCTACAACCTCCTGTGTTTCTGCGCAAATCTGTGACCCAAGCATGACAATATAAAAATAACCATATAAACATATGGTTTCTACTTCGCGGATTTTCTTATTTCGCGGGTGGCTCTGGAACGCAACCCCCGCGATGGAAGAGGGATTACTGTATAAACCGGATTAATGTATAAGCCGATATTCTATTTTTTCATTTTCACAACTTTTTTCCTTAGATAAGCCGCGGCTTATAGACAAGAACTTAGGGTAATAAAATAACAGTGGGAGGTCGAGCTTTTAATTACAGGGCCCCTAAACTGTGGAATCGTCTGCCTACTACTATAAGAGATGCCCCTTCGGTCTCAGCTTTTAAATCCCAGCTGAAGACTCACTACTTCAGTTTAGCATATCCTGACTAGAGCTGCTAATTATTAGTCATTAGCACTAAAACATAAGTAACATGATAGTTCTAATTTGATGCTAACCCTCACCTATTCTGTTTCTCTTCTCGGTACTCAAATGTGGCACTTGGTGCCTCGGCCCACCTGCCAAGTTATTTTGCATGCCTTAGGTAAAGTCATCCCTGATGGAGGATGGCAGGAATCGTGGGAAAGAGGGGTCCTTTCATCGGATTAGCGCTATTTCAGCTGTGGAATGGCCAAATGGTGGAGGTAGCTTGATGAATGAGGTCTCCAGGACTCTAAACAAATCCAAATCATATTATGTGATATCATCTACTGTAAAATTTTTATTTTAATACTGTATTGAGGATTTGCTCTTTTCTGTGTATTGTACTGTATTGTATTGACCCCCTTCTTTTTGACACCCACTGCACGCCCAACCTACCTGGAAAGGGGTCTCTCTTTGAACTGCCTTTCCCAAGGTTTCTTCCATTTTTTCCCTACAAGGTTTTTTTTGGGAGTTTTTTCTTGTCGTCTTAGAGAGTCAAGGCTGGGGGGCTGTCATGAGGCAGGGTCTGTTAAAGCCCAGTGCGGCACTTCTTGTGTGATTTTGGGCTATACAAAAAATAAATTGTATTGTATTGTATTGCCATGATAGGGCACACCTGCTGAGACCCTCCATTGGAAATAGATGTAAGAAATAAATGAAGGAATGTTTTGTTAGAAAATGCCTTCCAAAACCATATACACTAATACTATGTATAATGTGGTAGAATAGAATTGAATAGAATAGAACAGCAGTTAGTTCTGCTGCCCCACAGATCCCAGTTTCCCTTACTGTCTGTGAAGTTTACTTGTTCTCTCTCTGTATTCAATTTATTTTTATATAGCGCTCTTCACTGTTTTAGAGAGCTTTATCAATTTCACTGGTAAAATGCAAATACAATCATTAGAAATTACTTATAACATGATGCATACACAGAAAGATAAAGATATGTTGAAACACACAGTTAAACGAAAGCAGTTCCAAATTGATTAACATAAATGGAATTTAATAATATCATTCCAATAGTTCATTCAACAGTGCCCCGTTGGCAATATAAGAGAGGAAAACAAAAATTCTCATCAGCATTAACCCTGGAAAAAATAAACCTCTGGATGGTCCAGTCAGTTATAACAATCAAAGTCACAAGGTAAAGTCACAGTTTAGTCTGGTAGACATTAGCCAGCTGGCCTAACCCCCAGGTATTCCGCAGTAAAGTCTGAGCTGGGCCATCTGATATTATAACAGAATCTACATCTGATCTTAAGGCTCCTAGTATCTTAGGTGTCTTTTCCAAGGGCAGGAAAATGGCTTGGAAGTAGAGGTGGCACAGCAAGACACAGAAAAGAGAAACCAAAGAGAATGGGGATAGGATGGTTCATAATTATTATATTATTTATGTTTTTATACAAAGACTAGAAAGCAAAGATGCAATATGAACAGTTAATCAGCAGCACTGATCCAGATATGTTAGACTAAAGTAGTGGGTCTTCAGGCTGGATTTAAAGTTGAGACCAAAGGGACATCTATTATAAAATCTGTCAGATTGATCAACAGCTATGCAACTCTGTATCTAAAGGCTTCACCATCTACTGTTATTTTGTTAAATCTTTGCATCTTTAGTAAACTGACATATAATTAGGGCCTAGGCCATTTAAAGCATTATATGTAAGAAGGAGGATTTTCAAATCAACCCTGAGCTTAACTTAAAGCCAGTTTAAAGGTTTATGAACATGAGTTATGTGGTTGTACTTTCTAGTTCTTGTAATGTTTCTTGTGGTAGCATTGTGAATGAAGTGTAATCTGAATGAAGAACAATTTGAACAGCCTGTGAATAACATATAGCATTGCCACTACAAATGAATGCATACAGTCTTTCTCAGTATCCTCGATATTAAGAATCATCCCTGGATTGAATATTGTGCTATTGCAGAATACAATTAAGAACATCCCACAGTCTCTCACACTGATCCATTTATTTTTTACCAACTAACTTTACATGGACATCTACAGAAAATGGAAGGAAGCTGGAGTGCCTGAAGAGAAAAAAAAATAACTAAAAGAGTGTGTAAACTTCAGTCTGGCAGCATAGAAATTAAAGACTCTTCAAGTGTGAGGTGCCAACATTAATCACTGTGCTACTGCATTGGAACTTCAAAAGGCAAACTAAGACCAAGAATAGAAGTGGAGAGCTAGACTCGTATCATAAGATTACTAGATTTTTGTAATTTTGTGACAGTTTTCCTTTGGGAAGAGTTGAGCCGCAACAAATGAATATCTCTATTACTGTTCATTTAAAGAAATTCATATTTGTATTTGGTAAGTGATGTATGCTATATACTTCCATGTTGTATTTCTGTGTTTGTGCATATGTTTAGGTAATCCATGTAAAAGTAAAGGGAAATTAACCTGATTTTACACACCATGTTTCTGATGCTCAATTTACCAAACACTTGGATTTTTAATTCACACCCCCTTTGCTCTATCACTTGTTTATAATTTGAAAATTAATACTTTTAAAATGATTTGGGTATCAGAAAATATTTAATAAAAACAGAAGATGATGGTACACTGCCTAAAGGTAACACAAGGATCCCTGTGGTGATATTAATTTAATTTCAGCTCTCAGCTGGAAATACTAGGATACACAGAATAAATGGCTTGTGGTGGGAACACGTAATCCATTAAATATGTACAGGCATCTGATGCTATAAGAAAGACCAGTTCTCTATCCATCCTGTTCTTTTCTAAACTATTTAATCCAAGTTTAGGATTGCAAGTGGCTGGGACACATTGCAGCAACATCAGGAAGTATTCTGCTAACCAATTCATTTTTAAGATTTCAGGTTCCTTTTAAAGGTCTCCTATGTATATAAACTAAGAGAGATCAAAATAGAGTTTCAGATTAAATCTAGTCTTATACATTGTCTGGCATGGACATTTGAGACAACCTTTCCTTCAATGTTACTTCTTTATTTGCATCATTTGATTTTCATTTCTAAATTTCTTTTGTAAATATTCCTGCTAAACCCCTTTTCAGCTCAGTGAATAGCGTCTCCAAAAATTCAAGTTTTGAATGAAGAACAGTAAGAGCAATGAAAGAAAAAGCTAATTTTGTAATATGGTTTGATACTGAATGCTGGACAGAAATTGGTCATGATCTTCTGGATACTAAAGTTGCAGCAGAAAACTACACCAGCATGCCCCAAATTCAGCAGTGGCTGAAATTTCTTTTGATACAGTCTGTACACAAACCCAAAAGGCTATTCTGAGAACCTCTTGAAAGATTATACACAAAATGCTTGTGATTAGATCAAGCTAGCAATCAGGTAGACAGAGAACATGAATAACATTTATCAGAAAATGTCAGCAGAAAGCACACCCAAAGTGTTAGGATTATGAATTGAAGACAGGATTCTTGACCAAGGAATGAGGATAAGAGACAGAAGTGCAGTTCAAAGGCTCATTTCCTGTTTGTATTGCACAGAATAAGTTTCCCTGGAAGTAAGTATTAATAGTTTATCAAAAAAATGCATGCTTTGAACATATAAATGGATTACCAACATGTGGATGCAACATGAGTTAGGTGAGAATTTCTTTCCTTGTTTTTTGGATGTTTTTCTCATTGTTTTCCATCTACTGTACTTTCTCCAAAAAAAAAGCAACATTAAAAATTTTTCTTGGCCATCATTACAAACTACATGGTTAAAGTAACATAAAAAATAGCATTTTTGGTTGGAATATTCCTTAATGTTGTGATGTGTGAGTCACTGTCTTGCACCCCAAAACACAAGGCTGAGTCTCAGTACTTTACCAAAACCAGTTTTATTCAAATTGAAACAGGAACAGCAGTGTTATTTATTACAGCGGGAGCTACCACTCTCCTATACACAGACACAGCAAACGGGCATAGTCGGAGTCAAGTTATTGGCCAAGTTATACTGTTCCCTGCATTTATAATGTCCCTTGCATCACCCATCGGCAGCAGGCACGTATTCCGAGATCTCGATCGGTTCGTAGTTGTTTTCCGCAGCAACGGACAAGTAGTCCTCCATAGATGCGGTAGTCGTGGTTCGGCGTGTCATTTAGAAACCTCACAATGTGTTCTGAGGTTTAATTATTTTAATTGTTTACTTGTGTGCTATTTATTTTAATCATCTTTTCTGAATACTGCTTTATGATTAACTAGCTTAACGTCAAAATATTACACTTTATGTAAGGATCGCTTTAACAGCATAGTAGAGAAATAGTAGAGAAAACAGAATTTAAAAACACAGCTTCTTGGACATCAGTAAAATTTTAAAAAAAAACTGTAATAATACGGTTTCTCCAAGTTGTGAGTTAAGTGCATCAGGTTAAGCCATTCATTTGTGGTCCCTGCATGGTATCAGTCACTTCTGCAGTAAGATTCACACGGAAACATTTAATAAGATAACATTGATCTATTGATGGATGGATTACTCTAAATTATTAAAATTAAAATAATCATATGCAAAATTAATTTGTGAAAAAGTATTTTATACTATAAGTTCACTTAATAATGCATAGCTTAGAATTAAAAACTGGATTTCATACAGTTGGATGTTGGGATGGTGGTGCGATCAATTCCTGACAGCTCGAGAGACCTGAGCTCTAGTCAGTGTCTAAATGTAATGAATTATTATTATTATTATTATTTGAAGTTTGCATTTTTCCCTAAGTGTCTAGTCAGAATACTCTGGTGTCCCCCCACAAACATAAGGATATGCAGGCTCAGATGATTGGTATCTGTAAATTGTCCCTATCTCCCAAACGTTCAACTACCAGAACACACAGCTACCCTCTAGTGACTGCTGAATTCACTATGCCCCCTTAATATTGCTACAGAGATGAAAGACCCATGCAGATATACAACATAAGCTCCCCAATATTTTTTGTTGTGGTGTCCCCAGCATGAAGAGAATAACTTGGCCATCAATAAGGCCACGAATGCCTTCCCCATTGTATAGCATCTCATTTTTCATAGCTGTGTGAAACTGGCTGTGCCATACCACTTAGGACCATTACTACATTGTGGCATCTGCCTGAGGTCAGATGTTGGGGTGGCACCCTTTTCTGTCTTGCATCACATCTTACTGAAGTGCATTCTTGGCGATGATTTGGTTTAACCAGTTACCATAGTTCCTCTATTCTGTCTCTTGAACTTCTGGTGCTTCTTGCTCCTAATCTGATGATGTCACTTTTGGTTCTAGTCAATCCCAGAGCATGGGTCAACAATAAAAATGTATATAGTGCCCAAAAGGCTGTGCAAAGCAGGAATTAATTGTGGACTCATTTGATTTTGGTATTGTGGTTTACTCACGAAAATGAAAGTCATTTACCGAGTTACCGGACTTCTTGTTATTAATAGAAACCTATTTTATTCTGTTTTATTTTTACATTAGTTTTAATTTGCTTTTCAGCCATTGTTAATAGAAAGATTAATTATTTTGTCTTTCTCACAGTTTAGTTTCAGCTTCACTAAACAACAATAGTGATCCCAGGAGCACTGTCTTAAAAATCTGTCTGCATTATTGATGGTCCAGCTCTGTTACTCCTGAGATAAACTCAGGCACTTTGTTGGATGGCACAGCGTAAGGTTCATAAGCTTTTATAATAAGACAGTTTAGGAATGAAGTATGATATACATATAAAATGATGCTGAAACATCATTAAATTTCATTACTAGATGAACATATTAATTATTGTCTTCATACCAGACAATTAGAGAGAATGTTTACCATGACAATATGTCACAAATAGTGGGAAGGTGACCTTGCAAAAATGTGGCAAATGAGGACTGTGATGATACAAGTGCCCCAGTTTTTAATTGCGATTTCACTGGCAGTTCATGAAAACAATGCCAGCTTTACATTTGTTAAGATGTAATAAAGGAAACACTTTTATTCTGAAAAGTTAAAATGAATTTCTTTCAGGTGAGTTCTTTTTGTGTCTTTTTTGAACAAAGTCTAGAATTGTACTTTCAAACGGGTGTAATAAAATAAAAACATACTAAGAATGTTTAAGGTGAGAAAACTTTTTTTGCCTGAATGTGTGTATTGGGTGATACCTTGACTGGCCATGGCCATGATATGGGAAGGTCAGGAAGGGAGCTCTGATATTCCTCTTCCGCACCAGGACTTGGACAGTGAAGGATGCTGCAGCAGCAATTACCTTGGGGCTGGCAGCCCAGCAGCTGTGGAGGGACACACTGGTTCTGTCTGGCATAGCAGTTGTGGTCTTAAGGGGATTCCTTCTTGGGTTCTGTGGGGGCTGCCACAAGGAGCTGTTATATTTGACCATTGTAGTCCTACCTGATCCAGAAATGCTCCCTGGAGGCAATAAATTGATCACTGAAAGTATTCCTTGGTCAGGAGATAAAAGAGAGTCCTCCACTTGGCCAGTGAGTCGAAGATGGGAGAGGACATGGACAATACTCACCTGGGTGGAGTGGAGGAGGATGACAGAAGGAACAGAAGAGTGTAAAGAATTGTTGTCATCATATTTATGACACTGTTTGAAGAAACCTGTAAAAGAAACACACACTTTATTATTAAATTAAAAACACTGGATTCAAACCCAGGACTGTGTCTGTAATAGTTGTGTCTGGGGTTTGTAGCTCAGTGGTGCGCCATACAGGTCCTAATTATATATATATATATATATATATATATATATATATATATATATATATATATATATGTACTATATATAGTTACATGGAAATTCTGTTTGGGGCTGATGACGCCACTTCCAGTTCCGGTCCCGAGCATATCACTTCCGGTTCCTGTCTGTTGATATCATTTCCCGTTTCCCACTATATAACCACCATGTTTGCCTGTTTGCTTTGTTCTTTGTTATGGACTGATCTGTATCATTTGAACCACCATTTTTCTTCAGCTTCCGCAGCCAATTGCAAGTATACAGGTGGCTGCCCCCAGACCGCTTTTCCCGTGTTGTGTGGATCATTTACAATATATATATATATATGGAGAAAAAAAACAAAATCTGCAGGAAAAGTAAAAGGGATATCATTTTGCCATTGTACTCGCCTCACTTCTGTATTAGCCATTTAGCAAGTGACTCTTTTTTCTGAGGTTTCACTTTGCCGATGTACTGGCCTCACTTGTGTATCCTCAGAGGTGGAGGCCTTACACACATTTCCATGCGTAGACAATTATATATATATATAAAAAACAGTATAAAATTAAGGTCCTTTTTTTGCTTAGCAAGTTAATATCAGTGAGATGTTAAATGAACACAGCATTTGTATTTCTTTCATTTTGAATGACACGTGCATTAGTAGGTCTGTCATTTCAGGGCTGTACTAGACTACTGCGACCATTTTGTTAAAGTAGTTAAATACTTATATTGACCGACTCCATTAACAATTCACATTAAGATAGTCATGGGTTTGTATTTGTAAAATCCACATTATGAGATAATGGGACTCTTCATTAACTCTTTTATATTAGAGATTTAAAAATCTATATTATTCACAAAAGGCCAACTCCTCGAATGCAGTATTGACTTGTCTCTTCATGTTAAATGTACAGCTTTGACGACATTGTGGGCATTAAACCAAAAGAACTAGTGCTTAAAAAATCTTTTAAACATTTCCTTTCCTAAAAGTGAAGTATATAAGCCATTGAATAGGTAGATGCACACACATTTTGTAGTACTGTGTCTGCTCACACCATTTATTACTTCACCTTTTTGTAAATAAAGGGCACTGTAGTAACATCAACTCCAGAGATCACACCTGCTCCAAAATTTTTGAACTACTGACTATAATACTGCCCCCATGATTCTCTGTCATATAAATTACATTACCTGTTTGGGTCAATTTTTATACTATATTCTATTCAGGAGTAACACCTGAACTAGTAGCTGCATCAATTAGTCAATGTAAAAATTAAAACAGTTATTCAAGCAGGGTCATAACCGGCAAGACTAAATTTTTATAACCAGAAAGCAGAAAATGATGTTGTAACCAGAAACTCAAAAACTAAAATTAAGAAAGACACTAAAGGTTCATGAATCCACATATTGGAGTATGAGGAAGTGTATGACACTGATATGTATGCAATCGCAGTAATGGCATCACACACTGCACAATAAACTCAAGCTGTGATACTGCAATGGTTAACAAAACTATCCCAAAATGGTGGCACCCATAAGAAAAACAAAAAACACAACAGACAAGAATAAATCACTTTTAATACTGGTAAAAACACATGGAAAGAAAAAATAAATATTACCAACAGATTATACATGTGAACTATATGTAATGAATTATGGCTAAAGGCCATTGGAAAATTAAATAAACAAACGTCATAAGTCTGATCATGACAATCAGACAGGAGAAACCAAATAATCTTAAAAATTTGATTTATGAATGGATATAGTCTAAGTTTTGTTTGAGCTCTTTTTCTCCTACATGCTTTATTAACTTTACTGTCTAAAATCAACAAACTTCCCTTTGTCTTTCTGAACAGTGAAAAAACTATGACACTCATATTGTCATTAAATGCTTAAGTTTTGTGACTTAATGATCATTGGTTGAAAAACTAAAAAGGTTTGATAGAAACCACAGGATGACAATAAAACCACTTTAAGAAGGTGAACATGAGAAAAAGTAGGTTCTATAAAAAAGCCTCAGCAAGTGTATTAAACAAAAGTAGATGAAGAAACAAAGAAGAAATCAAATCTTCCAGCAAACATATTAAAATCAGTTTACTAACAGTATGGCTGATCCTTAAGATCTGATGTTAATGATTTATTGTGGGAAATAAATGGGAAAAAGAGGCATGTCAGGAACAGGCTGACTCTCTGCCCCCTAGTCTCTTCTTTTGCCAGTCATTAGCCTCTGGCTCCTCCTGCCCTAGCAGTCTTTATTGTGCAGCAGGCAAACAACAAGGAGCAAAGCTCTCAAAGGGTGCAATTGCTCTAACATTAGCAGTCTTGCCCATGTTATGGCCTGTGTCCTATTGTTAGTGAATACGCCATAGTGCTGGTATTTTTGGATTTGAACATTTCAGATGTGGCCTGTGTATCGTCTGCTACGTAGGACATAGTGCAGTTGCTTCAAGGATCCTGCCTTACTGACTTGAATCTAGTACCCAGTCCTTGTTCATGTGGAGTTTGCATGTTCTCTTCATGTTTATGTGGGTGTGCTTGGGTTTCCATTTTTCAGTATTTCACTAATTGCTGTCTGTGTGAATGTGTGCTTGTGAGTGGGCCTTGCAATGGACTGATGTCCTGTCCAGCGCTGTTTCATGCTTTGAACTCAGTGTTGTTGGAACCACACAGCCCTGCTTTGGAGTGAGTTTGAGGATGTTATATTACGTCATCATCTTGACTGTGCATTTGCCAGTTGGATTATGGACTTATTTAAATCAATCATGGTAACGTTTTCATTGTGACTTCATCATAAGATGATCACTGTTATCTCCATTTAAAATTCAATGTACAATCGCTGTGATTTACAGATCAGTTTTTTGTTCAACTTTCCGCCAACTCACACTTACCTGTTGAAGAGCTGGTGCTGAGGGGCTGCCTTTGTGGGTGCAACAAGCTACCATAAGCCTGACGGAAGGTTGTGGGGAAAGGCTGTTCATGTACCTAAAATGGTTCTCAACAGAGTTGAAATGGTCTGTATCTGGCTAAAAAACAAGGTGCTGGGGGAGGCAAGGGCCAATAATAATTTAACTAAAAACTACTTATTTTTTATATGTATATTTTTATATACATATATTTTATATACAGTATATAATTTAATGTTCTTATACCATAGAATCAGTAAACAAAACCTGAATAAACTCCACTAGCTTGCAAGACAGACAGCAATGATTACTTTCAGTATATGAATAAGGTTAACATCTTTAAAATGCACGCAAACCTCTCCTGGGATTCTTTTCACCTCACAGCCATGCAGCTTTTTACCAAAAAATGTTATGTCAGCCAAGACATGTGAAGTTTAAAGAGAATCTATAATATGTGTGAGCGTGGACCATAAATCTAGCAGACCTCTAGAAGGTTTCACATGTACATTTTGAAATTGTGATTTCAGAATTTACTTTTGAAATACACAGGGTAATTTAGATGTTTTTAAAAGAGAAAAGGCATCATAAAACTGATTTCTGAAATACAGTATGTGATTCCGTCAACCTGCTTCTGCTTGTGGATGCAGCTGAGAAAATAAAACTCTTTTTTGGTGATCAATTGCTAACATAAAAGGTTGAATCTTAAAACAGTTTTGATCTGATCAAAACTAAACCTGAAAATAAACACATCACATACAATGTCATGTGCCTTTTTTAACTTATTGGTAAAATGTTTAGTGGGTCATTATTCGTAAGGTTAGCTCGAGACTCCACCATTCAAGCCTCCTTTCTTCAAATTATGTTTTCTATCAAACGCACTCTTCATGTCCCCTTTGTCTCTTTCCACATTTGTTTATTACTAGCTGTCCCCCGTGGCTCCACCTGCGTAGTAATGAAACAGGACAAACTTTAAAAATCAATTAAAAAAATATGTAATAATTTGTATTGAGAAGAATTTATATTGATAGCTTTTGTATCTGAGGGCCTCTTGATATGCAGTATTTTTGGTTTTGTTCTCAGGGGCAAGAATGTAGCTGTGATCTCTTTGCCAAAAATGTAAAAAGTTGGCAAAGTATCTCTGGCCAAGCAGAAGGTAGGTACGCTCAAACGTCAAACATTACCACTGTATCTGATCGTGTTCAGCTCTGACAGGAGAGCGTCCTCTGCATGGGGAGAAGAGCATGTGGCCGTTTTATCTCTGCCAATGAACAGCTACTCTCTAAAACACACATAACTGTGATCTGTCTCTCAAAAACATCAAACGTTACTCTTTACCAACCTCTAGATGATAATGCCTGCTGAACAAACAGGTATCGCTAGTTAAGTGGAGGCAAGGTATGCTCAAACATGTGGCGAGAGGTAGACCGACTCGAATGGAGGCTGGCACATGAATGAGAATGGCCCTTCTCCTGCTCCCTATTCCTGAGGTCCCGCCTCCCCTTCAGCCCGTAGACTGTCTCTCAGATTTTCGTGAATAAATCTGTGCCGCAACCAAATTATGATACTTAGCACGATGAGAGAAGTCGCAAAATCAACAGGAATGTTCAAGCAAATTATAGAAAAAAAACAGATCCAAATCCGTTAAGTAGTTCTCTTGTGAAAAGCGGACAGACAGACACTGGATTTAATGTATATAGAGAAGGGATGTCTTAATTTATTGGTTTGTGAATTTTTTGTATTTCTATATTTTGAGTTCTTTTATTTCTTCATAGTATTTTTGCATTTTTACAAGGTCCATTTATATTTGCCTGCTCATTGCATACCACTTTGCCTTTTTGATTAGCAAAACCTGTAAAATGTTTTATGGATCTCTAGACCCTTGACTTCCAGACCATGGCTCCTGGTCATGCTGCTGCTCAGATCATGTTTCTGAATCTCTGAATCACCGAACATGCATGGCTTAAAGTTAGTGATGCTTTTCTCTGTGATCACGAGAGCTGGAGTTCTACCTGGTGAGAGGCAGTTTTGATACGCCAAGCTGAGTGGCAGGCACCAGATTTGCACATATTCAAAAGTTTACATTTACTTATTTGGCTGACACCTTTATCCAAGGTGACTTACAACGTTTATGATATAATTAGTGACATTTCTTTTGATTTTCCAATTGGAGCACAGGTTGGTCAAGTGGCTGACAGTGTCAGTAGCAGGATTTGAACCCACAACTTCAGGCTTTGTGATCCAAAGCCTTAACCACTACACCACACTGCTTGCCAATGAAGAAAGAAGTTTGACTTAAAATTAGTAGATGGCAACTTCCATTTCTGAACATAAGAACATAAGAAATTTGACAAACACAAGCCTATCAAGCTCGTTTGTTTAGCTATTAGCTAAGCACTCCCAATATCTCATCAAAATACTCCTTAAAGGTTATCAAGGTTTCTGATTCAACTTCATGTTTCAGTAGTTTGTTCCAGATTCCCACAACTCTTTCAGTAAAGATGTGCTTCATGGCTTCACTCTTAAATGCACTTCCTTTTTATTTCCACTGGTGTCTTTGTGTATGTGAGTCACCATTTAATTGAAAGGATTTGGCTGAATCTAATTAATTAATGCCTTTGAGAATTTTGAAGGCCTGGATTAGGTTTCCGCGCAGTCTTCTCTGCTCAGGACTAAATAGGTTTAATTGTCTAAGCCTAAAGAGAGGGTGAAAAGCACAGATATCTGTTAGAGACCTGGAGTAGAATTAATGACCCTTCACATCGAGAGGAACCAATTGAGGTGGTGTGGGCATCTAATACGAATGCCTCCTGGAAGCCTCCATGTGTTCTATGGGCATGATCAACTGGGAGGAGACCCGGATAAGACCCTGAGCTCACCAGTGTGATTAGATGGCCTGGGAATGCCTTGGGATCCCACAGTATGAGTTGGCATTTGTGACTGGGAAAGGGATATATGGGCCTCACTGCTAAGACTGTTGCCACTGCAACACAGTTTTGGAAAAGCTGTAAAAAATGAATGAATGAATGTGTAAGCTTGTCAGAGTAGGACATGTCCTTTAGTCCTGGGATGCACCTGATTGCATTCCTCTGCACAGCTTCAAGTGCTACTATATCTTTTATGATATCCATACACAGAACTTCATATTTGGTATCACTAGTGTATTAAATAACCTGAGCATAACTTCTCAAGATTTATTTTAATCAGTTTTCATGATATAACCTAACATTTTTTGCCAGTTTAAGTGCCTCTACACAGAATGAGAAGGAGATTGTTGTGTCAATATAAACTCTTAAACACTTTTTGAGGTTGCCTTCTGTAAGAGAGTGTCTCCTACCTTGCATTTATGACCAGGCGTAGCTCTTTGCACTTTTCTTCGTTAAATTCCATTTTTCAAGTGTTTACTGCGTTCTGAAGATTGTCAAAGTCTTTTTGAATTACTTTTTCTGCCTCCACGGTATCTGCTATTCCTCCACTTTTAGTAACATCTGTGAACTTCACAAGTATACTAACTACACCAGAATGTCTACAGTATTTCATTATTATAAATTAGGAAATGTAGCAGTCCAAGGACAGCCCTCTGGGGTCACGACTGATGATCTCACAGCATGTGGAGTTTTCTCTTCTTATCTGTACTCTGTGTCCCCTGCCAGTTAAGTAACCTGAGGTCCAGTTTTGTAGGTTACATAGGATGCTAACAGCTTTTAGTTCAAAATTAATCTTTGGTGCTGAGTTGAAGAAAATCACTTTATTTTGTCGAATTCTAATGTTAGCTTGTGGGGATGGGTAGTGGCCTCCATAATTTTAAACCAAATGGGACAGGTGGGTTTATTATCCTCTTTGATACTCTAAGCCAGTGGCTCTCAAGTTCAGTCCTGGGGGCGCCCTGTGGCTGTGGATTTTTGTTCCCACCAGTTTCACGTTCAGTTAGTCATCTGTACCTTTAGTTGAGCTCATTATTTAATTAGCTGTGCTTTTCATTTCTTCTCTTATTTTGTGTTCAGAAAATTAAATTAGTGTTAGCATTATATTTATACAAAAGTAAGAACACTTTGTATTATTTGCAATGTTTTTGATGCTTTACTCTGGCATTTTCTTTTTAATTCAGATTTTCTTTGGAGTTTGCGCTCTTAATTGTATCTGAATATTGACAATTAATGATAAGCATAGCAGACACCAGGGCAAGCTATACTGACTGCTAAAGTGCAGCTATTTTAGTGATAGCCATTTGTGTGCTTAATAGAAAATAATGTCAATATAACCGGAACATTAAAAAGAAAAAAATAATTTGCATGCATCTAAATTACTATATTTAGTAAAAAGTAGCATAACCACCAAGCAATGCCTGAGTTCATCCAAAAAACCTGCAGTGACGAGGAGTCTCAGGGACTGAACTTGACAACCTCTGCTCTCAATTATCTTCAGGTGTATTTTCAGATAATGCACAAAGCAACTACTGTGATAGTCATGTCTGTCTGTTTGTATGAAACACCTTGGTTGGTAATTTACTGATTTTGTTGAAATCTGGCGCACTTATTGTTCAAAGTAATGTGTCAGGACAGTTCCATACAGCCAGCTGTACAAAATCTCCTATTGAAAAGCACTTTTGAATTTGGCAAACTTGTCAGTTGCAAACAGAGACACATTCTGTATAACTTCACCGATGAATTACTTTTCTGTGCCAATGTTACCTGGAGAGTGGTTACTTCGAATTGTATATTTTCATTTTTCTTTCCTTAACTTTTTTGACAGCCACTCCTTATAGCAAAACAGTAAAACACCTGCAGTTGTGTGACCTGAAGCAAGTACCCTTCACTGAAAGGTGCTGGATGATCAAGTTTAATCATATAAGAAATACTGTATATGATATTAGATGTGTATTTATTTATTCAGTTCAGTATTGATGCTATTCTTTATTTATTCAATAATATAGTAATGATATTGTTTACTTATACATCATCATACAAGGTGTGATAAATAACCAAGCCTTGACACAAAAAGAGGTTTGGGGCAGCCTCCTGTATACTTGGAAATGGCTGCAAAATTGAAGAAAGACGTTGCAAAATAGATAGATAGATAGATAGATAGATAGATAGATAGATAGATAGATAGATAGATAGATAGATAGATAGATAGATAGATACTTTATTAATCCCCAAGGGGAAATTCACATATAGTAGTCTTTACAACAAAACAGAACTGAGGTTTGGTATATAGAGGGTGGGTTTTAAAGGCGAAAGTGATGTCTTCAGGGGTGGAACCAAAGGTGAAATCTTCAGGTGTGGAACTAGAAGAGACATTATCAGGGTTTGGAACCGGAAGTGACGTTTTTAAGGGTGGAACTGGGAGTGACATTAAAGGGCCCAGGCTGAATTTCTCACATTTGGTCTGTGGGGAAAAAAGAGAAAGGGTCAGTGCACTCTGCCACCCCCTGGTCCGACCGGGAATTACCTTCTTTCGAGCTATTTAGCTACCTCCCTTTTGCATGTGGGTGATAAAGGGAAATACCTTTACTTACTGTATAAAAATACAGGGCTAGGTCTCATCCCGCGTTCATCTCTACAGCTGTTTGGTGTCTTATGTGAACCTCAGTTACAGCAGCTCACTTCTCCCTCTCCTTGAAATTGAAATGGGCAGCAGACATGATGTTCTTGTCTGTATAAGTTAAAAATAAAAGTAACTTATGTAGAAATGTATAAAATAAGGTTCTGTGACACTTTATGCTACAGTCACTATTCATGTACTCAGTATTTCCATTAAACTAAAAGCAACCTCATGGTTTAGTAGTCTAAAGTTTATAGTGATTCAATATTTCTCTGATAGTATAATTGGTCTGATGGTAAAAAAAATGGTCCGCTGACTATCATGTTTAGATGTAGCCAATAATTTAGCTTGAGTCTATAGGCACAGATTTTAAAGCATCATTGGGTACTTTTTTGAAAAAAATTATATTTAAGAAATTTGAACTACAATTACTCTGCACTCTGCCAGACTCTGCATACTCAACAATGGCACATTAATTGTTTCGTCACTTGACTTGGAATCTGGTGTCTATGATAGGAATTTCAGGCACATTATACTATAAAACAGTTTAAAAAAACATTCTATGTACACTACTACTCCATGTATTTACATTATATTATCACTGTTATTTTTGAATATGTTACAAAAATATGTAATACACAAAATTGTAATAACAAACTCTTTGATGAAGTGAATAAAAATACCCCAATGTTCACAGCAGATTACCAAGTCCCTAAACACACCTGAGTGTTAAGATGTTTGGACATTTTTTTCTTGTTATATCCATTGTTTGTTAAGGGCACATTGACCCACCTAGCAGAATTGGGCACAATGCAAGACTCCATAGCCACACAGAGCAGCTGCAAAAGATTTCCCTGAAGCTTTTTATATATTGTTGCATAGTTGCCACAGCCTAATCTGTTGCCTCATCCATAGAACGAATGATATAAATCGGAAGAATAAATTGAAAAGGTTTAGCTACATTGATAGTCACTTACAAACAAAATGGCACAGAAAATTGTTTAGCCTGGAAGATTCATTCTAGTCTAATTCATATAACAAGCAATTACTGAAAGAGAGAGAAGTTGGATTACATTAAGATGGTATTATAAAATTAGTCACATTCCTTCTGAAAATGATAAATAAAAGTTATTTCCACACTGAAAAGTAGATAGTAAGATTAGTTTCTGACTTTCATTGGCTTTAACACCTTCTGCAAGATGTATAAGAAATGATGATGAGCATTTGGCTTAATGAAAGTCAGTGAATTATTTCAATTGTAAATGAGATTTCAATTATAAGAAATAAGAGAGTGATTCAAATAAATCCCAGAGATGAATTCAAAAGATAAAGACTTTTATCAGTATGTTTATTTACATGCGAATACGGTAAAGTTTTTATATATATGTAGTCTTGCTATGTGATGTCACTTGAAAGCATTGTTTTTGAGCTGACCAGACCTTAACTTCATCCCATTTAAATACCTGATTCTGGTCAGTTTGTCATCCATTGTGAACAGAAGAGATGGTGAACTTTAGGCAGACAGTGGACCATAGTGCATTAAAAGATGTTGGACTCGTAATCAGTAGATGGTGTCTGCCACTGCTGAGTGAATGCAGGCCACTGTATCTGTGGGGTTCCATTAATAACTTATGATGAGCTGCTAATATGCAAGATTGGAGGAAAGTGATTACCATGAAATGTATTATATAAGCTAATTGCAATAAATGGCTTATTAGCCTCTTTTGATCCTCTTAACCATTTTTATACCAGGGTTTTGTACAAAAGGGCAGAATAGCTTGCTCATCAGGACTGGCCACTAGGTTGAGCATTCTTGCTCTCAATTGTATTGGGTAGATTTAGAGTTACCACTTAACTTCAGCTTCATGTTTTTGGGATGTAGGAGTAAACCCTCACAATATAAGAACTATGCACAGACTGCAACCAAGTAAAGTCGTGAGCCCTGTTTCCAGTGCCATCTTTTGCATCACTCTGTACACATAGTGGCCACCTTATTAGGCACAGCTAGCACTGGAAAGGGCCCTCTTTTGCCTCTTTGGCAGCTTAAATTCTTAGAGACATGGGTTCAAGTATGTGTTTAAACCATTCTTTAGGAGTTTAGGCCCATGCTGATTCCATAGTTGAATACAGTTCCTGAAGGTTTTTCAGCTAAATATTCACAAAAGTCCTGTTCCATGTCGTCTCAGAGGTGCTCTGTTGGTTTAAGATCTGCAAACTATGCCAACATTTGCAATAATGTGGGCTTTGTGACACATTATTCTGCTGGAATTATCTGTTTGAAAGGTGTAGACTGTGGCCATGAAGTGATATACATTGTCAGGAACAATGGTTAGGTAATCTGTGGTATTCAAATGCTGCTGATTCAGTGATTAAAGGACTGATGTGGGCCATTAAAATATTCTTTAGTCCATTGCATGACCACTGCTAGCCTGTACTGTAAACGAAAGGCAGGCTAGATTTCAGTGGATTCATGGTGTTTACACCAAATTCTGACTATACTATCTGAATGTCCCAACAGAAATCAAGATTCATTTGAGAAGGTGAAATTTTTCTAATCTCCAATCTTAAAGTTTCATTGATCACATTCCCACTGTAGCTGACAGGAGTGAAAATTCAGGTGGTATTCTGCTGCTGCTGTAGCCCATCTACTTTAACTCTTTTAGGGTGATGATTTGTTGAAATTCAGTGGTAGAGGACAGTAATTAGCTGTAAATGGCAAGAAAACTTGCCATTACATTTTAGTTTGACTCTCTGTACCATAAAGTAAGTTAACTTTGTTGGTGGGACCTCGATTCCCTGCATGTGCATAAGTAGTAAAGAGGAAGCAGCCTTTAAAATGGCATCACTTCTGGTGAGAGACCGAAGGGAATGCTCAACGTAAAATACTCAGTGGATGACATTTTGCTTATTATCGCTGAATCGTATTCTGACTTGTTGGACTCTCCGTTTTGCTGCAAGTGATCTGGAGAACGAAAATGAAAGTGAGGTACCGGCATCAGCTGATCGTGGTGCTGAACACGTTTGTGCAGCTGATGTGCCAAGGCATCATTCACTTATGATGTTTTGCGAGGACAATAGGTACAAACCAGATTGCGACGCACTGTGCCTGCTACTACTACCTACCAGCCACGTGAAGTCAGCTAGGCACATTCCTGCTGGCCGTTGAGCTGCCTATGTGCCAAAGATGATGAATATGTTTTGTTTTTTTTTTTTGGAAAAAATATTCAGCCCTCAAAGAGTTAATTTTCAAAATGTTTTGTGTCCAGTGATGCTCTTCTGCACAGCACTGATATAAAGACCTGCAATTTCAGTATATGTGGCTGTAAGGTAAATATAATATTCTTCATTTTTCCAAGATGGAGATGATGAAATATCATATGAGCTGTTTTTCTTAAAAGAATTTAACCTTTCTTAACTGTATTATTCATATAAGCAGTCCCTACCTAAGTAAGGTATATGGGGCAAGATGGACTATTCTATTTTCTTTAGTTTGAGTGGTGTAAAATGATGTAATGTAGTTATACAACTGTGTTGTGGAAATTATTTTCGCCTTTATCAATTCATATTTGTTAGCATTTATCATTGTGAACTCAGGCTGTTCATACACTGATCAGCCACAACATTAATACTGTCTACGTCTCTCTTGTTCCACAAAAACAGCTCTGTCCCATTGATGCATGGACTCCACAAGACCTCTGAAGGAGCCTTGTGGTATCTGTCACCAAGACATTAGAGCAGATCCTTTATGTTCTGTAAGTTCTAATTTGAGCCTCCATGGATCAGACTTGTTTTTCCAGCACATTCCGCAGATGCTTGATAGGATTATGATCTGAGGAATTTGGAGGCTGACTCAACACCTTGAACTCCCCATCTTGTTCCACAAAACATTCCTGAACAGTTTTTGTAGTGTGGCAGGGCACATCATCCTTCTTAAAGAGGCCAGTGTCATCAGGGAATTCCATTGAATGGGTTCACATGGTCTGCAGCAATCTTTAGGTAGGTGGTATGCGTCAAAAGTAACATCCACATGAATGTTAGGACTCAAGGTTTCCCAGCAGAACATTGCCCAGAACATAACACTGCCTGTACCAGCTTGCCTTCTTCCCATAGTACCTCCTACTGCACACACACAGCCATCCACATGATTTAAAAGAAGACATGATTCATCAAACCAGGCCACCTTCTCCCATTGCTCCATGGTCCAGTTCTGATGCTCACGTGCCCATGGTAGGTGGTGGTGTACAGTGATCAGCATGGGCTCGCTAATAATCTCTCTGATGCTGGAACCTTCACATGTGGAACCAATATTCAGACATGCCAAACATGTCAGAAGGGGACCTTGTTTTTCGATTTCCTGGATAATCCAGTTACTGATTGTGTCAGGGTTGACTGTGTAGGTATTTGCTGTCTTGCAAAGGAGTCACCACTTTGAAGTCTGGCTGGTTGAGTATACAAACAATACCATGTGTGATAACAGAACTGCTGCTTCCTTGGAGGATCCTGGATAATCCAGTTACTGATTGTGTCAGGGTTGTTTGTGTAGGTATTTGCTGTCTTGCAAAGCAGTCACTGCTTTGAAGTCTGACCTTGGAGGATGTCTGTATTTACCTGAAATTAACATGTTTGACAATATTGGTTTCGAATCAGCAGATCTGTACTCATTAATGTTTGGTAACAATACACTTTGTTAACTTGTGTTTTCATTAATTGTTAAACCCAGGAAATTTAGATGTGCCATTGATTAAACTGATGGTCCAGGACTGACAACAGCAGGGACTGAAGTAGATTTAAACTCCTGGGCAGCAGAAGGCAGTAGGACAGTCCACAGAAAACGCTGCCAAGACACTCGGACAGAGCACAGGGGCTCGCAGGCAGACGAGAGTACCTGGCTGGCACGACGTGAGGCACAAGGACGGCAACATTTACTTCCAGGGAGGAAGAGACAGCTCCACAAGGAGACGCCAGTTGTGGGTCCAGCGAGAGAGGGAAGCCGCATGAGAGGACCAAGCAAAGCTGGCAGACGAGAAATGAGGTGTGCCTAGGTCACAGCAACACAAGGAGCCAGAGTGGAAAAAAAGGAACGACGAAGAGACGCTGACAGGGATTCAATGGTTTGATGAAACTTCTGTTGGGAAACGAGTGTCCGGTGAACAGAGTGCATCCGTGGACAGTTGAACGATTAAGTGTTGGGGTAACACAGTGCACAAACTGGACTCTGCACCACTAAAGGTTGTATCCTCCGATTCTTGTTTTTAATGGACTTTTAGAGTGTGGACTGTGTATTTTCCTTTTAAAAATGGAAATTAATTCCTGATATGTTTAGATTTTGTTATGTTCGTTTATCTTTTTAATGTACCTTATATTGTCTTGTGTAATAGAACTTACTGTTGTTTTTTTCTGAAATTACTGTTGTGTCTTTCATTGTGTGTTTACTCACCGCCCAATTTAAAGAAACCTGTGTGCTATTATTGGTAAATTTCAGGAGTTCCCAGTCTCTTAATAAAACTGGGTGGCGTAGTCGGATATTTTAATGGTGTCTGAATTAGATTACCTGTAAGTGTGACCAGACACCTGTTACAAACACATAGTCTTTTAAATCACAAGGCTTACCCATTCGGTTTGTCTGAGAAATAAATGAATTTCTAGACCGAGTTTTAAGGTACAGCTACAAGATTGGCTGTTTGCAAAAGTAGACCATTTGCGTTAATGAGAAGTAATAAAGTGTCCATAGACTATATATGCTTTAGCGTCTATGACATCAGCAGCACTTCTATTCAACTTTATGAATAAAAAAAACTACATTAGCGCTCACTAGACAGAGGTAACAATCTTCTAAATGTTAAATGCAGGAGATTGAAGAAGGTAGGAATACTGCAGGTTGGACAGCTCAGGTCTTTTCACTATAATACTGTAGATGTTTTTAATCCCAACCACATTCATTTATAATTCTGTTGTGGAAAATTAAGTCAGAGTGCTATAGAAAGAAAAACTTTCCAACAGAGTAAAAGTAAATAATAGCAAACTAGAAATGGTGTCATTAAAATAAACTTCAAACAACATTTGGAGACTTGTAAAATTTTACTTGAAAATTTTCAAAAACTGAAGTGTAATAGAGAATCTGATATTAGGCTTCTCTTTTTGAATTCCCAACAATTTTCTAACAACATGTGTTTTCTGGCTTTTTTTCAGGCTTCTTATTTTTTGACCATTGGTTGGCAGCCCTTTTGGTATTGTGTTCTGCCTGTTTTAGGCTGTATCTTTTTCACTAATTTGACTTTTAAATTTTCATTGTCTTGTCTGGAGTCAACACACTTGCCTTATTTTCAACTTTGATTTCCGGTTAACAATTCCATTAAGACACATCTATAGGACTGATTTCCTGAAATGATTTTTTGGATTGTTTTTACTATTATCCCCTGGTCGCTGAAATTCCAGTTAATCTGCCTTATGGGTGACAGAGTATTGGGGCAACAAGGTGAGACATTGGGTAGTTTATCAGAAATATTAGATTAGATAAACTTTATTAATCTCAAAGGAAAATTTAGATGCAAACAGCAGCAGAAACATAAAAATCAAGGATACAGAATGGCAGGACAAATAATAAAGCCAACCAATCAAATAATACATTTGAGACTGTGGTTAAAAGTGCTCCATGACAGCACCTCCTGGAGGGGATTGGGGGGATTTTTCATAACGCCATCATCATTTTGCCACCATCCTTTTTTCCACAGCTTCCAGTGTGTTCAGGGATCACCCTGTGATGGAGCAGGCCCCCCTGAAGCTTCCAAAATAGAAGTGTGGGAAAAAAAGGGTATAAAATGTGAAGACGAGGAAAATGAAGACAATATACCCTTTACTGAGCCCAACCCTAATGAAGATTCTCTTAAAATAAAAAAGATTCTGCATTTTTGGGTTGGTATTTGGAAAGGAAATATTACTGATTAAAAGTATTTCTGAAGTCTTCCTCGTCTTTTGGTTGCTCCCATTAGGGGTTGCCACAGCGGATCCTCTTTTTCCATAAAGATAGTATTTCTATAGTAAGGTTCCCAAATCCTGGACTGGTCAGTGTTTGTGGAGTTTTCATTTTGTCCTATTTCTCCTCCCTTTTTCCTCCTACATTCCATGCACATGACAACTCTAAATTGCTCTAAATGACCAGCACCCCATCCATGGCTCTTTACTATTAACAAGACCAGGCTGTGGCCTCTTGTGACCCTCGTTTGAATTATAACAGTTTGTGAATGTTATTTGATATTAAAATATTAGTTTATATTATTGCTTAAGTAATAAATAAGCCTATCAAACCAAATGTTTTGAATTAAAGCAAAGTGTGAAAAAATTGTAGGAAAGCCAAGAGAGGCACTATGGACTGTATTTGATTTCAATTATTTAATGCTTTGTGTCGTTCCTTTACTTCTTTCTCTTTGTGTGTGCTGAGCATCACTGCTTCCGCTAAAAGTTAAGGACAGGTGATGGCCAAAGAATGATTAAAAAAACCCGGGAAAAGTCCACTAGAAAAAGATGCAAAACGTTTGGGGATGGGAAGAGAAAAATTAAAGAGTGCTGAAATACATTGGCCTGCACTTAGAAGAAAAGAGAAATGATGGCCATCAAAAGCCTGCTGAAAGGGTGATGGTCAGAACTGCCTCCCGGGACTCCGTATGAGGGCACAGCAAAGTACTGTGCAAAGATTCACTGATAAGATTTCCACATGTAATGCCATCTTTTAACATCTCTAATAGGTGGCCGGCCATTTATCCCGGCCAATACCCCCAGGCCACCAGGTTGAGCTCACCTTGCAGCATGGAGGTACCCCAAATGCCAGCAGGGAATTATGGACATTGGAGTTTTCCTTTACAACGCTGCTGGATACCACGGGGGCCACTAGAAGGCACTGCAGGGAGGAGCAGTAATTATTTTCCCTACGCCCCGGTTTTATGTCAGAGTCACATGAACAAGAGGAATGACGTGCTTCCGGGGTGAAGAAAAGGATTTTTTTCTGACCCAGAAGTGTTCCTAGTCACATAGACAGAGAGGGCGAAACACTTCCGGGTCAAGGACTATGTAAAAGAAACACCAGAGCATTGAGCTGAGCTGGGTGGAAGGGTGGCAACGTGTCTGGGAGTGGTGGAGTGTTATTGATTAGTGGTTTGTTTATTATTTATGAGTATTGTGGAGAGGAGGGTGCTTTGTGCACAGTTTATTAATAATAAAGGCAACTATTGGACTTTTATCTGGTGTCTGACGTCTGGTATGAGGGTTCAAGGGGTCGACAGTGCCTCTATCTGTTACACATCTTAAACACAAGCAGGGCAAGCAACAATAGGACAAATGTATTAAGATCTGGGCAAAAATGATTAGTTAAATTACACGAGAATAGAAAGCAATGTGGGAGACTGCAGGTCAGATTCACTGGAGAGTGCTGAGAAAGGCAATCGTTCTTTCATTAAACGTCACACGTTTTGATTTGAAGCATGGCTAGCTTCAAGAATGGAGGAAATTGCCAATTCAGCTCCATATTCCATCTGCATAGAGCACTGAAACTGCGCTGACTGCAAAGCTGCCGGCTGCAGGGAGAGACACAATAATGTACCCTGATGAAATGGGCAGATACCGAAAAATATTGTGACAGTCTAGAGCAAAAACTTCAGCTCATATACATACTTATGAAATATTATACTGTGTGATTTACTCTTATCTGCTCTCCTGTTCAGTGAAGAATAAAACAGAAATGTTTGGGCCCTTAAATGACAAGAAGATGGGAACATGGAATACTTGAATTGGACTTTTCTATAGGAAAGAAAAATGAGAGGAAGAAACGTGTAGCACCTCCTTTTCAAATAATTTTATAAAAAATCATAATATATATTCTATCGATAATAGAGAAAATGATCTGACACAGAATTTATACAGTAAATCGCTTTAAGTCAACTTTTATGTTTTTTTTCATTTGTTAAAATAATTCTTTTGGTTTCACTGGTTTTGTATTGTAAGGAAAGCAGATAACATAGGCTGTATCTAACGTCTGCTGTGTTTCAGCAGGGCTCCATGACACTGGATTTGTATTCTGTGGCTCATCACTGTCTTTGTGGAGTTTGCTCAATTGTGAGTCCACCTCAGTTTCTGGGTGCTCTGGGTTTTCTTGCACGTTAGTTTGACCAGTGACTATGCAATGTCTTACTGTGGGTGTGTGTGTGTGTGTTTGTGCCCCGTGGTAGATTGGCACTCCCTTTCAGAAATTGCTTCCTGCCTTGCAGCCAATGCCAATGGGTTTAGACTACTGTCCCTGTGAACGAGAGCATGCAAGTAGGTACAGGTAAAGTTATCCAATGGGCATAATCATTTAATATTGTTTCATAATCATCACGATTCCTACAAATTTATATAAATTTGGAAAACAATTCTATGTACAACTGAGAAACATATTACAATTTTATATTTCATTTTAGCATATTGATATTTTAAAAGGCTGAGCAAACTGTTGTTGTCCAGGAATCACTTTAATGGTCCGACACCAGAGAGGCAATTGTGACAAATCCATACTGTCATGATTAGCATCTTTTTGTGAAATATTTTTTGAGTTTGGAAAGTTTTTCTTTTTTACCCTTTAGCTATTATGTTTGTTTTTGAACTATATTGAATTAACTTTTTCCTTTTCATTTTTCTGACCTATTGTTTTACTTTTTCATTATGTTTGGAGTTTTTTTACAATACTGTCTTATCTTCTAGTGAGTGAAACCATTTTGGGTGCCTGTTGCCTTGATCCAGCTGCTTGTAGTTATGGGGGCGCTGTTTAAACCACCACTGTGAAGAGATTCTTGTTTGTGGATATTTAATCAAAAGACATTTGCATGTGTAGTGATTAAATGTCCTTTTTTCTAGGTACTTTCAACACTGAAATTTACTTACGTTTTCGGGTTAATTACATGATGATTCTGCCTCCCCGGTTTTGACCCCCTACTTTTGACTGTAATTTTCATCTGATCCTTATCTGTTCCCATAGTGCAGCCGCCTTTTCATCCTGTGGAAGTACACATAGCATATCAGCAGGTGGTTTTGGGAATAGATGCACACAATCATTTAGCGTTACAGGTTATTACCATAAAGACTAATTAAGGGGTTGGAGAATAATACAACAATAATTGTTAGGCCGATTTTAAGAAGGCCCGGTGACAAGAACCCAAAACAATGCCACTAATCAAAGTGCCTGCTGATATAAAATTTTATTAAAAATCAAAAAGATGAATTCTGCAGTTTTTGATCGTTCCAAAACAATATGCAGTCAAGAGAAAGGATGTAGGCAAGAAACTGGTCCTACATACATCATGGGTCAGAAAATGTGCCGGAAATATAATTAAAGACTACACTTACCTGGGTAACCATCTCTTTCAGTTATTGCCATTAAGGAAACGTTACCAGTTAGGAACTAATAGACATATAAACAATTTCTATCCTAATAAAGTGATCTCTGGTTCATGGTTGTTTGTTCCTTATCGCAAAATTATGTTTACTGTATAAAGGTTTTATGTGGTACAGTAGTGTAATTCTGTGTCATCAAATTGTTTTATATATTTGTGCTTGTGTATGCAATATTATTAATATCACTAGTCATTTAGCCCGTTACAATAACGGGCGCTAGAACAGTAGTGCATAAACATTAGTAGGAACAGTCTATATTAAATGGCAAGGGACTTTGACCTCATTCTTATTGTTGGTCGTATTTTTCTTTCTTTCAGCCTTTCTTTTGTTGATGTTTACTTGCTGAGCTGACCGTTCTTCGTGGGCTGCCGCCGTGTATTGTGTGTCTTTAATTTTCTGTGACAGTAATACTGTCTTGTACGGCTCTATTCAATAAGGGCGCGCACAAAAAGGCGAGCTTCAAAAGGGCGACCTCAATTGAACGCGGCGAATAAAGGCGTTCATAGATAATTTAGTTCAAATGGCTCTGGAACATGTGAACAGCAACAAAGGTGCAGATCTTTATTTACGCGTGCCTTAATTCACTGCGCCCAATTGAGGTCGCCCTTTTGAGGCTCGCCTTTTTGTGCGCGCCCTTATTGAAGGATGCCTGTGCGCGCCCATATTGAAGGATACCGTCTTGTACGTCCGCTGGCTTCTACGTCCACTGGCTTGTACGTCCGTAATATACCTTTAATTTTCTCTGGCGGTAATACAGGCGTGCGCGTCGGTAATATGCCTTTAATCTCCTCTGACAGTAATACTGGCTTGTATGTGGCTGTAATATGCGTCACTGTATTGTGTACCTTTAATTTCCTCTCGCAGTAATACTGGTTTGTATTTCCGTAAAACGCCTCTAACTTTCTCTGACAGTAATATCGCACATCGCACCGTGCCCCGCGCATGCGCACTTCACCAGAAGACACCCACACACGGACACCTGGACGCACATAGGGATTTTATATATATATAGATTCTTTATGAGAGTATATCTGCGGTGGGCTGGTGCCCTGCCCATGGTTTGTTTCCTGCCTTGTGCCCTGTGCTGGCTGGGATTGGCTCCAGCAGACCCCTGTGACCCTGTAGTTAGGATATAGCGGGTTGGATAATGGATGGATGGATGGATGAGTGTATATTATGTTGAGATGGTGTCATGTACAGTATACTGTGTTATTTGTATTTTTTATTGTGTGAATGTAACGCCAGGAATTCTTAGCAACTACATTGTCTGGCAACAAAGTTCAATTCTATTAAATTCAGGTAGAATGGGAATTAAATATTGGATTTTTCTAGTTTATTAAATAAGACTTGCAATATTTAATATGATTGTTTTGTTTAGATAAGGTGTAGTTTTTAAGTGAATAAACTAAGTGACCAATACCATAACTAAATTATAGAGTTCATAAGGGAAAACTAGCATTTATTTTAATTGTGTTAACCAAGAGTTTAGTTAAGCAAAATGAGACCTTTTATTGGCTAACTAGAAAGATTACAATATACAAGCTTTCAAGGCAACTCAGGTCCCTTCTTCAGGCAAGTATTTGAAGGGTTAACAAGAAAAGTAAAAGTTTTAGAAGTCATTGTGGGCCAAGTTTGAGACAACTTTAGAAAAGTGGTCTGTTAGAACTGTTCTTTTTTGAAGTATCAGCTAAATAAATTGGAGGGATTAAAAATAAATTGTAAGAGTGTGTTGAATTCTGAGATCTCCAAATGAGGCAAGCGTTACGGGATATGCAAATATAAAGCAAATGTTAAAAGTGTTTTTATGTATGTTTAAGCTCAGATAAACTAACCAGTGTGTATATACTTGTAAGAAGATGTGAAATAGTGGATTTTTTTGACTCAGTTATTTAACTTGTATCTCATAATTAGCTTAAAATAACTTGAAGTTGACAGTTAACAAAGACCAAGGATAGATTTTCAGTTATCCAGTTTTGACTGATATAACTTACTGAAAATAGCCATTGAGAGAGGCAAATGTGAGGCAGATGTAATGAAGGGATGATGATGCAGAGCTAGTATGAAAGAGAGCAGTTCTAAAGCTACACCTAAATATCATGCTGTTTGAGGGCAAAAGCAAAACCACATACAATATTAAATTCCCCCCAGAAAAGGAGAGAACAACAAAGGAAATGTCATGGCGGTGCATCCTTTTAAAGAATGCCTCAGCTAGATTAGAAGAATGAACTCTAAATTACACTACTAAATTACTAAAGCCAACCATGCTATATGGACATGGATTTGAATTGTTCAGGTTGCAAGTTTTCTTTTATTTTTGACTTCTAGTATTTTTGCACAATGATTAAATTAAAATTTGGACTATTTCCTCACTTAAACTTGGCTTGTTTGTTGATATCATCTGACCTGGTGAT
The DNA here is from genome assembly GCF_900747795.2 of Erpetoichthys calabaricus. Lineage (NCBI taxonomy): Eukaryota > Metazoa > Chordata > Cladistia > Polypteriformes > Polypteridae > Erpetoichthys > Erpetoichthys calabaricus. The sequence continues at coordinate 43,445,173 of NC_041403.2, forward strand.
GAAAGTAACAGAGAGTTGTGAATACTCAAGTGATTTGTTATTTGTTTAGCTCTTTCAAAGATAGCAATCTGCCCTTGTTGGAGTATGTCTTGCATGTTTACTCAGGTGTGAGGTGTGCTTGTTCTGATAGAATTGTGGATCCCTTTCAGAGGTAACAATGAGATAGCTAGCTTCTTGCCTCTGCTAAGGTTTAGAAGCTGACATCACCAACCTTAGCCATTTTGCTCTGTTTTGTTTGTGCAGCCCTTTCAAAGGTTGCTTATCTGTTCAGTCCTATTAGGGGCACAACTGTTGAAGTAACACTTGGTCTTTTCTAAGGTATTTTGAAGTGTAGCCCTTGCAGGAGACGTGTCTAGGGCAGTGGCAGGATTTTTGCCATTGTTGCATTTGAAACATGAGAGATGAGTGAATGTTACTTAGATAAGTAGTATGGGGTGCATATGTATAGTCAAGGCTAGTAATTTAGGTATTTCCAGTATTAACCTGTCCAAAAATATAAAAGAACTTTAGAGATTAAAATACCTTTTGTGAACACTTTCACACAACAAAACACTAAGGATAGGACTCAGTTAAGGTCAGCCAGCAAATGCCAGGTTCTCATTAATATTTGTATTGCTTCCTCTGATTTTTAATTTTGGATTGTTTGTATTGTTTTATTTGTAGTTTATAATTTTAATACTAACATCTGTGATGCTATTGCAACAAAATTGTGTTTAATGGTTGCCTCCATTTTGCACTTTGTTTTCCATGAGTCCTGCCATGTTGTTTATAATAATGGCACATGGCATGTAATGTTATCAAGTTGCAACTATGAAACAAGGGAGCACCCACAACAAAGTATCTGAACTTGGACTGAAGGGATTCAAAACAAACATTTATAGTGTAGGATTTTAGCTTTGTCTTAATAGTCTTACAGATTCTTATTATTGTACTTTAGCCTAGTTTACTTACTGATGTGTCCTTCAAATCGCTCCTTCGTCCTTCATTTCCCAGTCAAATTACATTTCCAAATGTATTTGGATTTCCATTTTTTTCCCAATATGATTATAACAGCAAAGTTCTAATCTTTCTTTATTAAGTGCTAGGGCTTTGGTATAATTAATTCTGAAATATTATTTGATGGTATAAGTCTACAGCTCCACATCACCCAGTAATAAAAAAGTGAGAGCAGGAAAAGGTGGAGGAAAATGTTAGTGCACAATTTCGTATCACTTACACCGCCTGCACAATTTTGATTTGTAGAGATCAATTTGCTTAAGCCCTTTTCAGATGGAATACGCTTTCAGGAGGTTTATCTGTAAAGTCACTGTTATCACACAACACCAGTAATTTTTAACCATGGATTCACAACAGGATAAGATATGTCTGGAAAATTACAGTGATAAGCAGGCCTTTTACAGTTGTGCAATGTCCTCCGGGGAGGATCTACTATGAAACTAACGAAGCTTAAGCTTCTGGGCCCCTAATCCTGGATGGGCCCTGAAGTGACATTAGTTCAGACTACTTGAAAATTTTGGGTGTCTACAGCATGAGGAGGGTTTCTAAAAAAATAATATAGTGTAATTCACTACTGCAGCAATTTTAATCAGCATCTGAGATGTAGTGGTTACATAAAAAAAATGGTGGTGATCTGTCATGGAACAACCCCACTGAAGAAGAAAACCGTGGTTAACCTCAACTCAACAAGCGGCCACCATAACAGCTGAAGCTTCAGGGCCCCACAAATGTAGGTTTGCCATTGATGTCATCACCTCAAAAAAGTCACATACGTTGTAGCTAAATAATTGCTACTCCTCCCCAAAGATAGAGCAAATACATTTATTGGTGCAAATTGAAGAATGAATTCACAAAATAACAATGGGTCCTGCTATTAGGAAATGATCAGATCAAGAATGCTCAATTGGGTCCACAAGGAGGTCCACAAACTTCTCCCCTTGACCAACACAGTACATCGGTTTGACATAGTTTATTGTGGGTTGCACAAGTTCTTTGACTGCCTCAGTATTATCCCTGAAAACTTCTGAAATTCTGGGAGAAATGCCATTTTCACAGGAAGTAACAGAAATTTACCAGTTTAAGCTGAGGTCATTTTATTACCGACTATTCACAGAAGGTAAAAGGCTCTGTAATTATTACTGAGCTGTGAAAAGTTACTGACATTTGCAAGTCAGATGGAACTAAAATTATAGAGATCCTCTGGTAATACGAGGGGAAGTCAAGCTAAAGTTAGAAAATGGGATTTATTAGAAAATGGAACGAACCTTAACAAAACTGATAATGTCATTTCTCAATGTAGTCTCCACCCTTCTCAATGCACTTGTGCCACCTGCCTGGAAGTGCCTGGATTCCAACAGAATAAAAGGTTTTGTCTTGTCCTCGCAATCACCCGTGCACCCGAGTTATTGTCGAACACTACAGGCCGAGGGGTACTACAGTCAGTAGTACAAGTTACTGTGTCTTGCTGGAGACCAATGTGAGCCTGTTATTCTATCCAAGCGGTGGGGACTGCTGTCTCAAGGAGTCCTTTTGCTGCAAGACAATGGCCGCCCGTCTACACACACACTGCTAAGAACACCAAGGCTTGACTGGAGAAACTGAAGTTTGAGGTATTGCCACATCCTCCTTATTCACCAGATTTGGCACCATATGATTTGCACCTTTTTGGAACGCTAAAAAACATCTGGGTGGTCATCGATTCAAGACAGATGACAACTTGAAGAAAGCAGTGCACAAGTGGATGGGAGGACAAGACAAAACCTTTTTATTCTGCTGGAATCCAGGCACTTCCAGGCAGGTGGTGCAAAAGTGCATTGCCAAGGGTGGAGACTCCATTGAGAAGTGACATTTTCAGTTTTGTTAAGGTTTGTTCCATTTTCTGATAAATCCCATTTTCTAACTTTAACTGAACTCCCCCTTGTAATTACCTCCTGGTGTAAAACTAATCCCATCCGATTATGGCTTTAGTCATGTCTGCCATAGTATTATTGTATAAATGCAGGTGATTTTATTACGTTTCATAATCTTTAAATTGTTAAAAGGATAATAGACCATTTTTATGTTATTATAGCTGTATATTTTAATTGTAAGCACATTTCTTGCTTGAACCTTTAATTTTCATAAAGTAGCTGTGTCTAACCACATAAAAGAGGAAATGTTAGCAGGGACAGCACACAGAAGGCAAAAGTAGCAAAAATGAAACTCACCAGTGTAAATAGGGAAATCTAGAAAGATGAAAAGTTAAATGGTAAACTGGTCATTTTCTGGGCTTCCTGCATGTGTAAAAAAAAGAAGTTCTCGGTTATCTTTGAGCATGCTTGCCTTGTGAACATGTGCTATATAGTCTACCGAAATTACATTGGTCAGAGAGGGGCTAGGAGTGTCTCACCTTGGCCCTGACAAGCCTTAAAGGGTCATTAGCTTAAAATAAAAGTATCTAATGCTTTAGGATAGGGTCACACCAAAACTCTTTCCATGATAAAACAGCAGTGGAAACTGAAGGCTGAGCCTTGACATGTTTTTTTTTGCTGTGTAGCTATTGTTTATCGTCAAAAAAATCAGTCTTCCTCTTATACCAATCAAATCTTTACCCTACAGTAGTTTGCAGCAGTCCAGTTCACCAATAGCTTTTTTATCAGTACATGTTCCAATGACGTATTAGATTCACCTTGTGTTGTTAATGAAATGTGTTACTTCTGAAGGTGACTTGGCAAAGGATATCTGTGATATCTCTACTTTTAATGTATTTTTGTATGTTACAGAACAAATCAAACATGGTAAATGTAGACATTTTTTTAAGGGAGACTTCTCTGCCCATAAAAAATTAAGGTCGGAGTGGCGGCTCTGAGGTAGGGATCTGCACTGGCAATTGGAAGGTTGCCGGTTCAAATCCTGTAAATGCCAGAAATGACTTTACTTCGTTGGGCCCTTAACCTGCAATTGCTCCGTGCTGGGTATGACATTAACCTGGATCCAGCCCTGCAAGTAGGCCATCCAACCTGCAGGGAAAACTTGGGGGTTGTGGCAGAATTGGCAATCCAGCCACCTTAAATACCTTACACTGTTTCATTCCATCTGAACTAGTGTGGTGCTGAGGTGTCAGCCAATGCATGGCTGCACTCAAGTCCTAATCTGGGATCCTGAGGTGGTTTGCTGTATCAGCACATGCTCCTAACCTCCACCCATACATCAATTATTACAGAGAAAAAAGTTTTAGTTTAATCCCCTCAGAGTACAATATTTTCACTTCATACGTGAAGCATCCTCTTATTGACATTTTGCAGACAAATCTCCAAACCAGGGGTTGGCACTGTTGCCTAATACCTTCTCTTTTCCTCCCTTGGCAGAAGCAGTGATTGACTCCAAATGATGTCACTTGAACCTCCTGAACCCTCCTCTTCCTGTCCTCTAGACTGAACATCGGTGCCATCTTGGAGCAGTCAGCTCTAGATTCACATCTGAAAAGATGCAACACATGTTTTTGTTTTCATTTTCGACAGGGGTTACCATGGTGCTCCAATCCTTCATCTTTGTCATTCTTACACTGCAAAATGGTTTTCTATTCTTCCATAGACTTGTGTTTTTCGACAAGTAAATCTATAATTCATTTAGTGTTCTCTTGTCTCCATTTTGAGTTTCTAGCCCTTTGTAGGGCCTTACCAGACAGAGTGGATGTTTCTTCATAAATTTGTTTCAACCAGGTAATCCAAAGACTTCCCAGAAATTTGGAGTCCATTAACAAATTGTTGAGGTGACACATTGTATCCAAGCAAATCTAGAAATTTAAGCCTTCAATTACATAAAGGGATGATTTTTTTATCTGATCATTTTTCTGCTTTTCATTTTTGGCAATTTGCAGAAACTGCAAGCAGTATTTGACATTTTCTTCTTAATTTGAAATGGTGCACAATGCAGTGTAGAGCACTGAGGAAAAAAATTCAATTTTTAATCCATTTCTAATTAAAAAAATATGCGTCCGCGAAATGTAGAAAAAAAATGTTAAATGTGTAATACTGTTTCAAGATGCAGTATATAATTAGTGAATATTTGATGAACAGCTACTCTATGTGTGCTTCTTATTCGTTTCCTGAAGGTTATTGTTTGAATAAGGTGTGCAAAACAACCAAAGGCTTTTTTTTTTGTGTGTAAATGGATGCAAGGCAGTCAAGGATCACTGAGCGCTGCTTCTAGTTAGAGGACTTTCACATTTAAAAAATATACCGTAACCAGGATTACAGAATGTCAATTTGAGGTAACAATAGTGTATTAATAGTATACTCCTGGTTCCATTCAATTTCCCATGGCTGAATTGATTAAGCTTTCCTCTGTGAATGAAACATTTTCCTTCACTAATCTCTAAGAGCCGGATGACGGTTTTCGGGAACAGACTGATTGCACAGATTGCACGGCCCATTCCCTGTATCAATTAATCCCCAGTTAAATCTGACATATCTTAACCTATACTGGATCCAATTCAGCACTACAGCAGAACCCATATGGCTGTGAAACACTCGCAGGCATCAATTTGCTGGCTGCTCAGAGGAGCTGGCAGGATGCCAACTTCAATTCTGCGTTCTCCCTACTAATAGACATGTTTGCTTTACTAGACCTTACTGCCTACTGTACTCTGTTTTAATTAGGAACAAGTCTGACATTGCTAACAAAATTTGTTTATTTTTTTCTAACTGTATAAGTGTTTTTTTTTTTTTTGCTGTGTAGCTATCGTTTTCTAGATTAGATGAAAACAACAGTGCGGCAAAAAACTCTGGGCTGCCTACTGAGTTATTATATTCAAAGGCTTTATATTTTAACTGGGAACAAAAAGCAAAAACATTAATTTTCTGGAACATTCTGTGCCCAAATCATATTTTTTCCATGAAGCTGCAGTGATCCTCTCCTAATTGTGTGCAACAGTAAGCATGTTATTTGGTAAACAGGAATATTGAATATGTAAAAGAAACATGGCTTCTCCAGACTTTTTGTATCCAGCCAGTGAGGCATTTGTCTTGAAAGAAACACCCTGTCAACTGTTATTAAGAATTATATTGATACTTGGGATCATTAGAGAGAAAAAAATAGCACTTAATGTATTTCCTATAGTGCACAATGCATATTAGATTTATTTAACTATTGAATAAGATGAATGTATTGATTGTAGTGCCAGATGAGAATATTCCTTAGGTTTTTCACTTTTATTGACTAATAAATCTTTCCTTAAGTATTGTTTTATATATTTCTTCATTTCATGAACTGCTATTAGTGTCCCTCATCTATTTTTCTTGATGTACTGTAAGTCTTAACTTGTAAATAGCAGAGTATTCTGATTGCGGGGTAACACATCATGGAAATTGTTATTTATGCCTAGTTCAGGATAGAGAAATTTACACCATGAAAAAGACAAGGTGCCCAAAGAAATCTGTGAAAGAAATTGACTAGGGAATAAAAAGAAGGCAGAAAAGCTGACAAAATTGTGGTCATGGGACAAGCTGTGACTGAAAAAACCAATAAAAACAAACAGGAACACTCATCAAAACAAAAGCGAGATCCAAAAAAACAGGAAAAAATGTCACGAAATGCCAATTATTGTAATTATTATAGTACAGTAGTATAGAAATGTTTCTGTTATTTCTGTTGGTTTTGTTTATTATTATTAATGATGTATTGTTCCTTTAAAGTTGGTTATTATTTACAACCTATGTATAATGAATTCTTTGACTAAGTTCCTTGTACTTGGTGGGTGGAGCCCCCAGGAGGTGGGGCCACCCTAATGACATTGCTGAAGCCCCGCCCTCAGCCTTTATTTTACGAATTTAATGTAAGTCCTTAATCTTTTGGCTAGCAGGTGACCTGAGGCTGCCTTTTAATTGGTTGCTTTCAGATTTTTCCGGCCCGGAAACTCCCACATGTATTGGCAGCGAACTTGTATTGTTTTAGTTATTTTTAATCTAATTTGATTGGATAATCATTGACGCACTATGTCATGTTGATATCAGTGGTTCACAGTTCACACTCACCTTTAACATTACATAACTACAGATTAGCTAATGTAACTTTGATGGCAACTTCAGAAGCAGAACTTCAGAAATTAAGGAAAATTGAGTTATTTCTTTAACAAAACACCTCTTCATAAATTGTTCACTTGAAGAAAAAAAGCAGAGAAAGGAGCTTGGACCAGAGTGACCTGACTGAAGAATTTAGCAGTGGGCAAGTCATCGAGGACAAGGTTACACACAGACGTTTTCCAGCTCTTGTTATGACAAACAGAGTTGGCTAACTGGTTGTGGTGTAAGTAATGCCTTTTTTTGCTTTCCTTGTTTTCTGTTTCAAACTATTGGTGCCGAAGTGTTGTAGACAATGATGGGGGGTATGAGATCTAAAACATCTTTTTGAAAAATTAAAGTGGCACGAAAGTAGCCACAGTTATCTAGACAATAGCATGAGGTTACATTTTTTTGGCAGGCTTAGTTTTGCTGAACAGCTACATAAAGGCTACAGGATTGGCATTAGAAGGCACAACAAAGAGGTGACCAAAAATGAGCACATCCTGTACAGAAAACTAGATGAGATATACAGTATGTGTGTTTGTGGTTTGTAAGATAGTGGTGTGCCTTGTGATGATTTTGGTTACAAAATGTGTGCCACTACAGAACAAAGGTGGGGAAGACACTGATCTAGACAATAGCATGGGGCTATTTTTTTGTCTGACTTAGTAAAGTGACTCAATTTAATCAGAAAGTAACTGTGAAATTTTTAGGCCTGAAGGAGAGGAGAGCAAAATTTATGTTCAAGGAAATAAAGGCATCCTGAGGCAGAATAAGATTTAGGTTGGACTTGTCCTGTGGGTGTAGTACAAGACAGGTTGGGAGGCGAGTTATTTTTTAAGATGGTGTCTGTGGATCTTATAATACGAATTTGTGCCCAGGTGAGGTATGCCTGGAAAACTTGCAAAGGACTGGAAAGACTGGCAGCAAGTGTAAAATAAAATTAGGGTGGGAATGTGGGTGTCGTAAATGATAAACTGGGATGCAGGACTTGAAAAAAATCAGAGGACTGGTGATTGTATGATGTGGAATTATGGAATACAGTGGGAATGGCCAAGGACTGGGTGCTCTATTTACAGAGGCAAAAAAAGATTTGGATTGGAGTTATGGTATCGATGTGGTATAGGATAGACAGAAGTCCACGTTATTGGAAGATTATGGAGGTGGGGATGTGGACATTAAGGTGTGGGTTTTGGCAGGATGGGGAACTGGGCAAGTTGGCAGAGGATTTGTCAATTTAGAGACAGGTATAGCATTAACTTTTGGTGGCAGGTGCATGTGTTCCTTTCCACATCTATAGGGCAAGTTATGGGAAGAACTAAGGGGACTGTGGATGTCATGGACTGAAGTTGTGGAGCACAGTAGAAATGGCAAAGCTGGCATCTGATTGGGCAGCATGATGGAAAGGGTATAAATATTTTAGCCTGGAATTGTCCTATGGGTCTGGTACAAGACAGGCCAAGATGAGCATTCACACTATGATGAGGACCACAAGAGCATGTGGAATGACCAGATAGATAGACAGGCACTAAAAATAAATAGATGTGAAAGGCACTATATAATAGATAGATAGAGAAATATGTAGCTGTGAAATTAACTATATAATAGATGGATGTGAAAGGCACTGTATAATAGACAGACAGATGTGAAAGGCACTATATAATAGATAGGTAGCTGTGAAATTAACTATACTGTATAATAGATAGATGTGAAAGGCACTGTATAATAGATAGATAGAGAGATATGTAGCTGTGAAATTAACTATATAATAGATAGATGTGAAAGGCACTGTATAATAGACAGAAAGATGCGAAAGGCACTATATAATAGATAAGTGCTGCTTCAATTTGTACCCCCAAAACCTGTGCCCCCAGCTAATTTTTTTTCACCAGCTGCCACTGCTTGTTGCACTATTTGAGATAAAGTGCCCACCCCATTTCTGTGACCATCAGTATCCATCAAGGACAGCTAATAGAGAGTCTGTTATCTGTGATTAATTCTATCTTTTTAAGTATAAGAATATTAAAACTGTCTGGTCACAAAAAGACTAATCTCTACATGTTGTTATTTATCTGCTTCATTGTCAATAAGTCAATCAACAAATTCTTATGAAACTCAAAACACAGAAATGAGAAGTCATGTTACTTATCATATGAGATCCCTCACCAATCAAAGTGAATGAAGAGGACCTAAATTTGATTGAAAAGTTGACCAATCTAGGCCGTATTGTCAAACATGATGGAGGGGCAGAAGGTGACATCAGCAGCAGACTGAACAAAGCCAGAAATACCTTCAGGATGCTAAACAATGTATGGAAGTCGCTTGAGTACAACATCAACACCAAACTAAGGATTTACCAAAGCTGTGTTATGTCCACACTTTTGTATGGATCAGACTGCTGGTGGATCACGGAAGGAGACATTTCCAAATTGTCAGCATTCCTCACCAGTACCTGAAAAGAATCCTTCATGTTTTCTGGCCACAAACCATCTTAGATCAGGAGTTGCTTGCCATCTTCATCATCATCGTCATAAGAAGACGGAAATGGATTGGAAACATCATCAGAGGAGAGCAAGACTTTTTCACAAAACGGCTTTCCAATGGATACGAGAAGGCAAACTTTAAAGATGCCTGCCAAAGAACACCTGGAGGTGGTGAATTGTGCAAAAAATAACTGAAGACCATAAACCACAACTGGGGAACCACATGGAAACTTGCCCAAGACAGTAAGAAGTGGAGGAACTTTGTTGCTTCCATATATGTCAGTCAGCATAATGGACAATAGTAGTATAGAAGTGCCAGTAAGTGTCATGTAGAATGTCTCACACCATCTAGTAGTCATGTCTTTGATGTAATCCCCAGTGAATTGCACTGCAATACACTCAGTTACCATATAATGCAATCTGACACGATTGGAATAGGGGGAAAGTGGGGTTTAAAAATAAAATTGAGCAGAAATAATGATGATAATGATGATGGTACATTTAAATGTTTGAGTCACCACAATACACTTTTAGCATTTTTTCCTCACTAAAATGAAAAGTTAGCTATTTAATGAAGGGTTAAAAATATCTTAGTGGAATGATAAAGTTAAATTTAAAGACATAAGAGGAAAAGAGGCGATTTAGAGAAAGTCTTTCTCCACCCAAGCTGTGAACAACAAACCCAATTTTAAAAAAGATATGCAGATTTTTTTTTAATGAATTCAGACTTACTGACTGTGAATTAGAATCTATTTTTGACCCTGTATCCTAGATGTGTCAAGTATTTTACAATTGAGCGTAACATTTCATTATTGCTTATGTACTTGAATGGGTGCCCAGCAATTGCTTTGTGTTAACACTGCCAGGTGAAATTTTTCCTGCAAGAGAAGGCCTAATGTTGCTGCCAAGTGAAGCAGGAAAGCCGACAGAACAAACATGAATTAAGTGACCCCAAAAAGTTGAAATCCTGGTTTGACAAGTTTATTGGTGCAAATCTAAATGCCTCAAATTACCCACTGAACAATTTTCTCATTGCTGTCAGTTTCTTTGAACATTTAACACTACCTGACTTTTTCTCTTATTATGAAAAGCATATGTAAATCACCATGGCAACGCACCCCTCAGTATATCCACCAGCGAGCTCTGGATAAGCTTGGCATGCCTCGGTTAGAAACATCCATCCTTCAAGAAGAAGCCCTGCATGGTGTTTCCATGGGCCAGAACTCCCTCTGGAGGATTTGTGTGAGGAATGGAAGTGCCCAAGTGCAAGATGGCATAGCTCCTCTTTAAAACCTTGACTTGAAATAGCCAGGCAATGCTCTTTGTACCTGAGCTGGGGTGAGCTGCAATGCCACCTTTCACATACTGTATAATATTGTACCTCATGTCTGCCCTCTCCCTGTTGGGTTCATTAAACCTTGAAAGCTGAAGAAACAGCTGTTTTGTTCTGCCCAGTTTTCAGTTAAAATCTGGATCAAAAGCAAAGGGAAGGCTCTTGACAGACATTTCACATGTCAGGTTTGTGAAACAGTGCTTGCTCACTTCTATGTACCAAACTCTTACATTCAGGTTGATTTTTGGGACACAACCGCCTGCCATGTGAATGTTTTGCAGGTCCCTTTGGCTGCACCTCCCCTGACATTCTGATCAATATGGACATCCTAATTTTGTGCTTTCGTGTTTCATTTCTATCTACTCCACCACATTTAAAAAATAAAAAAGTCTTTATCTTACAAATGAGTGACATTAATTTGACAAAACTGACAACTAGAACTGCTTTCTCCTGACTGCCTTGTCCAAATTTGTTACAGTTAGCCATGATGGCTGATTTGTTGCAAGAATATAGGAATGGAAAAAAATCTCATTTTGATTCCTCAGGGATTCTAAGACACCTGACATTCCAATATGGCATAAGCAAAGGACTATTCTGCCCCCTAAAATGCTCAGAGACAGCTGTGGTTAGTGTGGGGATACATCAGGGATTTTTAGCTTTACATGTGATGTCACTTCGATAAACTGTGAGCTGAGCTGTCATATTCTTAGCTTCATCCCAGTTAAGTTCAAGTCTACATTGTATTATTATTAGTATTTGCAATTATTTATCTGCTCCTCAAGGCTTATTCTCACCTGGACAAAGCTGGCAGAACTGTGTTTTTTGTTTTTGCCAGCACCTTCAACATCATCCCACCATTCCTGCTTAGAGATATGCAGGTGGTTAAGCCTATGGTGTCCTAGATGATGGACCACAGTTTGTGAGGCTCAACTACTGTGTCGCTAATACAGAGGTGAGCAAAACTGGAATACCACAAGAAACAGTCCTGTATTCTTTTCTCTTCACTCTCTACACTGTTAACTATTAATATAACACCAGGTCATGAGCTTGCAGAAATCTTCTGATAATTCTGGGTGTACTGAAAAGGTTGATGACACACATTCAGACAGCAGATAGGAGTCAGGTGGAGAACTTTGTTTCTTGGTGCAGAAAGAACTTCCTGCAACTTAACACCAGCAGTTATTAACTTAATGTCATCAGTTATTAACTTGCACCAAAGAACCTCTATGTCCAGTCTCTATTCAGTGAATGCACTCCTACAGGTACTTGAATGTCCACATCAAAGATGGGTTGGACCGGTCTCATAACACTGTGGAACTATATAGGAAATGGCAGAGCAGGCTCTTTATTCTTAGGAGACTGATTCCTTTAATGTGAATTGTAACATTCTTCACATCTTCTACAACTTAGAGACGGCCAGTGTGATTTTCTATGCTGTGGTGTGCTGGGCTGGAACATCACTTCAGAGAGGCCCACCAAATCAACAAGCTAATTAAAAGGGTAGGCTCAGTTATTGGACTCACCTTGGAGCCCCTTGAGGAAAGAATGAAAACAAAACTGAGAGCCATTATGAGGAATGCTGCAAATCCTCTTTGTGACAGTGACACACAAACATTGAGGACTTTCAGCCAACAAATCATCGTCTACATAATGCCTTGCTATTACTGTAACAGCCAAGTCAGAAGTTTTCTTTAATTTTCTTTCTTTTTAGTCATACCGGTGTGTTCATAACTAAATTTATTTATCTATTTATTTATTTAAAGAGTTACTTTAAAAAGCCAAATTTCCCCCTGGGAACAAATTAAGTTCATTCATTTGTTCTATCTATCTATCTATCTATCTATCTATCTATCTATCTATCTATCTATCTATCTATCTATCTATCTATCTATCTATCTATCTATCTCAATGTAGCATCATGAATCTTGTAGTGTCAGAGTTAATGGCCCAGAATGGAGGTCAGGTCAGGTTGGGGAGCATACACTGGTACAGCATGTTGCTACACCCACCACACGATGAAATAGCTTGGGATCCTAGTTTTCCACCCTCCATGCAGACACGCGGTCCAAATGACCATCTCATCTATCTGCCACAGCCAAGCGTTATATGGGTGTCCCCTTGGCCCGGTCTAGCCACTGAGGTCCTCAACAATGATGATCCTCTGAGCTGTATCACCTTCAGTGAATCGCGCCTCATGGCCGTAGTGTTATAACTGACGCTCCCTCACAATGCAGGTAATGTGCCTCATTCGGGACTCCAAGAGGAACCGCTCATTCGACACAAAGTCAAACCAGCGGGACCCAAGGATTCTAAGAGACGTCCATGTCTTTCAACCATATAGCACCAGGACTCTAAAGACTTGGACCTTCATCCTTTTGCATAGATATCAGGAGCGCCACACACCCCTTTCCAGTGACCTCATGACCCCCCATGCTCCCATAATCCGTCTACTGACTTTATAGGTGGAGTCACCAGAGGCATGAATATCACTGCCAAGGTAAGTAAACCTCTCAACAAGGTCGACACTCTCTCCACAGGCAGACACACTGCTGATGGCTGTGCCCAAGAGGTCATTAAAGGCCTGGATATTGTTTTTTATCCAGGACACTCGCAAGCCCAGACTCCTCACTTAGTCGATTGAGAGCCCCGATCAGAGCCTTCATTGACTCTGTGAAGATCAAGATCATCTGCAAAGTCAAGACCAGTGAATCTTTCTTTACCAACAGATGCCCCACAGCCGCGGGACCCCACGACCTTGCCCAACACTCAGTCCATGCAAGCATTGAACAGAGTAGGAGCAAGAACACACCCCTGACAAACCCCAGAATCAACGTGGAAAAATGCAGAGGATAGAGAACATTAAATGAGGTCCTGAATAATGCAGTTTACCTGTGCATTTACTTTATGCCTTGGACAGAATGACATACTGTATGTATTGATAAAAATTATATACAGTAAATAAATTATCCAATCCATACACGGTGGCGACAAGTGATTTTTTTTTATCATTTAAGCTGTTTGAATTGAAGTTGAAATTTATTGCCAGGCAACATAGTTGTTTGGAATTTCTATTGGAGTTACATCCATACACATAACAAAAGAACTGTAAATACAATTAACAGCACAATATACAATACTTGACAACATTATATACACTTGTAGAGAATTGTATTGCGCAAAACGTCAATGCAGAATTTCATTCATCCCCAGTAATACTGTATTTTGAATAAGCCTTTATACAGTAAAGTATAATTTTGTGAGCAGGATGAAACAAACATGAATCAGAAATCCCTGTTTCAGCTATTTAGAATCAACCTATTTGAATACTTCAGTTACTTTCTAATTCATAGTCTTTTATAAAAGCTTACACTCACTTAGCTGCATCAGATACCAGGTATTAAACAACCTTGGGTGGGTGGTGGTCCACAGCAGAGCACACTCATAAACATACCACACACACTCTGCAAATTTCAAACTGCCAATTACCATAAACTGCACATTTTGGGAAAATTGGGGTATCTGGTAAAAAAACAGAAAGACACAGAAAACAAACAAACTCTAGACTTACACTGACTATACCTGGAATTGTTAAAACACAGGTCAGCAGAGTTTTAAGAAGTAGCGTTATCCCTTGTGCCACCATTAATCAGCTACATTATATACAGTATAACCTTTCCAGGAAGTGACTACTAACTGATTCTTTATAAAATGGTCTTTCTGCTCATGCTGGGTCCTTTACTACCAAAAATACAGATGTTGCTTCACTTTCTCCTGCAAATAAACTTTGATGAAATGAATATATTCAGTTCTGGCTTACCACAAAAAACAGGTGAGTGACCTTCACATTACCACTCGTAGCACATGTTCAAAGTGGTGGCCAGAAGTGGAGCCCTCACTTGTTGATGGGCACAGCTCTGTTAGTACAATATCCACCTGGACAATGAAAATCCTAGAGCATTTCTGGCCACTGGAAGTAGGGTAGGTCTAGAGACCTGGTAGAGCTCCTTAGGTGTGTTTCTGCCATGAACAGTTTTGCTTTTTTTGGGAGGGGGGCATTACTTTTTTTTTAATTTTGTTTTATTACTGAAATTTATGTTCCACCATCATTTTGTGTGTTTGTTTTGTTTTAGGAATAGTTATTATTGTTAATCATTTGATTTGGAAAACGTGTTGCCCATTAAAAGAGAGCATGGCCACAGACATTGGGATGCATAATGTTATCGGCACAATGATATTTACACCAGTGTTACACTTCAGAACTCATCTAAAGTTCTAGATTGCTAAAAGAAACTGCTGCTTTTCTTTGACTTTCTTTTTTGGATTGTCATTTGACAAGGTTAATCATGGTGCTATGCTCTTTTTGTCTTGACCTTGGTTTTCCATGTTACAATTTTGTTTCATTCATCTGGTCTGCTAATAAACAATTCTGCTGCCATCTAAGGCATTGCCCTGCACTGCATCTCTCTGTTCTTTCAAGGCCAAAACATAGTGAACTGCTGGTGGGCATCAACTGATTGGCAGCCTAGTCACATTAACGATGGGGGGCATTAGTTAGCTTCACTGTTACCAGTGGTCAGATTTGTGACATAATGGCTTCCTATCAGGAAAAGTACCTTATTTCACACTGAAGAAATTAAAATGCAGACAAATAACTGCAATCTGTTTGTTCAAATTTGTGAAAGTATTCCCTCTATACATATTCTAAGGAACAGCTATATTCTTGGAAAAGCTTTTGGTAGGCGGAAGATGCGAAATTAAAAGTATCTCAAATTAATTAACATCTCAATTAGGCTGTCATATTGAAATAGAATGGTAAGATTTTTCAAGGTAACTCTTTTCCTGGCTGTCAGCTAATTTTCTATACCGTATAGGCATTCAAAAAATTTATACTGTTGTCGAGGAATAAAGAAAGACTTTTTAAACATTCATTTAAAATGAATAATTTGCTATAGACAAAATGCTTTACAATTCCAATTTACAATCATTTATCTTGCATTACTGCCAACTTTTAAAAAAAATCTCTTTATAGGATCCTATACATGTGCATGCACATTATTTTTTTGATTCTTCAAGGTCTTGGAGTTTTCATGCTACATGATGAATAACAGTTAATCAATGTAAGTAGGTTTCCATTTGATTCCACATGAAATGATTTCTTTAGACGAGCTGTTTATTGTGTCTGCAGAAATTAAAAGGCAAAGAACTGATTAAGGTAAAAGCCTCAGCCTGCATGCCCCAGCTGTGGCAGAGAGATTCATCTGTTCTGGAATCAAAGCTGGAGGGCGGCCAACCCTTCTCCTTCTTCTTTTTAATGGCAATTGCTTGTTTCCCAAGATCTCTCCTGGGCATGCTTGGCATCCTTTGCATCGTATTTGCACAAGAGCTCACACTTATGTTAGTTGCTTTGGAGTGGTAAATAGTGTAATCTAATAACAGTTACAACATTTTACACAAGATGTGCTCAGGGCTGTTGATGAGTTTGAATTAGAGCCTAACTCATAAACCTTTTTGACATGGACAAACAAATGCTGACACATCAGTCACTCTTCTATTAAGATAGATAGATAGATAGATAGATAGATAGATAGATAGATAGATAGATAGATAGATAGATAGATAGATAGATAGATACTTTATTAATCCCAAGGGGAAATTCACATGTCACAAACATCATGAGGGCCATGGTACTCTTATTGGTTACTTATGTTTAGATTGTCATATCATTATCGATTTATATTTGAATCAATTTACAAAGCTTTTAGATTCACTTTTTGTCTTCACAATATACCATATGGAATTCCATTTTTGTCAATGTGAAATAAACAATCACTTGAAACAGTATAGCGATATACATTGCATCAGAAAGTATGCAGGCCTCTTCACTTTCTACATACTTTATTGCGTTTATGATTTTTAACAAATCTGCAGACCTTTCTAAAAAACACGTTTTCACTTTGTCATAATGGGTTATTGAGTATAGATTGGTGGTCAAAAGTGAAAAATTAATCCATTTAAAATGAAGTCTACAACACAATAAAATATGCTAAAAGAGAAGGGGTCTGAATATTTTCTGAATCCAATACATATAAATGAGATATTAAATTGTGAAAAAAGCATAATTAAATAAAAGTCACCTAATTACTATGAATAACAGTGTCATCATTTTATTTTGGTTCATAATGTACTTTCTTTATGTTTAATTATTGTAGGTTTTATTTCAAAACTGCCCAATTTTTTAAAGAACATTTTATTTAACAGTTAGATTTTTCCAAATGGCACATTTCTGAATTGCCATTTTAATGCTTGCACTATTTATATGAGAATGCCTTTTTCATGATCATTTTGTCATTTGTCAATCAAGACCAACAGGTGGATCCAATCCCTATTGATTAATCATTTCTTGTTGATTACTTTTGCCTGATTTAGACTACCAAAGATTTTTTAGTGCTACGGTTTTCACACTCAAACTAGGAAAAACATTGAGGTGGAAACAACTGAAAGAGTTTTGAAGATGAAATATACAGCATTGAGATAATTTAATATAGTGTAACTGTGCCAAACAATGGGTATGTTTACTAATCAAAATAAACTGTATTTTAAAAACCTAACAAGCAATTTACACAGTCCCACTGTAACGATTCACTTTAAGTTCTTCATAAAACAAATACACACCGAGGGCAAGACGCTACTAGCCTCGTGCTCTTTCCCCTCATTACAGTAATACTACCTGTATCTGTGGTCGCTCCTTCTCTCTATCATGCTCTTCCTCTGTCCCTCTTCCACTGTCCATGATTCACCAAGAAAAACCCACAAAACCTGAATGGGGCTGCTATTTCTTCTCTCCATGCAAATCTCCACATGTCTTCTTGAATGTTCTGAAGGCTCATGGCATGCTGGGGCGCTCTACACTTCCTCTCTCAAGAGTAGTCCATGAGCTACAATGTGATGCTGTTCTACAATGAAATGACAATATATTGGGAATGATTGGAGAGACAAATGCTCTTCAAAATATTCACATCAATGAAGAGATTCTCAGTGGTTTAAAATTGCTGGAGCCCCGTATCCACACAGAAGGTCATCTGGATGCATGTTACCTGGAAATTCCAGACGTTGACATTCAACATTAACATGTGCCTATGTGATTTCTTCATTGGCAAATTCTGTGCAGACCCTGTACTCAACCAGTCTTAAACTACTAACAACTTCTTCATCAGTATCAGCATTATGAAGATCAATTATTCATCTGAGCATTTCTAATATGTTCTCAATTCATCTCAATGTGTTCAATGATCTTTTTCTACTTCATCTGCAAAACTGACTACACCAACACTTGACTGTACGTCTTTGCCAGCTGGAAGTCAAATACGGGTGTAGCACGACAGATTTCTGATTGGCTACTGCCTATAATAAGGGGAAACTAACCGACAGCAAGAGGTTAACTACCAGGAGTTTGATAAGTGACAAGACCATCATGAAAATTATGTTTTGAAATAAATAGTGCAGGCATTAAAAGAGCTATTTGGATATGGAAGGCCCTTTAAAACATTTGTCTTTAAAAAACAAACCCATTTTGAATTAAAATCCACAATAATTAAATGTAAAGAAATTATTGAACCCTAAAAAATAATGACATTGCATTTCATAATAATTAGATGACATATAGCTAATGTTATGTTTTTTCCAAGATTTATTGACTCAGTTATATATCGCTGCTCTTTTATGTGTTTATTTATTTCATAATTGCCATTTTATGTATTATATTCCAAAACAATAGGTCTATACATTCTTATTAAATTTTATTTTTATTATTTTATTATTATATATTACATTTTTATTAGCCTTTGTTATTAATAAACTACAGTCAAGACATTACATGGAACATTAGAGCCAGCACACATTTTTCTCATATTTACAAAAACCAACACTTAGGTAAAAATGAATCATTTTTAGAAAAAATACTTAAAAATGAAAAACTGAATGTGTCAGTGTGCATCCCTTTATGATGCAGGTTCAGATTTAAACAGTAACATTGCAGATGAGGTACAAAAGTCACCTGACATCAATTGATATGATTCTCTAAATAAAATCAACTGTTCCTGTAGGATTTTGTGATGGGTTTTAGGTTGAATAGAAAATAACATTAATCCCCTTTTTCAATCCTCAACCTGAGCCCTCGGATACGAAGATTTACTCGTGCGCCATTTGGACATATTTTTCAAACTGTCTATATCAAAAAGTAAACAGTTACATATTTATAGAGTTATGTTACTGGAGCTGTATATAGCACTATTTCCTGATTTGCTGTATGGTTGTGCCCAGCTAAGGACCAGCTTACCGTCCACCATGTTTGCTTCTGGCCTCACACCGAGTGATGCTGTGATGATCACTGGTTGCCTGTGACGCTAATCTGGGCAGATTATATTCACTCCTCAACACATGCAGGACTAAATGTATGCCTAAAACATTTCTTCAGTTCTTTTCGCTTGATTACACGCTATGCACATGCTTACTTCTTCCTCACTAGCTGTCACTAGATGACAGTAAGAGCAATTATTTTTCTTTTTCGGCATGGTGGGAATAAGCTTCTGCAAATATCATAATGACAGTAGCACATTACACTGCAGTTACATATTTATCAATACTTATGTATAATCATGAAATGTTTCAGGATCCTACTTGAATTCTTTATAGGGGGTCCAGAATTGTCCTCTAGGGTATAATAGAATAGGGTGAATCCAGTATCTGTGCTCATAATTCTTCAGTGCTGTGATCGGTAGGATTAAAAGTCACAGAAGACATTCTAGAGACACAACAATCACTTCGCAACACTAGAACACCTTCCAACCTGCAAAAAAGCAAAAGGAAATGATGTCAATCATATTTTCCCTGCAAAACACTTGTTTGAAAACTCTTGAAATATGCCAAACAAACCCTGGCAATTTTCAACACTCGAGTGTGAATGGATCCTAAAGGATGTAATTGGGCATTCCCTAAAATCTTACAACCATTTTTCTTGTTCTTTACATGTCTGAGTTGTGAAATAAGGTGGTAACATTTATCACAGAAATGAACATCTAAGAGCATCTTTGCAAAAAAGCCATTCAGTCAACCAAAACCATGTAGGAAAATGTAATGTGTTCTAATGTAGAGCTTTTTGACTTTAATTCTTAAATATTTATTTGGCTGAACTTTAACATACCTTATGATTTAAAAAAAACACAGTACCAACTCCCAAGCATGGTGGTAACAGCATTACGATATATGGGGCAACTTCTCTTTAGCTGGAACAAGGCTCTGGTTAGACATTAATAGCAATTAATATCAAGATATCTTGGCACAAACACTACTGCTTGCTGCTAAAAAGATGAATTTCACTTTTGAGCATAACAAACATCCAAAGCATTCAGCCATCTAAACCTAGTAAACTAAGCACAATGACAGAGTCGGGGGCTGAAGTACTGTAGATATTCTGTGGACTCACTTAAAAAGGGCTGTGTACTGAACATCTGTTTACAGTTTGTGTTCTTTTTCAGCCACAGTCTGCTCCCTGGCTTAGGTATATTTTCCATTGTATTCTCATTTTTGTTGTTTTTTTTAACTATTTAAGCTGAAGTTTAAGGACCCTCAGAGATTTTATGTAAGTTGTAGAGTGTAAAGCAGTGTTTCCCAACCCAAAATAAATCCCTACCCCCCCCCCCCCCCCCCCCCCCCCCCCCCCCAACTGCTCCAGTGATCACACTTGATTCACAGCAGCAGCATCATAATCCCCAGTGAGTGTCCTGAAACCCCGGTCTATTGATCAAACTTGATTCACCATATGGCAAAAGCATTGACAATCACTCTTGATTCACCTGAAGCTCTGGTCTAAAGCATTATTTGTAAGTACTTTTTAGATTTACTAGTTTATGGTTCTTTCCGTTTGGTCTCAGGTTTCTGATTTCTGGATTTTGGACTTGACTTGTTTGCTTTGGGTTGACTTTATAGACATATCCTTTTTTCTTTTTTTGTCCTTTTCCTTGCCTTGCCTTTTTAATATTTACAGATTTTTTTTGTTTTGTCCTCCAGCCAGGGTCTTACAGTTATCCTCCTTGTTGAAGAACATTTTTGAGTATTTTGAGTAATTTGAACAATTAAAAAGCATGAACACTATTTTGGGTCTGTGCAGGTCATGATGTTCTGCCACAGCAAAGAGAATTTAAATTTTGGGTCAGGAGATGGGAGCATTCAGAGAATTCAGACACAAACATCTAACTAGCATATAAATACGACCATTTACAGGGTCGCCCCAAAGATGCCTCAGAAAATAAAATCCCAAGAAAAGCTGCAAAAAAAAAAATGAAATTCACCAAACATAAAACATGAAGGCTGCCTGGGGGGAGGCCTGAATTGGCTCCCATCCTACCAGAAATGTTGTTATCTCTGTACTGCATGGGAACATGAGATTAAAGATTTTTCTCTGCCATCACTACAAATGACTTGGGGTAGGTAACATATAAAAAATATATCATTTTTGAGTGGAGTATTCCTTTAAATCAAACTAACTAACTTTTTCTCTCCAAAGGCATCCATCAGTTATCAATCTTCATAATCCAGTTCTTGGTCAAAGAGAGCTCATTTCTTGTTCCAGTGCAAAAGAAAAAAAAAGTCATTTTTATTTTATTTCTTAGCCCTGTTATCCATCCATTTTAATGCAGTTGTATATTTAGCTTTTTTTACAGTATATATGAGAGCATTAGCCAATAGCAGCATATTTTTAATTAAATACCAATTCAAAAATCAAGACAAATATGAGGATAATGCAATGATACTTTATTCGCCAGGGTAGAAATTAAACTGCAATTTATGAAACTGAAGCGTGTTCCTGAAAACAAAGATATCTCAAGGGCAGCTGTACTATTAGAACTTAAGAAATAATTATATTTTATACCTAACTGTTAGTAACAGCAGTCACTTGAAAATATGGCCTGCCTTTCTGTGCACAGTGACACCTGATTAGATCTATGAGAAGTTTCTTCCCTATCAGATATTAGACTTTTATTTGACTTAAAGGACGATCTGTTCACATACTGTACTTTTTTGTCATTGCTGTTCCAAATTGTGCACATCTTCCATAAATAATTCAACACATTTCTGTTATGATTATTTTGGCTCTGATGCCATAAAAGCATCTTTTCAAAGATAGCCTGCCTTGCCTGCAATATATCCATCCATCCATCCATCCATTTTCCAACCCGCTGAAACCGAACACAGGGTCACGGGGGTCTGCTGGAGCCAATCCCAGCCAACACAGGGCACAAGGCAGGAACCAATCCTGGGCAGGGTGCCAACCCACTGCAGGACACACACAAACACACCCACACACCAAGCACACACTAGGGCCAATTTAGAATCGCCAATCCACCTAACCTGCATGTCTTTGGACTGTGAGAGGAAACCGGAGTGCCCGGAGGAAACCCACGCTGACATGAGGAGAACATGCAAACACCATGCAGGGAGGACCCGGGAAGCGAACCCAGGTCCCCAGATCACCCAACTGCGAGGCAGCAGCGCTACCCACTGCGCCACCGTGCCGCCCCCTGCAATATATAAATTTGTATGATTAAAGATAATGAATAGACAAGTCATATTTTTAGGAAATTAAAATAACTATATTTCATTCATTTTTTGTATTAAAAATTAATGGTGACACAATGGAGCAGTGGTTAGTGCAGCTACATCTTGGGTCCTAGCAATCTAGTGCTCAGTAATTCAGTAGAGTTTAAAGGTGCTCTCTGTGCTCATGTGGGTTTTTCTAAGGGTACTTTTATAATCCCCCTTCTTCCCAAATACATTATGAAGTTTCTGAACTGTTTAAGGACACCCACCCCCCCCCCAACATGCCAAAGTACACCTGCCATGTCTGTGGAGGACTGCTTCTCCATTGCCGAGGCTACCACAGGGTCACAGTGTAGCAGCAGAGCGCCATGGAAACAAATACAAGCCAATCAAGATTGCGCTATATGTGCCTGTCGCCAAGGGGTGATGCAGGGACATTATAAAGGCAGGGAAGAGTATAACTTGGCCACTGACATGACCCCGACTATGCCCGTTTGCTGTGTCTATGTATAGGAGAGTAGAAGCTTCCGGTGTAATAAATAAGCGTGCTGTTCCTGTTTCAAGTTGAATAAAGCGGTTTTGCTAAAGTACTGAGACACAGCCTCGTGTTTTGGGGTACAAGACAGGGACTCATGCATCACAACATGATATTAAGTTAATTGGTGATACTGTAATGGCATTGTGTGAGCGTGGTTGTGTGTGAATGCATGTTACATTGGATTGGTACCCGGTTCTGGGTTTTGTCTTGTGCCCAGTACTATGGATATAGTCTTTGGCCCCGAGTATCCCTGAATAGGATTAAGATGGTTTGCATTGTTATGTTTATGTTACTAAAGCTACCTATTTTCTGAATCTGTGTTTTTTTTTCCAGAGTAAAGTCTTGTACAGTAAGTGAGCCTGTGCAGAGAGAAAGACAGATCTCAACTCTGAATGGGATGCTTGTCCATCATCCAGAGAGACTTAAACACATTTGGACAAATTAATGGTCACCAATCCTGGACAAGTTTCTTTTTTCAAAAACTTTTCTTGATCGTTTCTGTACACTATCTGGTGATGGTGACGAGTCCAATATGACTCTTAGGTCCTTCTCATGAGGTGTGCTTTTAAGTTTCAGACCTCCCGTTGTGTATGCAAATCTAACATTTTTACTCCCTATATGTAATGCCTTACATTTACTTACATTAAATTTAATCTGCCACAAATCTGCCCGAGTCTACATGCAGTCCAAGTCCCTCAATTTAGCTGAAAGTGTGCTTTTTCAGTTACAGAAAGGCTTTTGGTAAGTATTCATTTTTTGCAACTTAGTTGAACTCTTAACAAAAAGTGTCAGAAAAGTATAGTGGTCTAACTGAGAAAACTCAATTTTTGCAACAGGCAGCAATTAAGAGAGAAAACACTTTAAAGAAAAAGACTCATTAAAGCCATCCAGTCTCGCCTGGCTTACTTGTTTTCATCTGCGAAAGCAGAGCTTACAGCTTTCTCAAAACACTCAGAAATGTTACTAATTGATTATCACAAGCCTAAGGTTATTTTCAATTTTGGAATCAGACATCGCCCTTTTTAACTAAGCAAAATACTATGACTTCAGCTTCACCTTCCAGCATGCACTGCACTCCTGTTCAGCTCAGCAAGATTGTCAGGCTTAAGGCCTATCATCTGACATCTGTCATCTGGAAAGGTTAAAGTGTCTCCCATACATTAAACATTCTGTGCTTTGGCTTCTTTATTTGGTTTTTGAATTCTGGTTGCTGTTTTGGTTTGAACGCTCCTTTCCCCCGACTTACTGGCTTTTTGACTTCTGTGTACAAGAAACTCTCTTCCCTTTTCCCAATAACAGTACCATTCATTTCCAGATCCTGTTGACTTGCAACCACATTCCAATTTATCACACCACACATTTACATAATGTTATGCAGCATTCCTTCCTTGACTTATGTTCTTTGTTATTTTTTTTAATTATCATTCATTATTTTCCATAACATTGTTCTGTTCATTTATTATGTGTTTAATTATACATTATCTGTTATGTTTATTCTGTTTGGTTATTCTTTAGTATTGTGGCCATCCGAGGGAATGACAGGTCGAAAGGTGCAGGGGTGCCAACCAAGCTTTCCATGTTTACTTGTGAAATTGAAAAATGAACAGCACTTGATAGCTTGAGTATGAACAAAAATGTTGCCCTTTGGTGTTCTAACAAATAAGGCTTCTTTTGGGTGCTTTTTCCAGTTCTGTAGGAGCTCTGTCTCCTCTGTTCTCCAGTAAATGAGTGATGCCTCCTTTCCTGTGGCTGGGCTTTAAAGGTCCCGGGACCAGAAGGGGAGGAGTCAGTTGCTGTCACTAGGTACTGTGAAGGCAAAGGAAGATGACACAATTAGTGGCAGCACCCCCTTTCATGGTATTACATACCTGTGAGGAACCTAGATGGTGACCCTCTGATGCAAAGGCATGACAGTATCTATGTATGTCTTTCAAGTCAATTATGTTCCTTGTATTTTGTGGGTGGATTCCCTAAGAGGCAGGGCCACATGTCCATCATGTTAAGGGGCCACCCCAGTCCTATACAGTAAAGGCAGGCTGGAAATTGAAGTCCGGTCTGGTTCATTTGAATGCATTCTGCTGTGTTTAGATGGTTCTTGTTTGATTTTTGCTCTGGTTCTAGACTTTTTACTACTGTTTCTTGGATTATTCTTGAGGATTTTGATCTTGTTTGTCTTGGATTTCCTTTTTAGGCAAGTACTTGTTGATTATTTTTGTTTTTCTTCTTGTGTTCTTTTTGTTGTATATTTTTCTATTCCTTCCAATAAATCCTACTTTTATAAAGATTTTTTGCGGCCTCACTCTCTACAACCAGGGGTTGACAGTGATCCCCTTTCTTCTGGAGCAATTTCAGACTGTTGTTGGAATTTACATGGTATATATTTTGAACTTTGAGAGTGAAGTGCATTTTGGCCAGATGTAGATAAAAGCCAGCCAGTCAAGTGGAAGTGAGGCTGCTTTTTGTGTGCACCCTTTCGTCTCAGGTTGGTGGGATTCAGGTCTGCTTCTCTGGGTGTTTTTGAAGGCCTCCCACCACTTTTGGTCACTTGTAAGAATAAATCATAACACATACAAATCTACATTTAGTCGGCAATCAACTTTGTTTCTGAAACACTCGTCAAACACAACAGTTGTAATAAAATAGTGTCACACAAATACAGTACATTGGCCCCTATTCTGAAAGTGCCCCCAAAAAAGTTACTGACTGGCTAACTAAATGGAAACAGGGAACACACGTCAACTTAGTCGGTAGTCTGTTGACTATGGGAGGAAAACAGAATAGTGACAAACACATGGCAAGTACATTCAAATGTCGCAGATAAGGCACCCCAGTCAAGTAACAAGCATGTGGGAGCTGAAGCTTATACCAGAAGTCACAGTCACAAAGCAGCATCAGTCCAACATGGTAGACAAGCCCACACCAGGCCAATTTACAGGGACCAAACAACTTAAATACAGTTCCTCAGACTGTGGGAGGAAGCTAACAGGAAGACAGACAGACTGAAAGCTATACAAAAGGCAGGAGATAAACCAATATTACTACAGCTGTTCAAAGACATCTTTATGTTATTATCAATGGCTGATTGTACTTAAAAACAGCATAACACTTTCCAACCTGGTTAATCCAATTCAGGGCCATGGGGGCTAGGACCTGTCATGGCAGCATCAGGTGCAACATAGGAACCAACACCATTACAGAACACACTCTCAGATACACCCAGACTCACCCAGGTCCAATTACAAAGCTGTAATCAATAAAATAAACCAGAGTACCTAAAGGAAAAAACCTACACACATACACATGGGTATGGTTCAAACTGAGCAGAGCCAGTGACCTGGCTAGAAACCGAGCCAAGAACGCTGAATTGGTGATGTTCAATGTTCCACTACACCACTGGGCTACAGTTGGTTTAAAATATCACATTGAAATAACAGATAGTATTGAGTTTTTTCAATGCTATCTTTTTTTTTTTTTTTTTTTTTTTAAATACTAAGGAGCTTGCTTTGCTCGCCCACCACCGGGTTTGGTTAACCGGATATACAATTTAAAGTGATTGTTATTTTCACGGGAATTGTTACATATTCATTATTTTCACTTTTACTTAAAAACTTCAGTAAGAACAATATTTGGAATTAACTTTTCTTCAAGATTGCATTGAATTTTGATTCCATGCTAGGACTTACATCGTGATCACGCAATGTATAACTGCCCATGAGTGAACTTAGTTTCTTTATCTCTAATAAATTACCCGACTTTTTCGAATGTTTGTCTCTGCTCTTTCTTCTTCGCTTAGTTGTTGACGTGTCTAGAACATGTAAAATTATTGTCCTGATAAAATTTATAAGAGCTGAGAGCGTAGGAAGTGTGTCTGACAAAAGCATTCACACAACTGAGGGGTTAGATGACCGTGGTTTTGTTTGAAAATGGTTGTAAATAGGGAGTGACTTGAAAGAATCTCATGTTAAAGTCTCCATCTCGCGGGACTTCATTTCAAAAAGTCATGTCTTGTCCAAAGATTTTTTTATTATAATAGAGAGGTATTCTTAAACTTTCATGCTTGTGGTCTCAGAGGATGTTCATGTGCCACTGGGGCGATGGTTGGTATTTGGTATATCCCAAATACAAAGACTTCCAGTTAAGGCTGTGTTTGGGCCTTGAGACTTGAGGGGATGCCAGACAAGATGGGGAGAAAAATAATTAAGAACATTGTAGTTATATAGATAGTCATCTCACCTTTATTAATATGCCATTTTTACTTTGCCCATACATTTTATGAACATGCTTTTTTCTGCACTGGGTGTCTGGAACTTATCTCATCCAAGACAGTTCTGATACACTCCTCCATGCATCCATTCATTGATTATAAAATCTAATCCAGTTATAGGGTTGTGAGTGAGTGGAGTCTGTCCTGCCAGCGTCAGGGGTCAGGCAGGAGCCAATCCTGGGTGGGATCGGAGTCCATCAGAGACACACTTCCTTCCAAAGCAACACTAAGCCAATTTAAACACAACTTTTACCTTAACACACTCATTTTGGGAAGTGGAGAATACCCCCAGGAGAATGAGCAAACAGACAGAGAGCTGACAGGGAACTGAATGCAGGTCTCTGGAGCCTTGAAGTAGACACACTCACTGCTGCACCACCTGTGCCACCCTGGGTTTTAATGAAATGAATTTTATTTTAGAAGCATCATGTTATGTCTCCAAAGCTATAATAAAAAAAATGTAAAAAATTAAAAAAGACTGTTTAACCAGCTGACTGTTGTTTTCTAATAAGTACACCCAACAGTTTCAAAAACAAGTGCAGCACAAAGCTTGCAGTCCCAGTTTTATATTTTGTACCTTGTGTCAGCAATAAATTGGCAGAAGAATATAGCCGATTACTGTATATGACACTAATGAGAACTCCCTAACTGGTTCATTTTTTTCACTGAGTACCTCATTCAATGTATAGCTCTGAAACTGTGCTTTTATTAACTACATCATCTATATCAATCAGTTCATTAAATTACAGGCAACCCGCGATAAAAATAACATCCAATTTGATTTCTGGTTTGAACCAGATTCTTTTTTCCCTTTCAATCTCGTTTTCTGTAAGAAAATTAGATCTACCTTGAAACATGCTATTCCCCAAGGCTTCATGGATCTGTTTGAAAACTCTTAACATGTTAACCTGATTTAATGACACATACTGAGCTGGCAGTGAATATTTATTAAAAAAAATCAGGCAACATGGAAAATATCCCATCATGCCACTACAAAGAAAACTGATGAAGCTTTGAAGTGGGAGACACAGATTGTTTATGATTTCACAGTAAAAGCAATACAGATTAACTCCAATGTTTACTTCTACAGCATTGCATAAAATATGTATTTTTTTTAACTATAGGAAACATTAAACCTTTCTATTTACTGAAAGAATGGCGGTGCATACACAAGAAAAATAAATACATCATTTGTTCCAATAATTGGACAGATTATTCTTAGAAGTAGGTTTTCTCCAGTCATTTTTGGGTGTTTAACTGAGGCACATCTTTTATGGTGCACTTTAAAGAAAAAAGGAGCAGCATGAAATATCTAAGGGACTCTTTCACTGTTAATACAATCTGTATATTGTGCTAATGTGAAAAGAACTTAGAAATGCACCTAGATGCAGAGCTCTTTTGAAATCCAGCAGGACCTACAATATCTAAGAAAGTGTTGTAATAAGACCAAAGACGACAGTGAGAGTATTGGGGTACCCGTGGGCAAACCTCGTATAATTCAGAATGGGTTAGACCAAATAAAATTGTGTGAAAATGCAAAAGTCAAGTCCTCTCAGACCAGAGTCCTATTCAGACTGTCCAAGACGTCAGTTCTTCTGGTCATATGGCTGTCGGGCAGGAAGAGGCGGATCCAGGTGGTGATGTCGTTGGAGGAGAGCTCTCAGTCTTCCGGTTTGCAGAGGGAGGAAAAGAGAGATTGTTATCGCACAGTGCCACCCCCAGGATTGGTGAAGAATTACCATCACCTGAGCCCTTAAACTGTCTCTCATGCACACGCATGTGGCAGTGTATACAGTATTTTTTAAATATGCAGTGGAAAAATATTTGTCCTCTAAGCTGTGACATTATTGCATATTTCTGACAGTAGATATTATTAGATGTTAGAAATTATTTCAAATAAAAAAAAAATATAAAAATCCAATTGCATAAAAATGTAAAAGCTAACAGATAATTTGGACACTCTGTGACCAAACCATGCATTTACATGGAACTTTTCTGATGATGGTGGAATTTTTAACATTGACCATATCTTTGGGGAGAATAGCATGCACATCCATAGATGCCAAAATGTGAATTCAACAAAACTGCATGGAAAGTGTTTGGCAGGATGGTCACTGCTGGGAACATTGACTACTGTCCCAAACACTGTCCATTTGATAAATACAGCATTTCTGAAGGTGTAAAGCCATGAAACGTTACTAACAGAATCGGGTCACTTACCAAACTTTATGTACTGCAGGAAAGTGATAGATTTTTTATTGAGCAAGGCTGGCCAAAATCAGGACTGACTGTTAACCATAGTATTCAAACCAATTTATCTCATTAACTTGGATGAGTTTACTGGCAGGAAAAATACATTTTTCACACTTGAATACTGTAATCAAATGAAAGAAGCACCTAATGTTGGTGTCAATTTGTGATTTGGATTCTCCTCAATTCACTACTAGTCTGCCAAAAATAAATAATTATAATGAAACGCCATTGTATCTTCCAAACAGTGGCAAAATATGCAATTTTATAATATATATGGAACATTTCTATGATGTCTTTTACAAATAGAAAATAAAACTTGACGGAGATGTGACTTCGGGTCTCCGTTTAGGCATATACAATACAATACAATACAGTTTATTTTTGTATAGCCCAAAATCACACAGGAAGTGCCGCAATGGGCTTTAACAGGCCCTGCCTCTTGACAGCCCCCCAGCCTTGACTCTCTAAGAAGACAAGGAAAAACTCCCAAAAAAACCTAGTAGGGAAAAATGGAAGAAACCTTGGGAAAGGCAGTTCAGAGAGAGACCCCTTTCCAGGTAGATTGGGCGTGCAGTGGGTGTCAAAAGAAGGTGGTCAATACAATACAGTACAGTACACAGAACAATTTCTCAATATAATTCTCATATCTATCAGTGTGTGAGACAATGAAGCAGTAGGTATGAAAACAATCAAGAATATGGAGAAATTTGTTATCATGCAAACCTCAGAAAAAAAAAAATATATAAATTTCTTAATATGCAAAAGGATGTTTCAGGTTATATAAAAAATAATATTTTAATTGTATTGCCATAGGGTAGAAAATTGGCAGGCAGTTAGAGAATTGAGTGAGCCAGAAGATGTCATCAAAAACATAACAAAAGGGTTATTAGATACATCAAAGTGTGCCTTAGCCTAAAACAATCCTGAATAGGGGACACAACAAATTGTTGATGGTGGTTTGATGAGACAGGCAGATGTTCAAAAGAGTTCAAAAGAAAAAGGTTCTTGGTGGCTCTATTATTAATTGACTTCAATCTATTTATTATTGACTTCAAACCCTGAAGTTGTGGGTTCAAATCCTGTGTAACCATAGGCACATCACTTCACCTGCCTGTGATCCAACTGGAAATAAAATAAAACAAATATAATCAATTGTATGTGACATGTTGTAAGCTGCTTTAGATAAAGGTGTCTGCCTAATAAATAAATATCTAATATCCAAAACAGCACAAAAAGGAGATAGTGGTTCACCTGAAACTGTAACATACACTGGAGAAGATAATTTGAACAGATCAGCAACAAGAACAGGTACAGGCAGCCAAAACAGAAGACTTGGACTTGGATTCCATCGCTGAAGACTTGGGTGTAGTGGCACCTGGAGAAGTAGCTTGTGTGAGGGTAGGCTTTGGATAATAAAGCTTCATTGCAGTCATTGTTTGTCTGTGGCAGACTGAATCCTTAGTGTCAAGTAAATCATTGTCTTCTTCAAGATCAATAATTTGGTTTATAATGGAGGAGGCCGCTGAAATTTTTTTTGTTATTCCCTTTAAGCATTTGTAATTCAAAAGAACAATACTGATAGGTAGATGACGTTTAAGAGCATTATAATATACCGTATGTAAAACATTACATATGTTCTAGAAAGTGTAAAGCACTTTGAGCTACTTTTTGTATGAAAATGTGCTATATAAATAAATGTTGTTGTTGTAGAGATTCTTGCAAAAACTGCATCTCAGCTTTTCATTGCATTACTACGTGTATGCAACAGTTTTTTAGTTTGTAAAAGATGTTTGTTGTGAGTAGACACACAAATGTGAAAGGCCTCCAAAATAACCCACAGAGCAGGCCTGGACCTTTACTGCCTCACCTAGCGAGATAGGCTTCAATTCTGGGATGGTACCCCCAGAATTGTACAATGAGTCATCGTATCATTACTGCAAATACAGGAATTCAGTAAGCACCCTTCGTGCCTTATGGGAATACAGCTAGACAAGGAACAACAACCACTTGGTAACGCTAGTAATAATCAAATGGACAGAAACATTGAGTTTAAGCTTTTACATAAAAATGACACTCGTATTTGCATAATAACCAAAACTAGCAAATATAAGGAATACAACAATATCTACAGCCTGGGTGTGTTCATGCAGTCTTCATTTGGTCCCAAGTGATAGTTTCAAAGTGGTCCAGTTCCTTTTTTACAGACTATATATCATTAATCAAAAGGTGAAATTAGATATTTCTTATTGGTGACAGAGCTCCTTGTAAAGTGTCCAGCAGCTAAGTAGACAGCACTGAAAGAGCCCTTTTTGGAAAAAGTCTATTAAAGGGCAACCAAACTCTGTCTCATTCTTGCTGAAAGTGAACACCTAGGTTTCTTTTGCTAGAAGAGCAGACATATCTCAAAACATGGTAATACTACAAAGATATTTCACTAAGTAAAGTTCATTTTTTCATTGGAATCAAAAGCTGCACTAAGCTGCAAACAGACTGGCAAAACAAAAAAGGTCTTCCTTTGTCTTTCAGCTTACCCAGAATACACTTCACTTATGTTCACCTTGACTAGACTTCAGGCTTCATCTGTTTACCTGAAATATGACAGTTGAAAAGGTTAAAACATCCCAAAGCAGGTGTGTACTTTAGTTTGTTTTGAGATGGACCGGCATCTTGTCAAGGGTTTGTTTCTGCGTTTTGACTGATGCTGTTGGTATAGGATTTAAGACACCCAATAATCACTTAATGCTTAAAGTAGACTAACAAAATGGAAGGGGCAGAGTATTATCCTAGTTTTCTCTCTACAGTCATCTTAAGCACACACAACCATTTCCAAGTGCATACAGTTATATTCTAAAACCCATTTAATCCAGTTCATCTTGGTAGGGAATCAAAGTAGCAAAGTATCCTAGCATCACTGAGCACAAGGCAGGAATCAACCCTGGATGGATCAGCAGTCCATCACAGGGACCACTCCGTGCACCCACTAACACAGTCAATGTAGAATCAGCAATTAAACTAACACACACACACACACATCCATAGGGATAGCAAAGAAAAAAACTATAACATCTGGGGGGGACAAATTCTAACACAGAGAGAGCGTTCAAAGTACACACAAACAGGGCAGGATTCAAACTCAGGATGCTGAATTGGTGAAGCAGCACCACTAAGCACAACCCCACCATATTTCTGTCAAGGAGGTTTCTCCACACTAAATCTGGGCGCACTGGCAACATGAAAAGAACTCGCAGTATTAGAGGGCTAAATGTCTGGCTCCATGTAGAGGTTCAAGGGAAGTGAGTAGTGAAGAGGGATGTTCCAAAATATGGATCGAAAGGAGACACAAAAATTAATTGTACAGATGAGTTTTGAGTTTGTTAAGTGAGTCAGTAATTATGAAATGGGTTATGATAGATAAAGAAGCCCTCTTAATTAATGCTGTAAAAAAGAAAAGAGAATTATGTTTTATTGTTTAAGATACCATAGCAGGTGGGAATCTTCACAACTGCTAAGTACACATGTACTGTAGATGGTATACTCTGTTGTGTAATTTAGTGTGTGCAAAGATTGGACAGACACAGGAAGAGGTTTGGGGGAAGCCGATATTAAATTTTGAAAGGTTGGTTCCATGGAACAGGTCTCAGACTTCAGTCCAACAATATAAAAATCATAACAGGCAACGATGGTGGTTTTAAAGCCAGGCAGGGGAAGTGATGTCATGGGGGCAGGAAACGGAAATGATGTCATTGGGGCATGAACTGGACGTGATGTCATTGGCCCCAGAACCGGAAGTGACATCCTCGAATCCAGGTGAAATTTTCCGTGGTTGTTCTGCCGATGAAAAAGAGGGAGGATTAGTGCACCCAACCATCCCCTGGTCTGGCAAGGAATTATCCCTTTGTAAGCCCTTCAGTTGCCTCACATGCGCACGTGTGTGACAAGTAATACAGTTAAAACAATAGACGGTGGATTCAGGAACTATTCAGACCCCTTTATCATCTTTGATTTTTATTAAATTTGCAAGTCTTCCTGAAAACATGTTTTCACTTTGTCATTATGGAATATTGAGAGTAGACTAATTGGCAAAAATACCAGAATGAAATACACAGCACAAGAAAGTGTGCAGAAAGTAAAGGGGTCTGAATTCTATCTGAATCCACTGTAGAGAAATACGGTATGGCCAATTTAAACATATGATTTTTAAGTTATTTCTATACAATAACAGAAAGCTGTGATTATGCAACAAGACTAAAAACAAAAAAATTGTTTTTGGCTAATTATTGCATTTCTGTGTGTGACCAAGAATACATAGTATGTACCTTATTTGCCATCATTTCCTACACTCATGTCTTTTATAGTGCCAGGACACATCATTCTATTAGCACATCAGTAGAAAAATGTCAAGTGGATGTAAGTGCAATAAAGGACAGCTACTGTATGTATGCCAGCTGGAAGGGAAAATTACTTCTTGCCCGGTTGGATGGTTTTAAAGGATGGACCAGCGGAAGCCGTAGGCCAGAAGCAGTTCCAGCAACAATATGACAGGTGGTATTTACCCTCCCGAGGCTTCCCAGTTTAGACACACACAGGGGTACATGGGAATTGGAGTCCAGAAGTGCAGCCTTGTTGGGGTCCCTAAGTGCCATTGGAGGGCACTTTTGGGGGAGGACCTCCCTGGTTTCCACATGACCCAGAAGTGATTCCAAGAGGACAGACTATGGCACCGGCAGGATTTGCGGATAAATGAGTTTAAAGGAACCAGGTGAAGCGGCAGGTCGGAAAGCAACTGGTGACACTCAAAAGGAGGAGTGGAAGGAGAGAAAGAGGAGACACTTGCTTTATAATTGTGGTTTGGTTGGTTTTGTACACTTCATAATTTTTATTGTGTAATGAAAATCCTTTATTTGAACCTTAAGACTGTGTTGGGTAATTATTGTGTGTGAGGTTTAGGGCACAGTGGCGTCCCCTTGTGGTCACATGGTCTATCGGACATGGGTTACACCAACATCCAGGGTCTCCCTGACTTAACTTTATCCTGGGTTTCCCACCCTGAGATGAGAGCCCCACTGTCTTAAAATGCTTCATTTGAACAGCTGGTTTACATGCTGGCCCTTTAAACTAACATACACAGTCTTCCTGCAATTAGAGTATAGCTGTGTGACATGACTTCTTTAAACACAAAGGAATTCATCCCATTTTAGTTAATAAATCAGCATAACTTATTGCACATTTTCAAAGTTTCTAAAAGACTGCAGTAAGAATTAGAACAAATCAAAATGTAACACATTTCTGAAAATTCATATCCTAAAATAGACTAACTGAAAAAACTAATGTATGCCACTTCATAATGTAGAATCATATGAAATGTTTGTCTTATATTTCAATATATTTTTAGTTAAAGAGCGTTGCCATGACAATAAAATGAAGAAACCAATCAGAATAAAATGGTTTAGAATAACCTGCGGATAAATGAGAAAAGAACTTTATTTTTCATTTCTTAATTTGCAATATTATATTATTTCATATTTTTGCACTCCTCTTTATTTTTTATTTCTTCATTTGCTATATTATATTATTTCATTTTTCTGCAGTCTAGTTTATTTTTTTTTTTCTTAATTTGCTGTATTATATTATTTCATATTTCTGCAGTCTAGCTTTTGAAACATATTGCAGATTAATTTTCCGGGGCCAGGCTAATCATTGAGCCAGCTGTCAGAAATGAGCCTAAGTTTAACATTAAAAATATGAAAAGAAAAAATGAAAAAATAGACGTAAAAATAAAAATATACTTTTTGTTCTCATTTTATATGTGTGGCTTCATAGTGAAGGATTTAGCATTATGTACTCAGAATGGTGTGATGTGAAGAACTCTTGAAAGCTGCAGCTAAGACAATGTTTATAGAGAAAAATATGTAGAAACTAGGGTGAGAGATTAAAATTTTTAACATAACATTACTGAGCATATTTATTAGAGTTTAGAGTGATAGGGGAATGGAGCCTAACCTGCCAGCACTGGGCTCAATGCAGGAAACACCCACGGACTGGGAAGAATGTCAACTCCTTTATGTAATGAAATAAAGAGTTCCACAGGCGAGGAGCAGCAGCTGCAAAAGCCCTGTCCCCCTTAGTTTTACATTTGGTACGAGGGACAACAAGAGACAACTGACCAGAAGATCTAAGCACTCTAGATGGCTGGTGTAAAGCACACAATTCAGATAAATAGGAAGGGGCAAGCCCGTGTAAAGATTTAAAAATTAGCCACAAGATTTTAAAAACAATTTGAAAACTGATAGGCATCCAGTGTAAAGATTCTAATATTGGAGAAACTGAGTCAGACTTTCTTGCCCCAACCAGAAAGCGAGCAGCAGCATTCTGGACCAATTGTAACCTGCGTATCAGGGATTTGCTAATCCCAGAATACAGAGAGTTGTAGTAATCAAGGCGAGAAAAGATAAAAGCATGAGTAGCTTTCTCAAGATCCCTAGAAGATGAAAAAGGCTTGATCTTACCTAAAAGACGAAGCTGGAATATGCAACTCTTGACTACAAAATTAATCTGTTTCTCAAAAGAGAGGTTACTGTCAAAGATAACACCAAGATTGCAGACTTGAGGTTTGCAAAAGACAGAGAAAGAGCTGAGAAGTCCAAGACCAATTTGGGTTTTAGCTGATGGACCCATTAAAAGCACCTCCATTTTATTTTGATTCAGATCAAGAAAATTATTAGCCATCCAGGATCTTAGTTCAAAAAGACAGTTGTGCAGTTGATTCATTGCAGAGTTGCAGACAGGAATATAAACCTGTGTATCATCAGCATAGCAGTGAAAGGAAATGTTAAATTTCCAATAGGGTGAAGGTATATAGAGAAGAGACTGGATGCTGCTATGCAATTGAGCCAATCGGATTGAATGTGTATGTCACATGCTTTAGGCAGCAGGAAATCGGAGATGACAAGATATTACATGACAGTATTGTTACCTGAGAGACAGTCATAATACATGACACCCCCACTCCAAGACACTCCTACTCAAGTGTCATCATTACTCATGAGTCAGATAAGCCTCCCAGAACCCTAACCTTAACCATAATGTAAAGATGTTTTATGAGAATGAAGCATGAGGTACAACTTTGGGATGGGTGTGTTGAGACAGATGCAAATGACTAGGTGTATCAGGTAGAATCAGTCATGTATAATACAAAGGCTACTAAACATCATCCTATGTGTATTATTTGGTTGGCTCCTCAATGGAGCAGAGCTCTGGAGGTCTGCAGATGGATTTTTTTGGGACTGGGTGCAAGTCCATCGCAGGGCCCTCATAATGGGTCCAGTTTGGAATCAACAATGAACTTAATCTGTGCATATTTAGGAATGAAGGTGAAAATATGTTTTTTTAGCAGTTGTACTATGTAAACTTCGAAATATCATACTGGAGACAATTCAAAGAAAAACAACAAACAACATGTCTCTAGTTGAAATTGTGAATATTTCAAAAGTTAATCTGAAATTTAAAAAAATGCTTTAATAAAACTTCAGATACGTTAACCCTTTTCATTATTTTAATTATTTGTCTTATTGGAATATTTTTTAAAGAAAATTCCATCCAGTCAACTATTATGTGTTAATTAATACAGTGCCGTATTTTCTCAATAGTTTAAAATGTTATATTATTAAATATTTAATCTCTGAGCAAAAATTCAAGGGTCCTGTCACAGCTATTGTGCATCACACTTGCAGGCAACTGATTCAACATATTTACAGTTTCAGACTTATAACAATAACTTCTGAAAAATGATTTACGTACTGAAAAGTTGTCTATGTCCTTTATGCAGCAAATGAATGGCATGTATTCATTGCTCTGACATTATCTTATCATTCAGATCATTCATTCTTTACAAATGATCTGATTTGTACAATATTTCATATTGCATGGTTAGTTGAATCTTTCACTCACAGTTTTTGCCTGTAGCAACAGCAAAATGTTTGATTTATTTTAGTAGGTTTTGACTGACAACAAAACAGAATCCATGGAATGGATGATTTGCAAAGGCTGCTCCAGAAGACCAACAGTTTACCTAAATTAACTTAAGACAGAAGATTTCTTTTCTATGAAGTTTTATTAATTCTGTTGAATTACCTTTTTTTTTACCTCCAGAAGCTCCAAGCAAAAATGGTCTGCGCTCCTGCCTTTGAAAGCAGCCGCTTTCCTAAATGTGCATTATTATAAAAATGGTGCACTGACTGTTTCCTCCCAAAGAGTCCCCATTTTCTAAGGTCCCGCTAGCTTGAGCCATAGATGTTTTGTTAGTTTAGAATTTAAAAAATAGATAGTATTAAGGTGTTGTACTTTTTTAACCATTATGGATGTAGTTAGAAATCAAGCAAAATGAGACCTTTTATTGGCTAACTAGAAAGATTACAATATGCAAGCTTTCGAGGCAGCTCAGGTCCCTTCTTGCATATTGTACTCATTCTAGTTAGCCAAAAAAAGGTGTCATTTTGCTTGACTTCTCATTGCAAAATAAATGGTGTAAATGAGTGTTTCTGAACCAGGCTCTATATAAATGCTTGATGGGAATTCATCCTAACTGGATTTATAACTGGATTTCACAAGTAGTTTACAAATATTATGTGTATACATCACACACAATATAAACATTTCATTTAATGCTCTGATTTTGCTTTATATTCAACAGTTAAAACAAATTAGGTCTGAATCTTACACACGCACATACACATGTACACACATGCATGCACACACTAAAAGTATATATTTATATATATATATATATATATATATATATATATATATATATATATATATATATAGTGGTGAGTGGCCGGGTCCCCTGCCCGGTCGGGACGCCATTTCTACATATGTTCCGGGGGAGCAAAGATTAGCATCTCAGTACCTCCCCTGGGACACTTGGTGGCAGCCTCCCTGGTTGATGATGGTGCCTCAGTTTCCTGCAGGGCTCCATGGGAGATGGAGTTCTCCACAGCCCTGTTGGGATCTGGGGTGGCCGCCAAGGGGTGCTGCATGGGTCCCTGAGCTGGCCTGGACAACTCTACAGCCCCGCCCGGAAGTACAATCAGAAACAGGTGATCAAGCACCTGGAGTACTTCCGGGTGAGCTATAAAAAGGGTCAGCAACCACCACTCAGGAGCCAGAATCGGGAGGAAGAGGACAAGGTTGCCAGGGAGGAGTGGTGGTGCCAAACTGGAGTGTTGTAATTTACTTTAAGTGCTTTTGGAACTGTGTTGTGGCTGGAGGACTCATAGGGAAGAGATGCCCTCCAGCTGAAGAAAATAAAAGTCTTTGTGTTTTTTACACGTGCCTCCGA